>NC_072492.1:9594486-9904633 GCF_027574615.1 Eptesicus fuscus | reverse complement strand
TTTCTTGATGCTACACAAGGCTAGTCCTTGCTCAACCCCACCTCTCATCACTCTTCTCAGCCCCACCCCTCAGGCCAACCTCTATCTCTTTCAGGTAGGTTTTTATTATCAGTTTCTTTAAAGGGCCCTGCGCTTATTTTAGTTCTTCCTTTGCATTTTATAGCAAACCTCCCTCCACAAACCAATACTGTCGCACCATGACCCGCAGGCTCGTGTGTGGCTGTCAGGGAAGTCCTTTGCACCTCTGCCCTGCAGCTGGGCAGCTCTTGTTCCACATCCTTTCTCTAATGGGTTCAGAAAAAGAATTCACCACAGAAAACAACCTCAGGTCTTTGAAGTCAGGTGGTAAGGTTGAGCCCCAAATTTGAGTCACCCACTCATGGATCACCCACTCACCAGAAAGGGAATATGGCATATTTCTGTCCCCAGGGCCAGGAGAGCCTGAGGCACTTCACCAGACCTTCCCAGGGACCAGAGAGACAAGCGTAAGTTCTTGTGGGAGCCATGGTGGTGGTTCCAGGCCGGTGGGTGGGTGCCCCAGGGCTGCCATGGCCCTTTGAGGAGGCAGGTGAGCAGGGACAGGGCACCACTCTCCATCTTTGGGGGAACTCTACATCGGAATGAGAGGTTCTCTCTCACGGGGAGTCCTTTCTCGCTCCCTCAGAAAGCCCTCTTTCCTCTCGCAGCATAATTCCCCTTCAGAAAAAGAACAGCATCCTGGCTGACCTGACCCTCGCACCTGCTTGGGAGCAACAGAAGAGAGTGTCTTTCTGCTCTAAACGGCTCCACCTCAGACTAGCAGGGCCACACCACGGAGCACGTGTGCAAGCTGTGAAGGGCAATATGCAAATTAATAACAATGATGAGTAATACTTTCTTTTTTCCTAATTTAAAAACCTGAGTCCTACATCTCCCTTGACCTCCTCCAGGGTCCGCTTGGCCAGGTACCCCCTGGGGATGTTTGAAGAATCCCCCAAATCCTCCAAGCATTTCCTCCCCCAGCCACTCCCCTGAAAGCACAGCTCCCGATTGCCCCACAGCTGCCGGGCAGGGCAGGCGGGACAGGAAGCCCCTCTGCCCTGTAAACACCGTGTTGCAAACAGATACTTCCCCAGGCTCCTGCGCAGCAGAGGTCACCGGGCTGGGCGTGGCCTGTCTGGGCCAGTTCCCCAGGTCTTCCCCTGTCAGACTCAGAGAGCTGCTCGTCTTAAATCGGACTGACGCAGAGGGCGCTAAGAGGACTCCAAAAAGTGGAGTCAGTCTGCAGTCTGCCAGGGGTCATGGGGTCTAAGCAGCTCAGAGGAGGACTTGCCCATACTGGAGGGCAAAGACACATGGTTTTGCCCCTTCAGATGCCCACAGAAGGCCAGTGAGGTGCCTGCAGGGTGCAGTCCTTGAGGAGGAGGATGACTGAACCCCCACAATGATCTCAGCTGGGGGACAGCCCCGCCGCCAGGTCAGCAGCTACCCTCGGCGGAGGCCCAGGTCTCCCAGGTGCTGCTGCTCAACCAGACAATCTTCCATTCAGCAAACACTGACTGAGCACCACCCAACGCCGGCCCGTCCAGGCACTGGGGAGTCAGTGCTGAACACAATGGTGGGGAGAGGCAGGAACACACATTAGGCCTTGGGGAAACTGAGTCAGGCAGTCTGGCTGGGGGAGAGGGTGAGAATTCCTGGAGAAGACTCAAAGAGCGGGACTCACCTTGGAAACTTGAACAGAAGAAGAAGGACTGGACTTTCCCTATGGGGTGGGGTAGGATCGAAGATTTCCAAACACGACGAAGGAGCTTTCATAAGAAAAAATCTCCTGGCGAAGCAAGGAAGAGACTGTGGCCCAGAAGCACCATGAACAGGCACATGGTGACGAAAGCTGAATGAGATGGCGGAGAGAACGATGGGGAAGTGAGAGAAGCAAGAGCTCCAGGGAAAGGAAGCGCCATCAAAACTGACGGAAGGAGACCAGACTTGGGGTGGTGAGCACACGAGGCGATAGACAGATCATGTGTTCTGGAGCTGTTCACCTGAAACTACATGTTACTCGTCGATGTGACCCCAATAAATTTAATGTTTTGAAAACCTGGCTGGATAACGAGAACAGGAAGATGGAGGGGAGCTCAGAGATGACGCCAAGCTCTCGAGAGCAGGAGTCTGATTTCACTAGACACAAAACAGGGAAGTCTGCAGAGGAAGCTGCTCTGTGGACGAAGACGTGGGCTTTGGACATGTGCTGAAGGTGAAATAGTGAAAATAAGCAGCATGGGCATGGAGAAGAGGGTTTGGGGAGGGAGACGGGCACATCGGGGAGGCAAGAACAGGAGTCTGCAGAGGAAGGAGGAGGTGAGAGTGCTAAGAGAAGAGGCTCCGGGTGGAAATGTTGGGCATCAGATGCTACGGAAACTTCAAAGAGAGATGTGGGTTGGGAGCAGGCCTTTGGAATTTGCCCTTACAAAGCCACCCATGACCGTAGAGGAATATGGGCAGGGGAAGGCGTGGCGCCATTGTGGACTGCAGAAGGGTCTGGAGTCCTGGGAATCCTGCCAAAAGATGGGCACCACGAGGGAAGGAGCAGGTCCCCTCTGCTCAGCCCATCAGAGCAGCTCCGGCTATGGAAGTGTAGACTGTGAAAACTCACCGGATGTCAGAACAATAGAGTCCATTGGCTCAGGGGGGATGCGGAGGTTAGCAGGGGACAGCTCAGATCTCATCTCCTATTCCTATCCTGCAGCCTGAACATCACACCACAGCCCTGTTTTCTCTTAAGCACAGTAGCAGGCCAAGGAAAGCTCTCTGAGCTTTTAGTTCTCTCAAAACCAAACCCCCAAGATGTCAGTATAGACGTGAATGCAAAATGCAAAGGCCTAGGAAACGTTGGCTCAGAATCCCCAAGAGCAAGAGGCCATTCGTTCCCAGCTCAACCTGCAGGTTGGGAGGTTGGCCTTGAGAACTTAGCTCCGTCAGCCACAGAGGAAGGTGATTCTGAAGTGGAGCTCGATTTGTTTATTTCACCCAGAGTCGGGACGAGGGATCCCAAGAGCAGCCCGGGCTCCAGCACAGGATGAGGGCAAGGGTCCCAGGTCAGGGAGGCCCCCGGGCCTTCCCCATGGGTAACCACCCAAGTGCTCCTGCTCTGGGGAATGGGCTGTGAAGCCGTGGGGTTTGGGAGGCAGCTTCCCAGCTTTGTGATTTCTTTATTCAAGGCCAGGGAACTTCTTAAATTGAAATTGTGTTCTCAGAACCACCAGTTTTTAGCCCTGACCGGTTTGGCTCAGTGGATAGAGCTGAAAGGTCCCAGGTTCGAGTCCAGCCAAGGGCATGTACCTTGGTTGCGTGCACATCCCTAGTAGGAGGTGTGCAGGAGGCAGCTGATCGATGTTTCTCTCTCATCGATGTTTCTAACTCTCTATCCCTCTCCCTTCCGCTCTGTAAAAAGTCAATAAAATGTATTTTTAATAAGAGAACCACCGGTTTTTATATGACCAGTCGGACACAGACAGCATGATTTGGAGAACTAGCCCCTCTCAGAAACGGAGCGATCTTGGTCTTCATCCTCACAGCTATCATTTCCACATCCGACATGTATTTTCCCTGAACACTTCCCCCGACAGGGAACTCACTACCACTGGGCCGCCTATTCCACTGTCGCTCTGCTCCGGATTTCTCCAAGATCCCCTCGCAGCATGCTGAAGTCTATTTCCTTACAATGTCCCTTCACTGGACCCTTTCCTTCTGGAGGGAGACGGCCACCGAGCAGGTGTCTGGCTTTTCCGAAGGATGCTGCCCTTCGAACATGTGAAGAGAGAGATTACTTCGTGGGTGCTCTCCTTAAAGGAAAACATCTCATTTCTTTAGTCATTTCATATTATGGCACCAGCATCTCGGGAACCTGTCTCTGGGTATAAAGTGGTTTATCAGCATCCCCACAAAATGCAGCACCTGGAGTGGAACTGCCCTCCAGCTGGCTCTAAGCAGTTGTATGACCAAGAGTCAAAGATGGCTCTCTGGGGCCGGTGTGGGAGCAGTGGGGTGACAGGTGTGCACCTGGAGAACTAAGGAAGAGAGAAGAGGAGAGAAAGGCCCAGGGAGTCGGTAACCAAGGATCTGGCCATAAAGGAAGACCAGAGCCATTCTCCCAATTTTCAGGGGACGGATCATTGCCCGGCAGGACAAGCTGGTCCAGGGCACAGGAGAAAATCAAATGCCTCCCAAACTACTTGGCAAAGCAGCACGTCAAACTCTGACAACGCGGGACGGGAAAGGAGAATAGGCCGAGCTTACTTATGAGTATAGATGTACAAACCCTACAGAGAACCACCTCACCATATTAAAAGAATAAAACACCTTGGCCAAATGGAGTTTATTCCAGAAGTGCAAGGAGGGTTCCATAGAAGGATCTATAATAATAAAAGCATAATATGCTAATTAGACCGAACAGCCGAACGACCTTCCGGATGACCTTCCAGATGAAGCCAGGGCTGGGAGGGCCGAGCCCCTTGCACGAATTTTGTGCATCGGGCCTCTAGTGTTGATATAATGCGCCACATACATCTATCTCCAGGTGAAAGAATACAAGAATTGCCTAGTAGATGCTTAAAGAAGAATTTGACAAACTGAACGTCCATTCCTGCTTTTTAAAATCCTTAGAAACGAGGAGTTGAAGCAAACATGCTTCACACGTGGTGCCTGCCTTCAGCACCTAAAGAGCTGTGACCACATCAGAGAAACAAAGCCCAAGCCCGTGCCAGACCCTGGAGCCCGGCGGGGCGGGGCGTACCTGCACCGGGGCTGCCTCTCTGCCTCCCGGACCGGCTCCAGGTGAACAGCCACAAACACACATTTTCTCTGACTCTCCTTCCTGGCCTTAAACCTACCTCTCTGGCTCGGGGGAAGTGAGCAGTAGGGAAGCGGAGGGCTTCTTGTAAGGACACCCCCAGCAAAAGCGATGCTCTTTAATCAACTTGGAAATGGGTTGAATTCAAGACGTGATGAGAGATGCAGAAAGCGGAGGCGAGGCGGTGGCTCCGTGAGTGGTCAGGGAGCTCGGCCCGCTGCTCGCCGCCTGGAGGTCTGCCAGGGAGTCCGGCGCCTCCTCTGCGGTCTGCAGGCTTCCGCCGGCCAGCATCACCCCCAGCTGGCCTGTGACAGCAGCTGGGGCTGTTCAAAGCGATCGCAGTAGAGACAGTCCTGTTTTCTAGAGCAGGGGATATTATCCTGGGTTACTCGGTGGACTGCAATGTTTAAGAAGACTCTGAAGTTTTTTTTATTCAAAACTTTGAGAGAGGGAGAGCAATTGTGCACATACACGTGCTTTTTGGGGGACGGGAAGAAGATGATCTACCACTTTGATCAGTTTTTCAAAGAGCCGCATTATCTAATAGAGTTTGAAACTCTCCTTTAAGAGCCGTAGGTATAGCCCGGCCGGTGCGGCTCAGTGGATAGAGTGTCAGCCTGCAGACTGAAGGGTCCCAGGTTCGATTCTGGTCAAGGGTTGCAGGCAACATGCCTGGGTTGCAGGCTCGATCCTCAGTGTGGGGTGTGCAGGAGGCAGCCAATCAATGATTCTCTCTCATCATTGATGTTTCTCTCTCTTTCTCCCTTCCCCTTCCTCTCTGAAATAAATAAAAATATATATATTTTTAAAAAAGAACTGTAGGTGTAGATGTGATCTAACAAACCCAAAAATGCAAAGAGGAGGCAGATCGCCTCAGCTTCAGCAGGGCTGCGTGGAAGTGGCTGTGTGAAGATTTGCCTGACAAGAGTCAAAGCCACCACGCCATTCAGGAACAGATGCTCAGACCCCAAACCCAGAGATACGTCTGCAGAGACTTTGTGGTTCTGGGGCGACAACTTTGGATTAAGAAGGCTGTGAGGGCTGAACAGGTGTCTTCATAGATGATAGAGAAAATCAGAGTTTCTGAACCCTGCGAGAAGAGCAACTCTGGGGAGGGACGTAAGGCAGGCCCAGCAAAGGATGCGATGGTGGTCTGTGGAGGGGGCGCCCTCTGCCCTGATGGCCAGCGTGAAAGCCACCTGCAGAGGACGCCTGCACGGAGCCGCGGCAGCAGCACGGAAACCTGCTCTCCGGTGATGAGCAGCGAAAGGAAAGGGGAGACACCCTGTCATAGCATGTGTGGCCTTAGCGTGGTTACCTGGCCTTTGGAGGATGGGGGAGGCAGGGAAGGAGGAGGTGCAGGGGATGAGCCTGATCTATGCCAGGCACTGGGCGAGGTACTTGCCAGCAGTTAACTCACGTAATTGTCACAGGACAGGAAGTCTACAGAGCCCCGCCGAGCTGTTAAAGGACTACCTCAGAGGGTGCACCCAAATGCTAGGCGTTACTATTGCTAGCGTTACTGCTTCTTAAATTTCCTATCTCAAGTCTCAACTCTAACATGATTTTTTTTCTTTTTTGTTTTGTTTTGTTGTTGTTCATCCTCACCCGAGGATATTTTTCCATTGACTTTTAGAAACACTGAGGTGAGAGAGACACATCGATTGGTTGCCTCCTGCACGCACCTGTACCAGGGTCGGGGAACCTGCAACCAAGGGACCTGTCTTTGAGCGGAATCGAACCCGGGACCCTTCAGTCTGTGAGCCAACTCTAGCCACGGAGCTAAACAGGCTAGGGCTCAAAAATGATTTCTTTAGGGAAGCCTTTCCTTAATTCCCCAACTATATTAGGCTCCTTTAACGTAATCTCACAGAACTCCATAATTCTCGTGATTGTAATGAAATGATATATGTGCCTAGTGCCTTGTCCACTGGACTGTAATTTCCATGAGTAGGAGCACTGTATGTCTTGCTCAGGAGTCCAGCACATGCCTGGCACACAGGAAGTGCTCCGTGTTGAAATGCTGAACCAATGTGTGCAATGTTGAGGTTAAGGTGCGTCACAGAAAGCAGCTGGTGCCACGCTGCCATGCAGATGGGGAAACTGACACCCAGTGAGACACATGGATTCGCCCAAGGTCACATGCTAGGAGTCAAGGACTCAGGCAGAAATGAGAGACCCTCACCCCATGGGAAGCAGGAGCCTGGAAGCCACCTTCAGCCCTCATCCCCAAGCCCTGCCCCCCCACAGAGAAACCACACAAGCTTATTTGCCTAGATCAACAACAACAGCAAGAAGACTCCGGAGGACACGAAAATGAAAAGCATACCACTCCCTCCCGACCCCGCCCTCCTGCCCCCCACACCATCCTGTCCAGACAGCTTCCACTGTTAATGTGCATGGACTTCTTGCCTGTGAGACCCTAGAGGGTTCATGGTGACAGCTTCACAGCCACACTGAGCATCAGTGAGCAAGCCACCGAGCCACGGATCAGACCCTGTCGGCCAGGGTGGTCAGTGTTCTGGTAGAAGGACGTCATAGGCATGGCAAGGGCAGAAAGAGTGGGTGCTCAGTGCTGTGGAGTGGGGAGGAGGTTGGGGAACACGTCAAAGATGATGTTTGGGCTGGGTATCCAAGGGTGAATTCATGGTCCCCCGGGCAGGTAGAGGAAGTGAAGGGCAATGGGGGAGAAGGAATAGCACGTGCAAAGACACTGAGGTTTGCCTGAGCTTCAGAGGGTGAAACAGGCTGGGTGGTGGAAGGCCTTCCTAGTCATGCTAGGGGGTATCGGCCTTCTCCAGAGGGCAGTGGCAGCTCTGCAGGGTTTGCAGTTGAAAAGCAACTTGCTCTCATTTGTTGTCTTACATCACCATGGCAACAGGAGAGAGGTTGGCCTGGGAGTGGGGGGAGGCCGGAGGCTGGAGGCAAGAGTCTCCCACTGAGGCCAAACTCTAAAGCCCAAAGCCTAGTACCCCCATGGGTAACTCACTAGGCTCAAGAAGGACCCAATGTCTGCTTTGTGCCACCAAAGTCACCCCCTTCTTCCTACCCATTGTCCTCGCCCTCCTATTGGGTGCACCTTGCTATAGCTATATCTCGCTTATCCAGAAGTCACTTAACCGGTAACCCTAACTATCCAGAACCTAGCTTCTAGCCGGGAAGCAGACAGAAAAGTCATGTGGACAGCCAGTTATGCCCCAAAGTAATGCCCTAGAGAGCCTGCACTTCACACCCAAGAGCACACGCAGGCTGCCACTCAAGCTTAATCATCTCTGGTTGAGGGTAGATGCCAGTGTCTGGCTGGCTGTGGCTAAGTGGTTGAGTGTCAACTCAGGAACCAAGAGGTCACGGTTCGATTCCCAGTTAGGGCACATGCTTGGGTTGCAGCCAATTGATGTTTCTATGTCTCGCTCCCTTCTATTCTCTCTTTTAAAAAAATCAGTAAAAACCTATTTTTAAAAAGAGTAGACGCCAGCCAGGGTCAGCCCAGCTCTACCACTTTCTAGTCACATGGCCAGGTTCCTCATGCATAAAATGGGGGCAACAGTTGTGGCTACCTCAGAGTGTGGCTGTGAAGATTAAAGAACATGATATACTGGGGAGAAAGGGCAGAAAGAAAAAAGCAGAAAATGTGTCCTGAGTGGATTCACCCAAGGTCACATGCTAGGAGTCAAGGTACAAAAGAGAATGGCAGGTAGAACCGTGTGATATTTTCAAGATATTAAATCTGACACATTTATAAATGCAAGCAACACATTTTACAAAGATTCCTTTAAAACTAGACACATTGAAAAGTTTTGGGTGTTTAGAAGGCAGTTACTGGAAAAATTAATGTATACAAATTTACTTATGTGAATGTCAACTCTGTGTGTACCTGTGTCCATCTAAAGTGTCCATCAAATTTTGGAAAACATATTTCGTGTTTAACAGAATCTAAGATGCCATTGACTGTATGTAAGGTGTGCCACTAAGAAAGGAACACTGCTATTTATTCCAATGGTAAGATGCTATAGATGGCAAGATGCATCTTGATTTCAGAGTTGATAAAATGTGAAAGTATGCACATCTTCAAGTCAATGGAAATCCGAATATGCAATACGTTTGCTGCTAAACTGTCTCTTCTCCTTGGGCAGAGAAGTAAGATATGTTCTTTCCTTCACCCGCCCATGTATGCCAGAGGCTCAAAGCCAAACATAACACCTCTCCTTTGATGTCCCTCCAGAAGCTTCCTCTTTCAAGAAGCTGATCCAGGCTTTCAGCCCACCCATAGCTCAGACAAACAAGTCTTCAGGTGTCCAGGGGTCCCACAGAGCCCCCAGCTCAGGGTGAGCCTCTTTGAGCCAAGGCCGTGTGCACAGCTTGAATGCTCACTGAACCCAAGCTGGGGCTCCAGCCCCGGGCTGTCCAGGCTGAAAAGCTGTGGCTCTCCTTCTCCCACTTCTCAGCCAGCAGGCCCATGGCCAGGGATTCACCTGGGACCGCGGAGCAGCCTCCAGAGCCAGCCTCCTCGGCCTTCACCGGGAAGGCCCCCATCATCACCACTGCAGTACTCCCAAACACACTGCAGCCCAGTGCCACCGCCATTCTTGAAAGAAACTAGAGGGGTGCATGGGAGGGAGGGCGAGGTGGCGGCTTACACCACAGCTTGCTGAGAGAAGACATTACTCACCCCCCACCCAAGCTAGAGATAAGGGGGAAGGATTTCTTAAAACCATAATGAGGCCAGCACACAGACCGGGCGCCCTCCTGCCCCACAGTCCTGGCTGGTTGTGCTTAAAAATAAAAAAAAAAAATCGAAGGAGGGTTTCCTGAAGCAGGAAGAGAGAGCTTGATCATCCTGCCCAGTGACCACGCTGAGGGAGAGGTGAGCCCTTGCCGCCCACTCTTGCTCTGCAGATACCCAGGGAGAAGCTCCAAGTGCAGCCGCTCTCATCACACTTTTCCCATTTCGTATTCCCACAGCCCCGGAAGTCGCTATTGGAGCCCATTTTACGGACAGGGAAACAGGCTGGGAGAAGGGCGGGAAGATGCTCAAGATCACACCGCGGGGCTTGGCTGGAACTCGGGTGTCCTTTCCACGCAACAGGGAGTCCCCAGGCAGTGGCTCCAGCGTCATCACTTAAGGTGTTTGTCCAGGTTGTAGAATCATACGGATTCCAGACCCCACCCCTGAGAGCTGTGCGGTAGGGCCAGGCCTGGACCAGGTGGGCCAGGGGGTCCAAGGCCAGGAGGAAGGAGCGCTGGATGGAAAGATACTGGGCCCAGGGGGAGAGGAGGGGGAGAAGGGCAATCTGAGGGGGCCCGGGAGGCAGCCCTGGCCTACTTTGAGTCCTCGTTTTGCCTAACCCACCCCTCCTCTCTGCACCGAGGCTTGTTAACTCAGTAGATACCACATCCTGCTACTTTCATCTCATCTTCCTTTTCCCTCCGAACAATCTCCTTCCTCCTACTGACCTGAACTTCTTGCTTATTTACCCCAGGACTGGGATGGGCCAGCCCGACGCGCACGCGCAAACACACACACACACACACACACACACACACACACACACACACACACACACGTCACGCAAAGGGTGTAAACACAAATCTTCTGACAGTGCCAAGCGTGCAATTCTGGAGAAGAGCAGCCACTGTCTGGGGCCCACGCTCGCTAGGAGCGGGCTGAGGCAAGCTCTTCCACGACCCCCAGGTCCTGATGGCAAAGGACCCCTGAGGCCAATGCTCACTGGGAGAGCTCCCCCCCAGGCGGAGAGGTGCAGACGCCGTGACCCATGACACAGGCGCACGCGGCCTGAGTCGGTGGCAGGAAGCTTTGGCCACACTCGGACCGCACGCAGGCAGGCGGTCCGGCAGCGGCCACCTAGACAGCGATGGATGATCCCGGAATGCCCCTCAGTCTCCGGGATTATGGGGACCGCGGGTGTGCGGACCCCGCACCCCGAAAGTGGCTCCTGTCCCCAGAGCCCTAACAGAGCAGGATCTGTCCAGCCACCGCCGCAGCCGCTGCTGAGCCCACCGCTTCCCCGCGGTGCCCGCCCGCTCGGCGCCGCCCCGAGCCCCAAGCTGCCCCTCGACGGCCCCCGCCCCGGCCGCCCGGCCACACACCTGCAGTCCCCGCCGGGCGCCACGCCCCTCTCCAGTGACGACGCCCTGCGACCCGGGGTACGGTCGGGACCCCCGCACCTGGGCTGGAGTCGCGCGGCAGGTCCCAGCATCTGCCCAGGCTCCGCTCCTCAGGCAGCTGTGGGCGGGGCCGCGCCGTGGGCGGAGCTTGCGCGGGGGCGGGGGCGGGGCCTGGGCGAGGCCGGCCGCCCAGCGGGCCTGTCGCGCCACCTAGTGGCGGGGCAGGGATTGCGAGGCGCTAGGCTGGTTCACGAGTCCTGGGAGTCCCGCTGCAGCCGCAGCGCCGAGCCGCTCTGCCGAGCCGCTCTGCCGTCGGAAGGAACCGGCCCTGACGGTGGGCGGCCGCGGTGGGAGGGATGCCAGCCCCGACCGCCAGCGACCCCCGCAGGAGCAAGGAGCGGTTCCGCCGGGGGAGCGGAAGCGGTTCTGGACCCCGCAGGGGAGGTGGGCGGAGCAGGAGAGAGGCTGGGGTGGGGGCTTCGGGGAAGGAGGAGAAAGGGGAAGCTCCGAAGAGCTGCTTCCTTCTCTGGCGGAGACCCAGCGCCCCACTTCCTTTTACTACTTCTATTTTCTTTCGTCGCTCTTCACATTTAAAGTGCCTGCGCCGCCTCTGTGCAGAAGGACGCCTTGACCCTCACCCTTCCGCGGAGACCTAGAAGCGCCAGCCAGGCCGCACTCCCCGCCTCTGCTCTGACTGTCCCTCCTTCCTCCCCGGCGGCTGCCGCTTCCCCGGTTTCTCGCCCCTGAAGGGAGAGGGGGCGTCTCCAGAGACCGGGCCCTCCCTCTCCTGGCCTCCCCTTCTCTCCCCGCAGACCACGGAGCAGATGCGGTTCTACCAAGAGCTGGGCCACAGAGTCCTGGAAGGCAGAGCACACCCCTGTGCCTCGGTTTCCTCATTGACAAAATGGGGGTAAGAAGGTTTGCTGCTGTGCGGGCAGCCCCAGCAATGCAAGACCGCACTTGGTTCAGAGTCAGCAGAGGGCAAGGCTGGCGTTTTCACTTCCACGATTGGAGGCGGCCGTGTCACAGTGTCTGTCGGAAGTGCTCAGTCTGCCACGGGGCTGCACGTTATTGTGGGTCAGAAGCCACAGCCCTACCTGAGGCTGGAGAGATGTGAGCACCAGTGACTGGTCTCTCCCTGGCTCCCTAAATAACAACAACAAAAAAGAGCAACTTCCCCAAAGGCCTAGAAACAGAAAGTCCCTGGGTGAACACGGAGGACTGTTCCCGCCGACAGTAGGAGGTGGAAAGGGGCTCAAAACCATCTAGCACTTCTCCTCATTCACCACGAACCCCCTCCTGCCCCCCAGCCCCCCTCCCCACACACACACACACACACACACCACCGTTTTACAAATAAGGAACCAAAGCCACAAAAGACTGAGAGGATACGCCTAAGGTCATGTGACTTGATGAGGGTGGGCAAGGACTGCAGTCCCCCCAACGCCTACTTTTCCACCACGAAAGGGAGAGGGGGTGGAAGGAGAGAGCCGAGAGATGGCCAGCCTCGGGGGGAAGGGGTAGACCTGCCCTAGCGTGAGGAACGGAGTAGCCAGAGTGACACGGTTGTGTACCAGATTGGCACATTGCATTATGAGATCACTTTGAACGCTGCTAGAGAGGTTATGGCATCCTTGGCTTCTTCCGTGTCCTTGGTATTCCTAGGGAAGCTGAAGCAGAGTTGCTCCTCACGGGTCTCTCCCAGGAAGCCGAGCAGCCCAGGAAGCCCACTCAGGCCCATCCTGCCTCCCCTCACAGGTGGGCGTTTTCTTCTCCATCAGCAGGTGCGACCCAGATGTTGAGTTTTCATGTTATCCCACGCCCTCAGTTAGCTCCGCCTGTGTCTCCCTGTCCCAAGAGGGCAGGCCGCCAACCGGATCTGAGCAGCGCCTGACACCTATTGGCCGAAACTTAGAACTGCAGCTACTGGGGCATCTTTGACTCCCACCTCCCCAAAGCAGCTGGTAAGACTCAAGGGGTCTCTGTCACTCCTGTGGCACCTGATGTTGTACCACTGTGTACAGCTCTGCTGTTGCTTCACTTAAAGATACGTCTATTTTTGTCTCTCTCCTTCCTTTCACTGTGAGGAGCCTAGTCATCTCAACTTCCTCATCTTACATTTATGTTTCAATGCCCTGAAAACATCACCAAGGAAACCCCAACTGCCAAATCCAGTGCCCTCTTTTCTTACCTCGCTGTAGCATTTGATGCTACCCCTCCTTGAGAATTATCTTCCTTGACTTCTCCTCTTCTGCCTCCGACCAATATTTCTGTTTTCTTTTTCTGGCTTCATTTTATGGCAACCCTAGGCAACATTTTTTTAAAAATATTTTTTTATTGATTTCAGAGAGAGGAGGGGAGAAAGAGAAAGGGATAGAAACATCAATGATGAGAGAGAATCATTGAGCAGCTGTCTCCTGCACGCCCCCTACTGGGGATAGAGCTTGAACCCAGGCATGTGCTCTTGACCGGAATCGAACCCGGGGCCCTTCAGTTCGCAGACTGACACTGACACTCTATATGCTGAGCCAAACCGGCTAGGGCTGCAACATTTTTTATAACTCCAAAATCATTGCAAAATATGCATTTAAAAAAAGCAAACATTAAATGTTGCAACTCTTTCAAACTTTTGAAGAACTTCCCATTTCATTTTCCTTGTTACTAAAACTTAAAAAAGAAAACTACAGACCACTCTTTTCTATGATCCTATATAATAAAAGGCTAATATACAAACCAACCAAATGGTGGGACGACCGGTCGCTATGACACACACTGACCACCAGGGGGGAGACGCTCAACACAGGAGCTGCCCCCTGGTGGTCAGTGCATTCTCATAGGGGAAGCACTGCTTAGCCAGAAGCCGGGCTCATGGCACAGAATGGGCTGAGGGACAACCCACTGAGTGCACAAATTTTGTGCACTGGGCCTCTAGTACAAATATAAAAATCGGAAATAAAATAAGCACAGCCTGGCCAGAGTGGCTCAGTTGGTTAAGCATCATCCTGTGCACCAAAAGGCCAGTTCGATTCGTGGTCGGGGCACATACCTGGGTTTGATCCCCAGTTGGGCATGTACAGAAAGCAACCGATCTCTCTCTCCCTTCCTCTGTCTAAGCAAGTCCTTTGGTGAGAATTAAAAAAAAAAAAAAGTAAATAAGTACAAATTATATTCAGCCTTTAAAATAGTAACATGCCATGACAAAGTAGAGTCTGTTCAAGGAATGCCAATGTTTGGATGAGCCTAAAGCAATTCAGGCATACTCAGCGGCTCAGTTGGACTGGTTGCCCACCAGCAACAATGGTGCAAAGTCAGGGGCCTGCCCGGAGGGGTTATTGCGGGTCCTGGGTTGCAAGATGAAGTGTGGTCTCCAGTGGAAGCTCTGGACGGTCAACATAGGAGACTTAGGCTCTGACTGATCAATTGCCATTTTAAAGTTCAGAAGGGACACTTTGGGCCGAACCGATGAAGGTGGGGGCCAACCTTCACTGCCCCCCAGTCCCTCCCAAGCAAGTCCATTGACGTTTTACTCGTAGCGGTGTGACCGCTGTCCCAGGTCGGCCTCACCGATTGGCATTTGATCCTTAAGGGGGAAAGAGCTTCAGGCAACAGCAAAAGAAGTCGTTTCCATTAGGGTCCTGGAGAACATCGGGGGAGGGGTAGGTTTCGGGGGGACACAATGAAGGAAGTTTGAAGGAAGCTGGAGGACTGAGCAGGGGTCAGAAGCGCAAATGTCTCCAAGAGCCAAACAGGTCCGAGTCCTGCGCAGAACTGGTGAGATGGTGTTCACGAACCGGACTCGTGCCATTTCGTGGCAGCTTCCTGTCTACGCTGTGCCTCCAGACACAGCCCTGCTGACATGTCAGTCCCTTCTTCCTCAGTTCCGTAAGGTTTCCTCTCCCCACGCAGCTTTTCCACATTCTTCCTAGGATTTCTTTTCTGGAGGCATTGTGCCTTGTACTCTTTCAGCAGGCACACTTCATATATTATACATAAAGGAATATTCTTCACTCCAGCAAGAAATATGCCTCCTCCCATTTCTCTTGAAGCACAGATCCCTCTTGGCCTCTTTTATTTTTCCACATTTGCTAGACATGATTACAAGAAATATTTCACTCTTACCTAATTCCAATATAAGAAAAACAATTGCACCCATACAAAAAAAAACTGGCAACTGACCCCTGACCTTGATGTCTGGGAACAATAAGGTTTGGAAAGGATGCAAATGAGGAGACCGCTAAAGGAGGACGCCTGGGAAAAGCCCAGCTTCAGCCCCGTGGAAATGCAGAAGTGATGTGGTCAGACTTTATAATTTTTAAAGAAAACCAAAATTTGGAACTCTTGATCTGAAATTGCCTGGTTTTTAAAATGCTAGAAATTCAAAAGAGTATTTTAAAACTCCTTGCAGGCCAAACCAGACGCGACCTACTGGCTTCCGGTGTGTGACATCGGGTCTGTATTGTTCAGGTGGGAGCTGCAGCAGTGAGCTCTGAGTTATTTCTGTTAATGTGCGCTAATTTGTTCCCACTGGCCTGGGAGACCGTTTATGCGAAGGAGGGTCAATGTTAAAAGTTTATTAATGTTGTTCATCATATGAATGGGACACCGGAGAACAACTGCATAATTATCCTAATAGGATGCACCCTGATGAAAACTCGTAGGAACTAGGAATAAAAAGACTTTGTCAAGATGACAAATGTTATCTCAAGCCAACAGACCATATGATACCTGGTGATGACCGGGAATGGAGAGCAAATATAGTTCTTCGGAACAGAGGCAATGCTACAAAAAACAAGGAGCGGAACAAGGATGGCATACTGTGAATAATGTCAACAATATTCTGAAGTTTAAGGAAAAACAATAAGAAACATAAATAAGAGACATACATTTGGCAAGAAAGAGTCAAGCTTATGATTATTTGCAAAAGATATGATAGTCTACCCGAGAAACCCTTGCTAATGGATTGAGGAATGTTTAGAAAGAGCTGTAAAGCAGCTGTATACAAAAATATATGTAATTCAATAGTTTTCTATACACCAGCAGTGACCAAACAGAAAATAAAGCTCATTCACCCTAGCAACAAAATGCCAAGGATTAGGAAATTTAAGGAACCCAGAATAGCCAAAATATCTAGAGAAAGAAAAATTGGAGGACTCAAACTCTCTGATTTCAAAACTTACCGCAAAACTACAGATAGACATAGAATCAGTGGAGTATAATTGAGAGTCCAGAAAAAAACCCTCACACTTACAATCAAGTGATTTTTTTTTAGCAATGGTGCCAAGACCATTCAAAGGGGGGAAAGTTGTTGCTGAGGTAATTGCATATCCATATGAAAAAGAGTGAAGTTGCATTCCTAACTCACACCACACATAGAACTTAATTCAAAATTGATCAAAGACCCAAATGTCAGAGTTAAAACTATGAAACTCTCAGAAGAAAACAATGGTTTTCTTGAATTAGACAATGGTTTTTTAGATAAAATCTCAAAATCACAAGCAACAAAAGAAAAAATAAATAAGATGCACTTTATCAAAATTGAAAACTTTTGTGCTTCAAGGACCCCGTCAAGAAACAGAAGACACCCCACAGAATGGGAGAAAAATTTTGCAGGTCTTTCATATGATTGGGGATTTCAATCTAGAATATATAAGTATCTTCTATACCTCAATAATAAAAAGACATAAATACATTCAAAAGTGAAAAAGGACATGAATCGCCCTAGCCGGTTTGGCTCAGTGGATGGAGCGTCGGTCTGCGGACTGAAGGGGCCCAGGTTCGATTCCAGTCAAGGGCATGTACTTTGGTTGCGGGCACATCCCCAGTAGGGGGTGTGCAGGAGGCAACTGATCGATGTTTCTCTCTCATCGATGTTTCTAACTCTCTATCCCTCCCCCTTCCTCTCTGTAAAAAATCAATAAAATATATTTAAAAAAGACATGAATAGATATTTCTCCAAGGAAGATATACAAATGGTCAACAAGCATTTGAAAAAAATGCCCAATGTCACTAGCCATCAGGGAGATGCAAATCAAAACCACAATGAAATACTACTTCACATCCCCTATAATAAAAAAGGCAGATAATAAGAAATGTTGACAGGAATGTAGAGAATTTGGAACCCTCATATATACATTGCTGATGGGAATGTAAATGGTGCAGCTGCTTTGGAAAAGTCTGGCAGTTCCTCTAAAGGTTAAACAAGAAAACCATATGACCTAGAAATTCCACTCCTGGGTATATACCCAAAAGAAGTGAAAACATATGTGCACACAAAAATGTGCACACAGATATCCATAGCAGTATTATTGACAACTAGAGCACTGGTGCATGGATTCATGCACCAGTGGGGTTCCTCGGCCTGGCCTGCACCCTCTCGCAATCCAGGACTCCTCGGGGAATATCGGACTGCTGGTTTCAGCCCAATCCCACAGGCCAGGCTGAGGGACCCCACCAGTGCACAAATTCGTGCACTGGGCCTCTAGTATGCATATAAGATCTTTGCTTAATCTCGTCCCACCCTCCCACCTCCCTCCCATCCCTCTGAGATTCATCAGTCTGTTCCATGTTTTCATGCCTGTGCTTGAGCATCTGCCCCCTGGCGGTCAGTGTGCATCATAGCTACCAGTCGAATGGTCAAACGGTTGCTTAGGCTTTTATATATATAGATAGCCAATGGGTGGAAACACCACAAATGCCCATCAACTAATGAATGGATAAATAAGATGTGGTATATTTATACAATAGAATATTATTTGGCCATAAAGAGAAATGAGGTACCAATACATGCTACAACACAGAAGAACCTTGAAAACATGGTAACTGAAAGAATCCAATTACAAAGGACCACATACTGTATGATTTCATTTATATGAAATGTTCAGAATAGACAAATACCTAGAGACAAAAAGCAAATTGGTGGTTGCCTAGGGCCGGGATGGTTGGAGAAAAGTAGGGAGTGAATGCTAACGGGTATGGGATTGTGTGTGTGTGTGTGGGTGTGTGTTGGGGGGGTAATGGAAATGTTCAAAAACTGACTGTGAGGATAATTGCACAACTCTGAACATACTAAAAACCAGTTTATTATATTTTCTAAATGGGTGAATTGTATGGTGTGTGAATTTATAATTCAATAAAGCTGTTATTTAAAAACTATAGGCTTTATTATGGGAAAGAAAAGATCCCTGCATAAATGTAAGACACTAATGTTCTTGGATTGTAAAATTGTATTATAAAAGAGACCCATTCTTCTCCAGTTGAGTATATAAATGCAAAATAGTTTCAATCTATAGCCAAATAAGGCTTTTTTGGGGGGGAAGAATATTGACAAAATGATTTTACATTTCATCATGAAAAAGAATTGTGTGAGAATAATCAAACCACAGAGTTAAAACACTATAGTACTGATGTAAAAAGTGTAACAGCCCAATGAAGCAACTTGATCTGTCAGAAACAAACACAAGTATCTGAATGAATTTAATATATGACAAAGGAGATAGGATTGATTATCCAATAAATGGGCTACGACAATTAAATAACCATTAGGAGAAAAACACAATTGTGGTTTCAAACTCAAATCTTACACAACAAAAAATTCCTGACTTACTTAAAGATCCATCTGTAAAAATTCAAGTAAAACAAGAGACGTTTAGAAGAAATAAAGGAAATGTGTATATATTGTTGGAATTCTAGGTAGCCTTTCTTTGAAAAGTAAATCTTTATTGTTGAAAGTATTACATATGTTTCCTTCCCCCCCCCCCATTGACCCTTTCTAGCCTGCCCCCAACCCCGTAGATGGTCTTTTAAAACATGAGACCAAAATAAGAAATTATGAAGGAACTGATTAATTTGAATATGTAAAAGTAAAATAACTTCTGTACATAAAAAATTACCATAAGCATTAAATTAAAAGGCAAACGGCATACTAGGGTAAAATGTTTACAGCAAATAACAAGGATAACATCCTTAATATAAAAACTTATATCTGACAATGAGGCAAAAATAAAATAAATTATATTACCCAGAGTTGTCAAACATTTGGAGACTCAAAATCAATGGGGGGAAAAAACACCCACAAATATTCAACAGAGAGAACCAAATAAAACTAAAAAGATGGTTCTTTGAGAAAATAAAAACAAATCTGGCAAGATAGATAAGAAATAGAAAGCACAAGTAAATAATATTAGGGATGAAAAAGACATAATTAGAGATACAGGGAAGATTATAAAAATAATATAATACAGTGATCAACTTTATGCTAAAGAATTTTAAAACTTTGATGAAATAGGGATTTTTTCCTATATAAAAAAACTAATAAAACCAACTCAAGAAGAAATAGAATGCCTACAATTTCATAACTTGCTAAAACATTGAAGCAGTAATTAAAATATTTTCACAAAGACTGTCCCAGGATGAGGACATGTTACAGGTGAGTTCCAGCAGACTTCCAAGGAACAGATCATTCTAATCATGTGCTAAACCCTTTCAGATAATTGAAGAAGGAATAGCCCCCAACTTATTTGATGAAGGAACCATAACCTTCATACACAAACTCAAGAAAAACAGTAAAAGAAATTAGAGGCCAATCTTATTTGTGAACCTAGATGCAGAGATATTAGGTGGTCCAAACAGATTATCCACTTGGATTTATCCGAGAATGCAAGAGGGTAATTTGACGTTAGACAAGCCTGTGGCATCCTAGCAACAGTGTGCCATGTAATTATCTAATTGGATGCCAGAAAGGCATTTGGTAAAATTCTTAATTTAGAAAACTAGGAATAGAACTTCCTTAACCTGGAATAAGGCATCTTACCAAGCACCTGTAATAAACAACCAGTTTTAGTGAGGAAGCATCATCTTTAAAATCAGGCACGAGCAACAACATAGCTGAAGCTTGGAAACTCTATTCTAAGTGAAAAACAGCCAGGTACAAAGCCCGGCTGGTGTGGCTCAGTGGTTGAGCACCGACCCATGAACCAGGAGGTTCCTCATCCTGTATACTGTGAATGAATTTACGTTAAGTTGGCGTTATTTCTTTCTTAAATATTTGAAAGAGTTTATGTGTAGTGCCATCTGGGCTTAGGGGTTTCTTTGTAGGATTTTACAGCTTGTTGAGGTATAACTGACGTACAGTAGAGTGTGCATAAATAAAGAGTACAATTCCAGAAGTTTTGCCCAATGTATAGATGCATGAAAATGCATCACCACAATCCGGATGCTGAACACATCTATCAATCCCCAAAGTTCCTTCGTGCCCCTTTTTAGTCCCTTCCTCCCACCCAACCCGTTTCCAGGCAACCACTGACCTACCTTCTGTCACTGTAGATTAGTTTTCATTTTCTAAAATTTTAAATTAAAAAAAAAATGTATTTTTTTCTTTCAGGAGTGTTTTCCAACACCAACAATCAATTCTCTAATTCTCTTAGCACCAACTGGATGTTCAATAATTCAGTTCAGTTCTGACACTAGCTACTGAAGTTAGCACAGACACCACAACTTAAGCGCTCAGCCCACAAGACTGGCCCCAATTTCAGACACGAGTCACAAGTCCCAGGGCTCCCAGACTTCTGGCCAACCCACTATATGGTAAGTTGGTATTTCTCACAATCCCCTCCTGAGTTTTGATCATTTGCTAGAAGGGCTCACAGAACTCAGAAAGGCACTTTGCTTATGTTCGCCAGTTTCTTATAAAAGACACCGCTCAGGAACAGTCACACTGAAGAGTGCATAGGACAATGCATGTGGGAGGGTGCCCAGAGCTTTCAACGCCCTCTGCAGGTGCACCACCCTCCCAGCACCTCCATGGGGTCCCCAGCCCGAAAGCCCATCAAAGTCTGTTGTTCGAGAGTCTTCACAGCCCTGACTGGTGTGGCTCAGTTGGTTGAGCATCAACCCATGCACCAAAAGGTCCACAGTTCAATTCCCGACCAGGGCACATGCCCAGGTTTTTGGCTCCATTCCCGGTGGGGGGTGTGCAGGAGGCAGCGGACCCATGTTTCTCTCTCATGCCTCTCTCTCCAAAATCAATAAAAAAACATTTTTAAAACGAGTTTTTATGGAGCTTAATCTACAGCCCCTTCTTCCCCGCCCTAGAGGTTGGTGAGTGGGACTGGAAGTTTCACAAAATCTCTACACACATAATCTTTCCAGTGACCAGCCCCATCTGAGGCTATCTAGGAGTTAACTCTAGGAAAGAGAGAGGGTTATGATCAAAGAGAAGCTGTGGTAGGCTTGGGTGGGGTGGGGGTAATATTTTATTTCTTGGTGGTAGTTAACACATTTTATAATTACTTATTAAGCTGTGCAAACAATGATGTTTTTTAAAGTTCTTTGAAGATAGACAACTTGTGCCTTTATGTCAACAGACACAGCAATGTTAGACTCGTTTTAGACCTGGGAGCCATTTTCTCTCCTTAATAAATTCTACCTACTTCTATTAGACCTGGTCTCACCATGTGTCCTGTGTTTTCCTCAGAAGACAGCCTCACCCCCAGCATTGCTGGCGCCTGGGAGGAGCCCACTGCCACCCTCACGCACGAACACCGGCAGGATTTGGAGATTCCAATTTTTGATGTCTCAGCTCAAACCCCTGTGTCAGCCATGCATGGTCTAAGGCAAACCACGGTAGTCATCACTCCCCCGCCACCCCTCCCTCTTTGGTCCTGGCTGCCCTGACTCCCGTGCCTGCGCCACGGCTCAGCAGCCCCCACTCGGTGCAGAAGATAATACGATTAAGCCAGCTTCTTCTAAAGCAGGGTCTTTAACCACATTTACACCACGGAACCCTTAGCAACCCACTGAGGCCGATGAACCCCATTTCAGAATAATGGTTTCAATCCAATAAGATAAAATACGTAAGACTCCAAAGGAAAACAATGATACTGAATTTCAGCTTTAACATAATTTTTTTAAAAAAATTAGCAACCCAGTAACATGCGTGCTTCTTTATTGATGTGTTAAATAGCACGGTCCAGTGGCAGATCTAACAGCTGGCATACTTGTGACATAGCGATCAATGAAAATGAGATTTCAGGTTATCGGCAACAACTGTAATGGGAAATCAAAACACCTGTTCCTTGCGACAAAGTCCAGGTGCTGTTTGTTGACACTATTATGATTTGTTGCGTGCGTTCATTCTTAACGGAAATGCTACATTTCAGTGAGAAGCCAGTGAAAATTAAGGCGTGTGTTTTTGCCCCCTGAAGTTCAGCGACTCCCAAGTTAAGAATCCTGAAGTGGATGGAGACTTGCTCCCACTAGGGGGCGCTGGGATTTTAGAAAGCGGAGCTAACTCCTCTGGCCAGCCCAGGGAGAGTCAACTACCAGGGCAGGGCCTCAGCTCTCCCAGCCTTCTCTTCCTCAGGCTGACCCCCACCTGTGACCCCCACCTTCCTCACACACACCCTGTTGACAGGGAGGCACAGCTCTTGGTGTAACACACAGAGGCGTCCTGGGGACGAGTCATCTGCCAACCAGCACTCAGAGGGTTCGCCAACACTGTGGGCACCCCTCACAGCTGCCCAGGTCTAGGCCCTTGGCAATGTCCTCACCCCAGGTCCACGCAGCCAGCAAGACCTCACAGGAATAGCACAGGCTCTGGTGCAGGCCGGCTGCCTGGGCCCTGCCATTGTTCCTGCTGTGACTGGTGGGAAGCCAGGGCTCTGGGGCAGCTTCTGATGAAATCTCAGCAGGGACACTCGCCTTCTGGAAAGTTCTCTCCTCATATTTGGGGGCCCCCCAGGAGAGAATAGTGATCTGCGTGTTGCCTGCACCTGGCATTGTGACGCTGTGATGGTCAGAGCTGCCTGTGGTTGCAGCTTCCCTGACTAATCCCGCTCAGAACGAGCGTGGAATTAACTTCCTGCAGGAGCAGCGTTTATGCTGCTGTCCTTCTCCGCGGACAAAGCAGAGGGAAGTGTCAGCTCTCGCCGCCTGGTGCTCCCGGGGGCACCGGAGCTGGCTTTGCGGTCACTGGAGAGGCCGTGTGAGGAGTGGCTCAGAAGCAGACTCCAGACGACCTGACTGGGAAACCCTGGCCCTGCCACCCACAGTACATGTCACTTTAGGTCAGTTATTCAACCTGTGTGCCTCCCGCTCCTCATCTCCGAAGGGGAGATAATAATCGTCCTGAGCTTATAAGGCTGTTTGTAGATTAAACGACATGTTACCCAGAAGGCACTTAGAAGAGTGCCCGAATCACAGCAAGTGTCAAGTGAGATTTTGCTGTTATTCATAATTGGCATAAATGTTATAAAATAAAGAAAACACTTCAGCTATTTCTTCTCTCCTTAGCTCCAAAAATCCACTCCAGTTTCTTCCTCCCTTCATGACTTGTTTTTATCTGAGAAATTAGTCTTTTCCCCCCAAACTTGCCCAGCCCTCCCTGTTGCTTTTTCTGGGGAGAGCAGGGAGACCAGCACAGGAGATGGAGCCCAAAGGCCTGCTTCTTGTCCACGAGCCTCAGCCAAGCAGGTTGGGCCCCTTTGGGTTAAAATGTGGGTTTTATTATGATGCGGGATGGTGAGGCCAACAGAGCAGGAGGCACCTGCTGCTGAGAAGGTAGCTTGTTACAGTTCCCAGGCCTTGCGGGGCCACATGGGGAGCCCCAGGATCAGTCACGAGGCACAGGAATGAACGGAAAACGTGGCGAGAGCCTCCTTCGTGGTTTTCGTGGGAAAGGCAAGGCAGGGCAGGGTGAGCCAGCTCAGGACTGGGTCAATTTGAATCAGTTCAGCGGGCTCAAGGGACGTCTCTAATGGTCCCATACATGGCCCTGAGGTAATTAGGACGGGAGAGATAGCGGCCCGACCTGTGATAGCTTGGGTATGGGCTCTGAATCGGTTGGTTTGCATATCAAAGACCTGTTCATAGGGAAGTGGTTTGCTATCTTTAGGAATTAGAGATAACTCTAGGAGGCCAGTCCCTCCAGAATCAGCAAAGCCCGGATGCCAAAGCACCAAGGATACAGAAAACAAGCAAACATAGTTGATTCGCCCTTCTGCTGTGATATGGTTTTGTCAGTCCCTTTATACATGCCAACATATACACTGAGTGGCCAGATTATTATGATCTCTGAATGCATAATAATCTGGCCACTCAGTTGTGTGTGTGTGTGTGTGTGTGTGTGTGTGTGTGTGTGTGTATATTAGAGGCCTGGTGCATGAATTAGCCTGGCCAGGGGTTGGCCGGCCTGCCTGCTGGTCGAACTCCCTGTCGAGGGGACAATTTGCATATTAGCCTTTTATTATATAGGATATACACTGAGTGGCCAGATTATTATGCGTTCAGAGGTCATAATAATCTGGCCACTCGGTGTATATCTTTCTAATAGGACCATGACTTTTGATCTGATATAGAGGTTAAGGATACAGTCTCTGGGAATGACATCACCAAGAGAGCGAAGTGGGAGACCCCAGCCTCTGTCCCCTGACAAAGACCCACAGTTAGACAGCCGTCCACAAGCAAAAATAGCTCTGGGAGAGTTCAGTTTCTTTAAGAAGCTTTAGTCCCTCCCACTGTGTATCTGCATGCCACTGGCCCGACCCCTGTCACCAGCCTCTACTGCTATGTGCTTGCCCAAGCTGAGACCCTGCAGTGCACACCTGCAGCCAGGATTCCCACAACCACCAGCATGCCTGCCGTTGGTCCCAGCCCTGGCTGCTGGCCTTGACCCCCACCACAAGGTATTCATGTCTGCAACTGACCTCTGCCAGTAACAAGCACCTACAGCTGACCCCCACAGTCCATTGTAGGCACCCACTGGCTCCAGCAAAACTGCTGCTTGCTTTGATCTCTAACTGCTGGACCTAGAGACACTGCTGAGGACCCCAACAGCCCTGGCAGCCACTGTGGATGCCCTGATACACTCACCAAGAACCATGTGGTGGTTGATGCTGTGGACCCTAGTGGCCTGAGCTGATGAGACATCATGCCCCCCTCCGACCCGGAGCCTCTACACGCCCCTGCACGGGGTGACCTGCACCACCAGACCCAGATCACAGCAGGCTCCAGCATTCTCCAACCACAGGCAGAGGTCTTTTCTTGCTGAAGTCTGTAAAATCTGGAGGAGGTGACTGCTTCTTCAAATGTGCAGACACCTATAAAAGGCTACAGGGACCATGAAGAATCAGGGAAACATGCCCTGACCGGTTTGGCTCAGTGGATAGAGCATCGGCCTGCAGACTGAAGGGTCCCAGGTTCGATTCCGGTCAAGGGGCATGTACCTTGGTTGCGGGCACATACCCAGTAGGGAGTGTGCAGGAAGCAGCTGATTGATGTTTCTCTCTCGTCGATGTTTATAACTCTCTATCCCTCTCCCTTCCTCTCTGTAAAAAATCAATAAAATATATTTTTTGAAAAAAGAATCAGGGAAACATAACACCACCAAAGGAACACAGTACATTTCCAATAACTGACTCCAAAGAAATTGAGATGCATGAATTGCCAAGCAAATAATTAAAAATAGTTGTTCTAAAGATGCTTAGAGAGCTACAAGAAAACACAGATAAACTCTTTGTGAAATCATGAAAACAATGCAAGAACGAAGAGGTAGGAAACATAAAAAAGAACCAAATAGAAATAATGGAGCTGAAGAATACAATGACTGAACTAAAAAATTCCACAGAGACCTACAACAGCAGACTGGACCAAGCAGAAGAAAGAATCAGTGAGTTAGAAGACAGATCAATTTTAATTATCCAGTCAGAGGAGCAAAAAGAAAAAGAATGGAAGAAATCTGATAAGGGGTTAATAGTCAAAATATACAAGGGACTCATACCATTCAATAAAAATAAAAAAACACCACCACCACCACCACAACCCAAATAAGCAGATTAAAAAATGAGCAGAGGCCCTAGCTGATTTGGTTCAGTGGACAGAGCATCGTCCTGCGGACTGAAGGGTCTCAGGTTCGATTCTGATCAAAAGCACATGCCTGGGTTGTGGGCTCAATCCCCAGTGTGGGGCGTGCAGGAGGCAGCTGATCAATGATTCTCTCTTATCATTGATGTTTCTCTCTCTCTCTCTCTCTCTCTCCCTCTCCCTTCCTCTCTGAAATCAATTAAAAATATTTTTAAAAAATGAGCAGAGGACTTGAATAGACATTTCTCCAAAGAAGACATACAATACAACTGGCAAACAGGTACATGGAAAGATGTTCAACATCCAAATCAAAACCACAATGAGATACCATATCATACCTGTTAGAATGGCTATTATTAAAAAAAGACTAGAAATCACAAGTTGGCAAGGAAAAAAAGAATGTAAAGCACAGCTGCTACTATAGAAAACAGTGTGGAGGTTCCTCAAAAAAATTAAAAAGAGAACTAGCATATGATCCAGTAATTCTACGTCTGGGTCTATATCACTACCTCAAAGAGATATATGCACTACAATGTTCATCGTAGCATTATTCACAATAGCCAAGACATGGCAGCAATCTAAGTGTTCATTGACAGATAAATGGATAAAGAAAATGTTTATTTACTTATTTACTTAGTGGGAAATCATTAAACCATTAAAAAAAAAAAAAAGGAAGGAAATCCTGCTATTTGCAACAACATGGATAGTCTTTGAGGGCATTATGCTAAGGGAAATAATTCAACAGAGAAGGACAAATCCTGTATGATCTCACTTAAATGTGGAAACTAAAAAGCTCAATTCATCGGAACCAAGAGTCGAATGGAGGTTGCGAGGGGCTGAGGGGTGGGGGAAATAGGGAGATTGTGGTCAAGGGGTAAAGGCTTTCAGGTATAAAATGAATAAGTTCCGGGGAGATGGCGTACAGTACGGTGATTATAGCTAACAATACTGTATTTGTGACCTTGAAAGTTATCATGAGAGTAGAGCTTTAATGTTCTCACTACAACAAAAACAATGACAACAAATGGTAATTGTGAGGTGAAAGATGTGGAAATCAATCTTATTGTGGTAATCATTTCATAACATGGTTATGTATCAAATCTTCACATCAGACACCTTGAATTCACATTATGTTACATGTCAATGATATCTTGACTAGCAGCCCTGCGCATGAATCAGTGCACCAGTAGCTCGCCAGTAGCTCGCTGCCGCCCTCCAGTAGCTCTCTGCCCACTGCCCTGCACTCCTGTAGCTCCCCCAACCCACCCCTCATAGCTTGCTGCCCTGCCTTCTCCTGTAGCTCTCCGCTGCCCGCTTGTAGCCAGTAGCTCGCTGCCGCCCTTCTGTAACTCTCCGCCTGCAGCCCCACCCTCCTGTAGCTCCCTCCGCCCCCCCATCATAGCTTGCTGCCCTGCCCCTCCTGTAGCTCTCTGCCCACTGCCCCACCCTCCTGTAGCTCTCTCTGCCCCCCCCCCCCCACCATAGCTTGCTGCCCTGCCCCCTCCTGTAGTTCTCCACCGCCCCCTTGTAGCTCGCTGCCTCACCCTCCTGCTGATCCGTGATCCGGTCGTAAGGACTATTTGCATGTTACATCTTTACTGTATAGGATAAAGCTGGGGGGAATATTTCTTTAAAAATCAATACAGTCTCCAGAGTCAGATGACCTGAGTCCAAATGCTGTCCCTGTCATTTTGAGAAGGTAATTAACCTGTCTCTGCCTCGGTTTCCTCATTTGTACAACGGGGCTGATAGCATTTTATTTCACACCATTGTGGGCATTAGAAGCTCTTAGAACAGGTTGGGTACATAGTGAGTGACCTATAAATGTCCACTATTATGATTGCTTGGTCCCATCAAGCTGCCTTCTGACTCAGGGCCTTCACCTGGGCTGCTACTGCCACCAGAAAGGCTCTTCCCCACGCTCTTCACCTGCATAACACCTCCTCCCTCAGATGTCACCTCCTCAGCGATGCCGGTGTCCCTGCTCTCCCAGCCTCTGTTATGATCCCTCACAGGGCTCCTGCCTTCCTTGTAATGCTTATGGTTGTGTATTGTTTTCTGATGCCTGTCTTTCCCATCAGGCTGTGAGCCCTAGGAGAACAGGGACTGTGCCTGCCCAGTTTCCACTGTACCCATAGTGCCTGGCATACAGGAGGTGCTCAATAAATGTCTGTGCGCCAGATAAGTCACACAGGCTTACGCTGCAGGTGAATGGACGGATGCCAGGGTGAGAAGCCATCTGGACTGTTGTCCGAAGAGCAGAAATACAGAGTCATAGGCTTCTGACCCTTTGGTTTGATGATGGAAAGGCTTCTGGGCTCGTCTGCTGCCCTTTTTAGACCAAAGAGTCTGGGAAGGAATTCTTGAGGCAGCCAAACCTGTGCAGTAGATGACCAGCTGGCCCCCAGACATCAATTGGCAGAAGTGATGGAATGTGTGCAGAAACACGCAGCTGCCCTGCCCAGGAAGATCCAGTCTTGGTTTGCTAAAGCAGCTGAATTCCAGGAATACCAGCGGGAGATTGGGTCATGTCATACCTGCCTCTCAAGACAAACAAGCTGACAGTCAGGGCGGGGTAGGGGGGAGGTGCCAGAGCTGCTGAGAGAAAGGAAGGGCCAGATGCACAGACCGGAAAAAGCCCCGTAGCAGGTGGAGGTGGACATAATTGATGGAGCCCAGTGAGCGAGCCTGTACATGCCAACTTGTCAAAACCTTGTCCCAAGGAGTCCTGGGCTCGCTAGCCCTTCCCTGAGAAAGCAGAGCAAGAATAGCTCGCGATTGACATGCCCAGAACATGGAGGGCAGGACATTCTCACAAACCAGGGGCTTGCTCAGAGGCCCTGGCCCCTCTGGCTAAAGTCAGTATTATGTCTGTGCTGATTTACTTCCCAGCTGGGTCTTAGGAAAAGCTCAAAAAAGACCCCTCAGTTATTCCTGAGATTGGCAGGCGAGGCCAGCCTCCCTTCGGCCTCCCCTTTCTGGACAAAGAGCTAACAGGAGGGGGACAGAGGAAAGGTCCCACCCACAGCCTCTTTCTCTCTGGAACCCCTTTGAGTCCCGGCTCTAGTCCCAGATGAGTGTATCTGTGTGCATTAGAGAAAAGCAAATGCCCTTTACCAGGGGAGCCCTTTAGCAGACCGAGTGCCCACTTGCTAGAAATGCCCACAGCAATTCTGACCCCAGACCAGAGGTTCTCAACGGAGATGCTATTGTTCAGTTGAAAATTTGTGGCGAAGGGGTTTTGACTTGCCACAGTGACTGGGGAACACTTACTACCGTTCAGCAGGCGGGGACCAGTGGTGTCGGGCATCTACGCTGCACATAGGGGACAGTCATGCACAGCTTCCCATACAACTTTTAAAAGTCCCACTGGACGTTCATAAAGATGAAAAATCATCTGTGCCCAGAGTCTAACTTTATTTTGTCTGTGAATACAAAGGCATGGTTTGGTTTTGTCTTGATGAACAACTTTAACATGCACTACCATTTCCAGGAAGGCAACTTACCCAAGAACTGCGGGCCACTTTGGAAAACCATGGTGCTTTCTGCAACGCCATTGAAGATGTTCGAGTCGCCAGAATGACACACTTCTATCAGACATCATTTGTTCTTGGTAATTCTTACTTATAGGTGGAGGCGTGCAATCATTGCCTTACGTCAGCTAATGTCATTGTACCTAAGCCTTTACATATTGAAATGCATGTTATTTTACTAGATGTGACTTTTTTTTTTCTTCCTCATATTACCTTCAGGTCATTATGTTGATATGGGGGAGAAAATTACGCGTCGGAAAACTATATTGTCCATAAATGTCACTTCGGGATGATGAAGGAAGGTGTTACAGAATGTTCGTGATTAAGAGGAGGAGGGTGCTGCGGGGAAACTCACATATGTGTTTCACTGCAGGACAAGCTGGTACGCAGCTCATGTTCGACCTTCACCATGCACTTTATTTGTAGACATGCACTGGCTGGCTTCTCTGTGTTGGAGAAAATTTTGTCCAGTGAGTGGCACTGAATAGAGAAATTTGCTGAATTATAGGTGAGATTGCTATAGGTCGCTCACCAATGGAACCACAAACAGCACTAGCAAATGATTTGCATGGTTTATCACAGCCCAGGGTTAACTGTGCAAGGGACGGAGGGCCATTTTCCTTGCCGAAGTGTTGCGCCTACGCCACCTAGTGGGAAAAGGGAAAGTAGCAGGTCTGTAAGAAGTTCAGCACTTGCATTTGCAGATGGTTAAAAATAGTAACTGAATAATGTTGTCAACTAATGCTTATGGGGTGCCTACCGCAGACTATCATGACATATATGTTAATTTATTTAATCTATACACAGTCCTTATGACATAGGCACTCTTATCCCTATTTTGCACATCAAGAAACTGAGCACAGAGAAGTTAAGCGGCTTGACTATGTTCCAGGCAGGGCTGGGATTTGAACTTGGCGTCGGCCCCCACAGTTGCTGTTCTGAACCATTGTGTCGTGGCCTTGCAGAGCTCCTCTGCTGGGAGACACTGTCCTGAGAGTGAAAAACCATACTGAGTCTGTAGGGCTACTGTAGCCATTCCTCCCGGGGCAGGAGGATTGCCAAGAGAGAGGAAGAAGAGAAAGTTAATGCCTAAGTATTAGGACATGGTAAGATCCAGAAGACTCTTGCCTTTGTATGAGCCATGAAAATCTTTGTGCATAAGTGGGAGGCGGTGTTTCATTCCTTTGGCAGGCTATCGCGCCCTGAAATGGCTACACCCCCATTACGTTGTAAACTTCATGAGGGCAGAGCCCACATCTCTTGGTTACCTCGGTATTTATTCCAGTACCTGACATGCATTGAGTGCTCAGTAAGTATTTTTTCATATAATATCTGCATTGAGGCAGAATTCACCTACCATACAATTCATCCATCTAAAATGTAGAATACAATGGTGTTTCGTATGTTCACAGGGTTGTGCAACCATCATCACCATCAATTTTTATCACACCGAATAGAAAACCAGTCTTACAAACCTTCACTTCTCATCGTCCCCAACCCCCATCCCCAGTCCTAGGCAACCACTAATCTACTCTCTGTCTCTTTGGATTTGCTTGTTCTGAGCATTTCATAATAAATGGAACCATACCACATGTGGCCTTTGGTGGATGCCTTCTTTCACTTAGCATGACGTTTTCAAGCCTCGGCCATGTTGTAGCATGTGTCAGTACTTCCTTTTTATGGCTGCTATGACCATTTGTGTACAAGTGCATGGACTTATGTTGACATATCCAGGAGTGGAATTGCTGGGTCACGTGGTAACTGTACGTGTCACCGTTTGGGCACTGCCAGACCATCTTCCAATGGCCGCACCATGTTTTTCATTCCCACCAGGAAGGCATGAGGGTTCTAACATCTCCACCTCCTCCTCAACACTTGATATTATCTGTCTTTTTATTACAGCCATCCTATTGATGTGAATTATCCTTGTGGTGGGGCTGTTGCTTTTTCATCATAGACCAATAGACTCCAGGACTGTTGGAGCTGAGGGGACCTCGGCAATCCTGTAGCCCACTTTGTTCATTTTACAGGAGAGACAATGAAGGTGAAGAGAGAAGGGACCAACTCAAGCTCACAATTAGTAAAGGAGGCAGCGACATAACCTATATCGTTGTTGTTTTCCTTTAAAAGGCAAAGAAAATCGAAGACAGATGTCTAAAAAGGATGAGAGACTGACTTATATTACCCTCTAAATCTAGAAGTTTCTGCAGCTATAAAAACCAGAAGACGATGAATCAATAACTAATAACATTTATGGATCCTTTATGTGTCTTAGCCACAGAGCAAAGTAAGCACTTTTCATTTGCTTCCCTGCCTAATGCTGACAAGATCCCTGCCTTACCGAGTTGTAAGTGTAAATAAAGGGTTTTTGGAGCCTTTATCCTATAGAATCCTAAGTCTATCTAGGGCCTGTGTATAAGTTAACAGAGACATTCTTGGACATGCAACGACTCAAAAAGTCCACCATCCACGCACCCTTCCCCCAAAGGTTACTCCAAGTAGCATTTCAGTTGTGTGAGAAATTAACCAAAATAAGCAACTGAAGAATGAGGAAGACATTTATATAAAAGAAATGGTAAACAATGAAGAAATGGGAAAACCGCGTTAACTATTAATGCAATTTGAAATCTCAGTACAAATAACAAAAGTAATTTCTGAAAGAGAAGACAGATGACGTAAAATGTGAAGAATGGCCTGAAGTCGTGGTTTACCCCTGTAGCAGGTGAGCTCTGCGGCGGGTCCCAGGGGCCGGGGGCGGACTCCCCACCCTGAGCTGGCAGGAGGCAGGGGAGCAGGGTCCCTCCAGCCCTTCCCAGGCCCACTCCTGCTTCTGGCCTGATGAAGGCGGAGTCCCTTCGCCCTTCCCTCTGCTCCTCTTAAACTCTCCTGTCTCAGGAGCGTGAAGGCCACCTTTCCCTAGATTTCGGTGGCCACAGTTCTCTACAGCTTCCGTCATTTCAGTGGTGATGGGAGGAGGCCTGCACTCGCCATTTTAGATCAAGGGCGAGAGGACCAGTTTGACTCGGACTTGAGGCGCCTCCTGAGATGATGACAGTGGGGGACATCACCGCAGGTCCTTGGGCAAGACTCCTCAGCCTCCTCCGGCCCCTTCCCTCACTGCCCCAGCATGACCCCCCGCCCCCCAATAGATTCCTCCATCCCCAGGCCCACCAAGGCTAGAGTGGGCAGGATGGCTGGCTTGCTCTTGGGTGTCCGTGTCCCAAAGGACACCCATGTGTCCTGTGCTCCTGGCTCAGCTCCGCGGGAGCGGGCGCGGCAGGGCGCGGAGTGGAAGCGAGGGGCTGGGGTCCGCCCGGGGCGGCCTGGGAAGCGGGGTGGCCGCGGGGGTGAGGAGCCGCCCCCGCCGGGTCGGCCTGACACCACCTGGCGGAGTCTCGGGGAAGAGTCTTAAAGCGCGCGCTCCCCGGCGCCCCGCGCACTCCAGCGGGAGCCGCCGAGCTCGCCGCCCTCTCCCACCAGCGCCTCCGGAGGTAAGTGCCGAGCGCCGGCCGCAGTCGGGGTCCGGTGGGGGCGGCCCGGGGCGGCCCCGCGCTCGCCAAGCCCTGGCCCGGCTTCGGCTGGAGGGCGGCGCCCAAGTTTGTTGAAGGCCTCGGAGGGCAGCCGGAGCGGCGCGGTGCCGGGGCGGGGATGGCGCGGGTGGCCGAGAGCTGGGCCGTCCGGGGCGGTCTTCCCCGGCGGGGCTCCGGGGAGACACCCGCGCGCGGCGCACGCCGGCGCCCGGGCCCCGCGCCCCGCGCCCCGCGCACTTGGCGCGCTCTGGCCGCGGTCCCAGCGAGCCCCCGCCTGCTGCAGCCGCCACCGGCTCCGCGCCTTCCCGCCCGCCCGGGTCCCTCTGCAGCCCTCTCGCCCCGCGGTCGCGCCCGGTCACGCCGGCTGCTGGTGCTCGGCGGCCCGCCGCGCCCCCCCCGGCCCCGCCGCGCCCGCGCCCCGGGCCACCCCGCCCGGCCTCGGCGCTGCGCCCCTCGCCTTCCCCATCTCCAGCCGCTCGCTATTTTCACACCTCCCAGCGCCCCGGCCCCGGCGCCCGATTCAGCTCTTAGTCATTAATTTGGCGTTTCAGAATGGTCACCGGGCTGGATAATGGGCGCATTCATCCCCCGGGCTAATCTGAACAGAGGTGGGAAGAAAGGCTTTCACAGACAGAAAATGCCATTCGCCGAGCGCTCAAAGGGGCTGTCACTCCCAGAATAAATCGCCGCCGCGCCCGCCGGCTTCTCGGGCCGTTTCCATACAGCGCGGGCCGCGCCGCGGACCCGCCGCCTCGCCCGGCTCCCGGGAACCAGCCACTCGAGCGCCTCCGACGGGAAAGTCGGCGAGAGCGCGACCGGGGCAGGGGCCGAGGGGCAACGAGAAAGGAGGGACGCGGTGAAGGCCGCAGGGGACAAAGAGCTTGATTAGAAAATCAAATGCCAGACTAGGAGGAGGCGATGCTAATTCGAGGCGCGGACGGTTGGAGCTGGGGTGTGGGGAGCCTTCGTCCCAAACCCTACGCTTCGCCAAAGAGGAGGACCCGCGTGCGTGGTCCAGGGCGGTCCGGAGGGTGCCCGAGGCCACGCGGCAAGTTTCTGGGTCTCCCAAAGTGTAGCCGGAACCCAACGCACCGGCGCAGGTCACAGGAGCGGGGCCCACGGGGCCGCCCCGACCCTCGCCAGCTGTTTCCAGCCGGGTTCCCTGCGGCATCGGCTCTTTCGCCGGCGGGGCTGGGGAGGGGCCGCCGTGCCCGCCGCGGCCTCCTGCCGGGACCCCAGGTGTTGCCCCAGGGCATCAGCTGAGGGTGACGGCAGCTTCATCCTCTGACCTCTTCTTGACCCGGGGGCGCCCCAAGAGTGTCAGGCAGACGCGGTCTACAGCTCTGAAAGCCGGGGCCCTTTCCCGGCGGCGCCCCGCCCTTTAGCGAAGCTGGATGGAGCGCCCCAGCCGCAGCCCTGATCCGGGCCTCCGGGAGTACCCCGGGTGGCGCTCCAGGCACTGAGTCTTCTGCCCTCGGGGCTCACCGGGCGGGCCCAGCGGGACCCCATCGGGGGAAGAGGAGGAGCTGTGTGGCTCTGAGTTCGAAGCTCAGCTTGGTGGAGAGGCTGGAGTGACCAGGGAAGCAGCTGGTCAGAAGGGACCTTCCTGGAACGGCCAGATGGGTGGCCCCTCGGGTACAGGGAGTGGAATCCCATGCCACGTGCCAACTTCTGAGTGGGAGTCACACCTCCCTTGAGTCTCACTTTCCTTGTCTTCGAAGCAGGAATGAAATGGGATCACACTGGGCTCCAAGTGCGGGGCCCTCAGTAGAAGGATCCCACACACCCCTCACACCCCCAACCAGCGATCCAGCCAACGCGCCCTGGCGTCCCTCCAAGTCTTCACCAACACCTCTCCTTAGAGCTCTAGTGACTCCCCGTCTTTCTCCGGCTGCTTCCACCCATCCTTTCGGCCCCTGGGTGTGGTGTCCAGCTCTCCTTGAAACGAAGCATGCTAAGAGCTGGAAGGGGCCTTTCAGAGATTCTGGGGCCATTGCACCGACGGTGACCCTGAGGCCCGAAGTGGCTGCCAGTGTGACCCAGCTCGCCAGACAACTTGAAGGAGCATGGGTTTCACCGCAGAGTGGATCCCAGCCCCTGGCCCCGCCAGCAGAGAGCGCTCCCCTAGGCCTGGGGAGGAGCTCAGAAATCTGCCTTTTAAACAAGCTTCCTAAAGCACTTAGATGTAGGGGTGATCGGGCCTGTATCTAGGGAAATGCAGCCCAAACTGGGCTTCCCCAGCAGCCCCCTTCCTCCCAGGACCACAGGCCCAGCGTTCCTTCTGAGCTCCTAGCCCATCAGCAGCTCAGTCCCAACTGTCTCCTGTCCCTGTCGGAGGCCCGCGGTGGGTGGAGTCTCCTAGGAGACACCTCTGGATGCCTGAATGTGCTGCCTAGGAGGGAGCCGCTGCAGGTGAGCTGAGCGCGCGCCAGATGAGGCACAGCCTGAGTGGGCCGCAGACTCCCTGGACATGGAGCCCCAAACCTGGGGGCCTTCTCTTACCAACACACGTTGACAGCTGGACCTAACGCTGTGCACCACAGGCCCCACACAGACAGTGCAAGTATGCCTGAGGGCCCCTTCGCAAGGCAAACCCTGCCCGCACCAGGGACAGAGCAGCCCGCCAGAGGGGATCCGGGCCAGTAATCACCCAGGTGCGAGCTGTGGCCCAGAATACCCAGCACCTGCCCCTCCACCGTGCTGGGGCTCAGAGGAGAGAAGGTGGGGGGCAGGGGAAGGTCTGGAAGAGTGTGTGTGTGTGTGTGTGTGTGTGTGTGTGTGTGTGTAGGTAGAGGAGAAGCTATAAGAACAGAGAGGGGGCAGGGAAGGGGACGAGTCCCTATTTATGTAAGCCGTTTGTAGCTGTGGATTGTAAAACTAGGCAGGATTCTCTGGAGTAATTCATAGTGTTTGGACAAGACAAACATTGTTCTGCTTTAAACAAACCTCCAGAAAGGTCAGCCCGGTTCATCCTTTTGCTGCAAGTTGCTGAGACTATCCAGATGATGAGAAAATCAGATCTTAGCTGAGGGGCCCGGGCAGGAGGCAGTTGTCTCTTGAGCCCTTTGGATCCAGGGTGAGGGCACTCAGTCCAGGGAGGGTCCTTAGCTCCACTGAGAAAGGCTGGCTCCCACTCTGGAGCGAGGAGACATGGGTGAGTGTGTGTGTGTGTGTGTGAGAGAGAGAGAGAGAGAGAGAGAGAGACAGATGATGAGATCTTGATGATGCCAAGGAACATCCAAGTTCTGGAGCAAGGCCAACATGTCCTGCATTGTGAGTCTTCTTTATGGGGGTGAAGAATTGATGGGAAGTGAAAGTTCGTGGATACAGAACCAAATTGGACCCACTAAACCGAAGCCAGATACGCTCCCGGGTACCAAGAAATCGCTGTTCCTTACACATGGGTGCATTGGCTGGGCCCCTCTGTGTGAATTTAGCAAACATTTTTTTGAGTGCCTACTATTTGCTAGGTGTTGAGTGTATAGTATTGAGCAATAGAGATCCGTACCCAGTCATTGGGCCTATATCCTGGCTTCCCAACCCCAGCCCCGTTGGCCCTAAGCAGATAAACTCACAATATCACTCCCAGCACCTCTACCACCACGGTTGCTCTATAAGCCCCTGGCTGAGACCACATGTCCGTTCCCAGACGGAGCCTGGCAGCCGTACAGTGTTCTGTAAGTGCGAGCTGTCATTGTGACCATGATTAGGACTGTGATTGTGACTGTGAGCATAGACGCCACTCTTGAGGGATCTACCTGAGCCCAAGCTGAAGTGAATACGATTTGGTAGTTATTATGCATGCTCATTGACTTACTATGAGTTAGTAATTAGTAACGTGCTATTAACACCAAGCCCAGTCTTTCTGTAGTACTAGTTGTCACTGTCCTGTACATGATCTTCAGCTGCCCAGGGCAGCTTGTCATCCCCTCAAGTGGGTGGTGTCCCTGTGGTAACCATGGTGATGGTAGTGGCACTAGGTTATCTGGTCCACACAAATTTATAAATATTATATTTGTTTAGGGCTTTGGACACTTCAGGGTCTTTTGAATATACTTTTTTACTCAGTACTCCTGATATCAATGTGAGACTTGGATGGATGAAAAGAAGGAAGGAAGGAAGGAAGCAAAGAAGGAAACTGAATACCATAGACTGGGTGGTTTGAGCAACAAACATTTATTTCTCATTGTTCTGGAGGCTGGGAAGACCAAGGCCAAGGTGCTGGCCAATTTGGTTCCTGGTGAAGGCTCTCTGCCTGGTTTTCAGACAGCTCGCTGCCTTCTTGCTGTGCTCTCACATGGAGGAAAGAGGGCTCTCCCATCTCTTCTTAAAAGGGCACTAATCCCACCATGGGGATTAGGGCTTCAATAGACACAGTCGTTTAGTCCATAGCACCCACTGTCTCGGACGTGTGAAGGTCAGGGAGTGTACATGACTGGAATATAACCCAAGAAGTCTTCTTGGTCCTGCACCATCCTGCCGACCACCGGAGGAGCCTCTGCAAACAGGGCTAGGAACCTGGGCTCCCTGGGAGACCCCATAGCCAGGTGCCCAGCGGGAGGCTAGGAACTGGCATCCGTCTTGGGGCTAGAATGGCAGCACGCTTTGCCTGATGTTACCATCGGTGAGAGGTCCCCTCCTTCCCCCCAAATCCTACTTTCCTTTTATACCTTATTATAATTCCTGTACTTACCCAATCTGTTTGGAATCAATGGTCCATGTCTGTTTCATCCTGTATCACCTCTTGAAATGAAGCCCTCCTAAATTTTCTCCCTGTGTACAGTGAAGACCAGTAATACCTCATTTTACTATTTGGGGATAATAAGCTGTTTTACATAGCTGAGTTTTTGCAGGTAACAGAAGATTACTCCTTGAAGCATAGAAGCGTTTTTATGTAATAATATTTCATGAAAAACATTTTCCCATCAAAATTATGATCTTTTTTCCCACTGAGGTCAGCAGGATTGAATATATTGCAGGTGTCCCCTAGGTGTGGTTAAATGGGTGACCCACAACCTATTCTGATGACTCACAGCCATCTTTAGGAACATCAGCTCCTAGGCAATTCGCTCAGCCCCCCTGCCTCAGTTTCCTCACTTGTAAACTGGGGAGCACTGGATGGATGGAGCGCTCTAGGGGCTCCTTCTATTCTTCTCTGTCTCCACTGGGCTCTAATACAGCAATGAATCTGGGTGGGACCTGTCTTGAGTCCCTGGGTGGTGGCTGGGGTAGGTTCTACTGTCAGCTGTCACTTCTCAGTGTAACAATGTTCAGGAATCACCCATCCCCCCAGGACCCTAACCTGTGGTTCTCTGTGATGCTGGGACAACAGAAGATGCCTTACAGACACTTCTAAGGGAGGAGCTTCTGGCTCCCCTGAGGACTAAAGTCCCTGACGTTGTGACTCCTCTTCTCTCAAATGCTCATGGGGACTACTGGCTTGCTTTTGGAATATGTTCAAAATCATAAACAGTGCAGCAACCCTGGCCTCCAGAAAAGGGGGTTTATAATACCTTAATATTAAGAGCAGGCACTTGGCAAGCTTATGTTGAAGGGCTGAACACAGCATTGTGGGAGGTAAAGGACCATGAGACGTGGCCACAGCTCATGAGAAGACCCAAAGGAAGACTTCACAGGCATTTCAAAACCAGAGTGCTAGCGGTCCCTCTTTTTGTTCCTTTCATTTACCCCAAGCTCACCTTTTAATATTTGTAAAGAGCCCTTTTTAAAAATACTAGTATATATATTTCTTCCCCTGATTTCAGAGAGGAAGGGAGAGGGAGAGAGATAGAAACATCAATGATGAGAGAGAATCATCGATCTCTCCTGCATGTCCCAACTGGGAATCGAACTGTGACCTCCGGGTTCAAGGGTCGATGCTCAACCACTGAGCCACACCGGCTGAGCTGCAAGGGAACCTCTTAATTCTGGTGTTTCTGGGTTGTTAGTATATTAGCTTCCTGTGGCCACAAATTCCCACAAATTGGGTGGCTTAAAACAACAGGAATTTATTATTTCACAGTTCTGGAGGCCAGAAGTTTGAAATCACTGTCACTGGATTGAAGTCAAGGGATGCGCTCCCTCCACAGGTTCTGGAGGGGAATGAGTTTCTTGTCTCTTTCAGCTTCTTGTGGCTGCCAATATTCCTTGGCTTGTGGCCACACCACCCTCTGACTCTGTCTTCACATGGCCTTCTTCTCTCCTATCTTGTCAGATCTCCCTCAGTACTCTATTATAAAGACACTTGTGATGGCATTTAGGGCCCACCCAGATAATCCAGGATGATATTCCCATCTCAAGATTCTTAATCACATCTGTGAAGACTTTTTTTTTTTTTTTGTCATATAAGGTAACGTTCACTGTGGGCAGGGGTCAGGAATGTCCAGTGTCCTGTAATGGGCAGGGCTGTTCTGTCCAGTGAAGAATTTTCTGATGCGGAATGCCAATAGCGCCTCTGTGGAGAAACAATCCTAAGGAAATAGTTGTATTCCATTCCTAAAAATAGTATTTTTCAACCTTAATTGATAACCTTTTATCTTAAAAGAGTATTTCAAATTATTTCTCCCTGAACGCATCACCTTCTGCTACACCTGTTTGTGTTCCACGGCCCGTTCACACAACCTCCTGAGATGCTCCAATTCACCCCTTTCCTCTTGGCATCACTCCAGCGTCACCTCTAAATTTTGAGGTTTCACTGAGAAGACTCCTGCCCCTTCCGATTTTGTCTCAATACTCAATGAGTTGAGCCCCAGTTTGGGGCTCTGAGCCCCCGCTCACACACACTATTTTCTCAACCTAGAGAACCATCCTTTTATCTGCATCCTTTGTTTCCTGCCTCCAAGGCCAGCTTCCATCCATGACAAAGCTTCCCCCATGGTGTCCCATCTTCTTTATTTTAACAGTGTTCAGGGTGGGACCTTGTCAAAACCTTTTTGCAAATGAAAATAAATTACATCTGCTGGTTCCCCTTATCCACAGGCATCTCACCCCTTCAAAGAGCTCTGGTAGATTAAAGGATTTGCCGGATTTGGGGTTTGTATGGTTTCTATGCCCAACTCCCGAGTCCTCAGCCAAGAAGCCTGCAACAGGGGAGGCCTGAGCTGAAGATGCAGATAAACAACACCGAGGAAACAGACAAGTCTCCAGGAATCCTCTGCACTCTCCAGGCCTGTTCTCCATGCTCTCAACCCTTTTCCAGAACAGCCACATCTCCTGAAATCCTGCCAGGGACCTGGGGTGGGGCCCTTGAGCAATCCCCCTGAGCCTGATAGGTGAGCTGAGCGCTAGAAGCCTTGAAATGAGAGGATGCCCCCAATTCTTCCAGGGTGAGGGGTCTGGGAGCCTGATCTGAGAATTATGAGTATTAAAAACAAACAAACAAAAAAAACCCTTGAAACTAGCACATATTGAGCCTCTACTCTGTTCCAGCTTCTTTCTTTTCAGATCCATTTTGTAACCACCCTGACAAACCTATCAGGTAAGAGCGATGCCTCCCATTTCGCTGTGAGAAAACTGGTGCTCAGATGGGTCAGGCAGCTTGCTCGAGGTCACACAGTCAGTTATGGCGAACTGGAATCAAGCTTTGTCTAAGTTAAATTCTTTCCATTTCCAAAAGAAACACAATCAATCCAAGCCACACTCACCCTTTTGGAGGGGCCAGATGCTGGGGCCACCTCTGCAGCTACAATTTCCAGCCTATGTTGGGAGTCCTGGAAATCAAATCATTTAATGTCTGTCCTCTTAACTGGACTAGACAGCTGAGCCAGGTCACAGCTCATGTTTCTGGCAGACCTGACTTTCTTCCTCTGTCTCAAGGTCGCTGAGACCCATGTTTGTTGGAAAGCTTATGGCAACCAGCCCATCCTGCCTATAGGTGCTAAGAGCTCCAGACACTGGAACCAGACCATTTTAGGTCAAACCTCTGCTCCTCTGCTTACCAGTGATGGCATCTTCAGCAGATTCCTTCTCTGTGTCTCAGTTTCCTCCTCTGTAAAATGGAGATAATAGTACTTACCTCCTAAGGTTGTGATGAGTATTATGAGCTAATGATGGATAAAGTTCTTAGAAGAGTGCTTGGCACAGAGTAAGCATTCTATAAGTGCTCGATGTAAAAAGTAAAACCCTCAGTCAGGCCCGACATGAAGGCCGCTCGGGTCATCTCGTTTCTCCATTAGCCGGTGCCACCTGGTGCCCCCCATCCCTGGTATATGCTCTCCCCTGCCTCCTCCCCCTGTTCACTGATTGTTCCACCCACCTTCATGCTTATCCCACAGCCTTGCCCCATGCACACGGCAGCCCCCTCCAGTGGGGCTCTTCTCCCACGTCACACACACCCAATGCCCTGGAGGGGGAGCTGTTGTCATCCTCAGTCCGCAGTGTTCCTTCCATCTTCATGAAAAACCCCAGCAACACTCAGTTCCTTTAAGGCCAGAACCACACACATAGTGCACCTTCCACATCTCATCCTTGGAATCTCCTCTCCATCCAGGTCAGCGATTTTCAACCTTTTTCATCTCATGGCACACACAAACTAATTACTAAAATTCTGTGGCACACCAAAAAATATATTCTTTTGCCAATCTGACAAAAAATAATAGGTGTAATTCTTATTCATTCACGCCAGATGGCTATTGTTGTGTTGGCTGTTGTCATTTTTTGAAATTTGACAATCAAAGGGAAAAAAGATCAGGGCCCCTGGCTAAACAGTCAGGTCTTGCATGATTTAAAAATTCTTGCAGCACACTGGTTGATAATAGAAGATCTAGGTCACTTCCCTTTCTTTGAAGATTCTAGCACCTGGTTTGGTTTTCATCTCTGTCCCAAGCCCTGATGTGGGTCCCAAGGGTCTTTAATATCCAGGGTACCTTGACCACCTTATCTCCAGTCATTTTCACCTCTCCTTCCGGGCAGTACCAAGCCCCAACGTTACCCTTAGTGGGCCTTGTCACCACCCAGAATTGTTCCACATCTGCGTTCCTCAATTCAGACATCTGGTTTGGGGCCACAATCTCCCAAGTTATCCCCCACCACATTTCTTCTTCTTTTTTCCTGAATCCTCTAGACCAGTTCTGTCCAATATAAGTTTCTGTGATGGTAGAAATGTTCTTTATCGGCACTATCCAAATCAGGGGTAATTGAGGAATGAGCTTTATATTTTATTTAAGTTTAATTCTTTTTTTAAAAAATATATTTTGATTGCTTTCAGAGAGGAAAGGAGAGGGAGAGAGAAAATCATCCATCGGCTACCTCCTGCACGCCCCCCACTGGGGATCGAGCACTGACCTGACTGGGAATCGGGAATCGAACCGTGACTTGCAGGCTCATAGGTCTATGCTCCATTGAGCCATGCCGGCCAGGCTTAACTTCAGTTCTTTCAAGCTGAAAGTGAACTACCAACATGTGCTTCCTGGCTATCGCGTTTAACAGCACAGCCTTAAAGCCCTGGCATCTCTCTTTCCTCTTCTATCCTCGCCTGTCCTCACTTCCTTCTCTCTTTAGCTTTGTCTCCTGGTCCATCCCATCAGCCACCCGCTTCCCTTGTCCTTCTGTCCCACCTCCTGGAACAAACCCTCAACTCGGAGATTAACTCAACGGCTCTGCTTTTTCTAAGTCTACACAGGCGGCTGCTGAGCACTGCTGGGGGAGGGGAGCCCTGCGCCTTTGCTGGTTTGCATTCTTTCTCCTAGATAGTCACCAACTTCAATGGGACCTTTATCTGCCCAGCACACATTATCCTCTTTTCTGTAATGACCCCATCCAGCCTTCTCCCCCATTCTGAAACCGCCCGTGCGCCCACCTGCTCCCTCACTCTCGGCAGGTGGTGCCACTTCCTATTCCATTGTAACACGAGCAGCTCTCAGACCACCTGACCACACATTTTACAAGGCTGGTTTTATCTGTCTTCAACCTGTCTCCCGAGCCTCCTTCGGATCAACATTTAGGCAGGTTTAAATAGCCTTATCTTATAAACAACAATAAAAGATCCCAATGTCCCCTCAATCCCGTGTCAGCTTCCTGCTATCACCATCTCCCTTTCCTACCACTTGTTTTCACACTTCTTGAGAGGTGTCTACACTCACTATCTTCCACTTTCTCACCTCCCATTCACTCCGTACCCTGAGGCAGTCTGGCTTCTGTCCTTACCACTCCTCAGCCACTGCTGGTCAAGGTCACCGATGGCTTCCTTGTAGTTTAATCCAAAGGACTCCTTTCAGATCTTATCTCGACCTTGAAAGCATGTGATACTGCTCACTGCCCCTGCTTCCCCGAACTTGCCTGTTGGTTTCTAGGACACCCGGCTCTCGGGTTTTCCTCCTTCTATGTTGGCTACTTGTAAGTTTTCTTGAAACTGCCACATTCTCCGCTTCGGGGGATCCCGGGCTTCAGGTGAGGCTGGGTTCCCAGAACGGCAGCTCCCCCTCCAGACACATTCCTTGCAGAAACACCTGGGAATTTGCTTTCTCACCCAACAGCCATTGTTGTGTTTTGAACTCCAGCCTGAACCATGGATCCTGCTGCTTAGCGCCTGGCCTGACAGCCTTTGCGGGCGTGTATTTACAACCCCCACTTTGAGAAGCTCTCACAGCACTTGGACATCTGTTTTTTTCATTTGTCCCCTCAAAAGGTAGTATGCTTTAGGAATGGACATTGACAAATTAGAGGGCATTGGGCGAGTCTGCAGAGTAGTCAGAAAACAATGTCCTTGCCGAACTCTTTGAAAGAACTGGGAACGTTTAGCCTAGAGGACATCAAACTGAAAGATGATAGAGGGTCGATTTCAAAACTTTGGAGAGGCAGAATGGTGGAGTTGGAATTGGACCAACTGTACAAGCGACAGGGAGGTGGGTCTGAATGGGCGTAGACAGGTCCTACTGTGTCCCAGAATGTTCCAGGCCTTCAAGGTACAAGGTGAGAGAGTCCGGCTCACCTGGAACCACTGAAGAAGATGGCGCAGGCCTGAGTGACCACAAGCAAAGTGGAAAGCTTCCCCCCAAGGCGCCCCAGAGACCACTGGCCTAGGCTCAGAGGCCACGTGTAGCTGCAGCCCAGGAGTGCGTGCCAAACCTGTGCCCCGCCAGGGCCACCGGCAGCTCTGCGGACAGAAAGAGCAGCGGAAGGAAGGCTTGGAGGGCACTGGGTGGCCGAGCGGGCTGGGTGGGGAGTGGGGCACTCTGATTTGCCTCTCTCAGTCCCTCCTTGTCAGTGTGTCTTTTCCTGTGTTTTGGCGCGCTGCCCACAGCTTACTGTTGTGGGCCCCCATCACAAAAACCGCCCCACGGAGCTCACTGCTGTGACTGTGAGGGGGATGTTGTTGAGGGTGTTTGCTGTCACCTCACACCGTGTTCTGTTTATGAGGCCCCCCAGGAGAAATTCCTGTCTGATTTTAGTACCAAGAATAGTTAGTTGTAATTCTCTTGAGTAATAGGTCTGTTTTTATCCCTGGGACACTGCGAATTGTGTAACTGACATGGTCTCCTTTTCACTTTGGCTGTTGGGGGTGGGGTGTGGGGGTGTGGGGAAGTTTAGGGACAAATTTGTGGCCCGCCCGTAGGAGGTGAACAGGCATTCCAGGGTGCATTTTAGCTCTATCCCCATCTCTACTTGGTCCTTCCTCTGGGTTTTTCTTTTTTCTCTTAGCTTTCCCTCTTATTTTACTACACAAAATCGAGAATATACAAGCAAAACGTAAATAAAAATCACCTCTAATCTCACTATCCAGAGATGACCACAATTAACAATGCTGTCTTTGTATGCAAATTAAAAAAACCAACAACCGATAGTATACTGTGCATAGTGTGCTTTGGGCTATAGTGTTTTGTAATTTGCTTTTTTTTTTCATTTTATAATTTTTAAATTAAATTTACTTATTAGTTTTAAATTCCCATAAAGATCTAGCAATTTAATAGTAAGAACTAACATCCATTTCTACATCCACTTACTTATTATGTGCCTGGTTTTATGTATATTTACATATACATATATGTGAAAGTATATTCCTGTAGATTATATAAATACAATATGTATACATTTTATAAGCTATAATATTCATATGTTAGCTCCTTTGATGCTCACAGCTCTATGAGGTAGATAATGTTGTACCCCTTTTGAAAATGAGAAAAATAAGGCGCAGAATGCTGCAAAACTTGCCAGCGCACTCGCTCCTAACCGCTATGCTGCCTATCATGCCATGGGGATGTCACGGGTAAACATCTGTTCATCCCCTTTCAGCTCCCTGGCTAACTGATGCTGTGTTGCCGTGTTTAAGTACCCCTGTAAGTTACCTGAAATCCTCTCAGCCACAAGGTCAGGCATAAGTAACCGGTGCACAGTGGCAGTGGCACAGAAGGCAAAGCTCATGGGTTACCCCAGAAAGAGGGTGGCCCCGGCTGTCCTGCAAAGGACCGGAGGTCGCTCCTTGGGCTGGGTGAAATCCCGGGCCTGGAAGAGCTGGCTTGGGGCTGTCTCTCGGGGAAAGCGGTTCTTCTGAGACCGAGCTGGGCCTGGCGAGCCCCGAGGCCCCTTCTTAGAGTCTCGGGGTTTATGAAAATGCCAATAAGACCAAATGAGGCACTTAATGGAGCTCATACCAGGACCCTGGGCTTTCCATCCAGATCTATTACTCGTGACTTAAAGCAACAGAAACGGAGTCCCAAACGCCCAGCCCAGAGCTTTCTGTCCCCAGAGCTCTTGGTGGCTGCTGCAAGGGTCAAAGGGTACTGCCAGATACTGCCACTGTGCTCAGTCCTGTCGTTAAGGTAGAGAATGAGGTAAGGAGAGGCTGGGCAGCCCCGAGAAGGCCCCGTGAGACTACACCTGGGTGGGAATATCCATTTGACAAATGTGAGGAGAGGAGGGATTTGATGTTTACCAGTTGGGAGAGCTGGGCAAGTTTCCTCACCTCCGGAGACCTCGGTGTCTTCACTTGCAAAAAGGAATTAATGCCTGCTTTGCAAAGCTGCTGTGGGCTCCCATGAGCTAGTACAGGGTATGGCACCCTTCGAAACCCGAGCCAGGAAGAAGTCCTATAAGCCTGCCTCAGGGGACCTGGGCGGGCTGGGCTCCCCCCAGCCTGAGGCTCCGCAGACCTGGCTAGAGGGCCGCTGGCCAGTGCCCAGGTGCTGTCCTGCAGCTTTCCACTTCGTCTACTGCCCACCTAGGCTCCCCCGGCATGAAAGAAGCCACGTGCCTGACAGATAGGCCCAACCTCACAGTGACAACTGTGTGTCCGTGGGCGGAAGTGTGTGTGTGTGTGTGTGTGTGTGTGTGTGTGTGTGTGTGTAGGGGGGGAACTGGTGCACAGGGGCAGCCCCTCTCGCCAGACCCCGGGGGCTTCGGGCGGGAGGGGTGAGCAGGCACAGGTTACATCCTCCTCTTCCTCATGACCCCAGGCTGTTTGCCCACAGGGGCACGGAGCTGTACGAGGTGCCACCACGGCCATAAGGCTGGGTTAGAGGAAGGCCCGACCTCGGCGCAGCAAAGAAAACAAACACAGATGTGTTTGGATGGGACCTGGAGGGAGAAGACCGTCCCCTCCCCCACGCCCGCCCGCGCGCTCCCGGAGGAGAGGGGCTGGCGGAAACCTGCGAGGCTCCCGGGGCAGCGCGGGCCGGAGCGGGGCTGACAGTCCCCGTCCGCCGCCGGCCCCTCCTCCCTCCGCGGGGTGCGCGCGGGCCCAGCCTCCTCTCCTCTCCGGGGTTTCCCCGGGCGCTCTCCTAGCTTTCTCTTTGTCTCTGCTGTTCTTTCTCGGGCTCTCGGGTTCCCACCCGCGGGCGCTCTCGCTCTCTCCGCGCCCCAGGCCGGTTCCCTTCAACTTTCTTCTTTCCCGGGGTGAAAACTTTGCTCCCGAGCGGGCGGCTGCTCGCCGACGTTATTGGCCGGCGCCCCGCCCGGCGGCCCCGCCCCCCGCCCCCGCGCTCCCCTCCGCCCCCCACTCCCCGAGCGAGTGGCGGCCGCTGCGGAGCCCTCGGAGGCGTGCGTGCGTGTGTGTGAGTCCTCGCCAGCCAGCGTGAGTGTGTGTGCGCCCCGGGCGCGGGCTGGGCAGCGCTCGGACCGCGGCGGGAGACCGGCGGCCGCGTCGTCACTCGGACGAGAGAGGCGGCGGCGGCGGCGGCGGCAGCGGCAGCGGCCGGGCCGGGGCCGGGGCTGGGTAGCGGCGGCCGCGCCGGGCATGGAGCTGGCAAGCCCGCGCTGAGGCAGGACGCGTCTGCTAGCAGCGAGGGAGAGCCTCTCGCTGTCCGGCGTGCGGGCACCCCGGCCAGTGCCCGGCAAACTTTTCTTTCTCTTTTGCCCTTTCCAGAGGTAAAGTCCTGAATGCGGAGTCTCCGGCGGGGACGCGATCTGGGGCAGCGGAGAGGGACCCCAGGCTGCGGGAGGAAGGAGCGCGCGGGTCGTGCGGGGTTGGGGCCCCCCGCGCTCTCCTGCGCCCGAGACTTGGGGTGCTAGGCGGGCTGGCTGCGAACGGGCAGACGGGCGCGGGCATGCCCCTCGGGCGGCGTGGAGGCGGCGGCTGGGAAGCCTCGCTTTCGCCCGCGGCCCCGCTTCGCCGCTGGGCCGGGGAGAACTGCGCGGGCGAAGCTGGCTTGGGGGGCCCCGGACTCGCCTTCCTCTGCGAGGCAGGCAGTCTGCGGCGGGGCCGGTGCTGGGGAAGCCGGGCGTTCGCCCGCACCTCGGCTCTTTGCCCGGCGGTGGGTAGAGGGCGCGGGCGGGCAGGCTGAGCGCAGCTCCCCTCTCTCCGCAGGCGCCTTCTGCGGCGGGCGGACCCACTCCTCGGCGCGGCGGGGCCGGGGCAAGCTGGACGCAGCATGATGCGCGCCGTGTGGGAGGCGCTGGCGGCGCTGGCGACCGTGGCGTGCCTGGTGGGCGCGGTGCGCGGCGGGCCCGGGCTCAGCATGTTCGCGGGCCAGGCGGCGCAGCCCGACCCCTGCTCGGACGAGAACGGCCACCCCCGCCGCTGCATCCCGGACTTTGTCAACGCGGCCTTCGGCAAGGACGTGCGCGTGTCCAGCACCTGCGGCCGGCCCCCGGCGCGCTACTGCGTGGTGAGCGAGCGCGGCGAAGAGCGGCTGCGCTCCTGCCACCTCTGCAACGCGTCCGACCCCAAGAAGGCGCACCCGCCCGCCTTCCTCACCGACCTCAACAACCCGCACAACCTGACGTGCTGGCAGTCCGAGAACTACCTGCAGTTCCCGCACAACGTCACGCTCACGCTGTCGCTCGGCAAGAAGTTCGAGGTGACGTACGTGAGCCTCCAGTTCTGCTCTCCGCGGCCCGAGTCCATGGCCATCTACAAGTCCATGGACTACGGGCGCACGTGGGTGCCCTTCCAGTACTACTCCACGCAGTGCCGCAAGATGTACAACCGGCCGCACCGCGCGCCCATCACCAAGCAGAACGAGCAGGAGGCCGTCTGCACGGACTCGCACACGGACATGCGCCCGCTCTCCGGCGGCCTCATCGCCTTCAGCACGCTGGACGGGCGGCCCTCGGCGCACGACTTCGACAACTCGCCGGTGCTGCAGGACTGGGTCACGGCCACCGACATCCGTGTGGCTTTCAGCCGCCTGCACACGTTCGGCGACGAGAACGAGGACGACTCGGAGCTGGCGCGGGACTCCTACTTCTACGCAGTGTCCGACCTGCAGGTGGGCGGCCGCTGCAAGTGCAACGGACACGCGGCCCGCTGCGTGCGCGACCGCGACGACAGCCTGGTGTGCGACTGCCGGCACAACACGGCGGGGCCCGAGTGCGACCGCTGCAAGCCCTTCCACTACGACCGGCCCTGGCAACGCGCCACCGCCCGCGAGGCCAACGAGTGCGTGGGTGAGTGGAGCGCCGCGGGGGGTGGGGCGGCGGGCGGCGGGGGGGGCGCGGGCGGCTGTTCCGGGGGCCTCGCACCCTGGGGCGCCGCGGCTGCACGGAGGATCCTCCGCTGCGGTGGTGCCGCGGGAATAGTGGGAGGTGCGTTCCGGGATGTAGCGGACCGGGAGGGCAGACCTCAGGACACGCGCTCCCGTGGCGCTGGCCCTGGACTCTCGGGTTTGCGACCGGTGCACTCTGCCAAGAGCCAAGAAGCACGAGAAATGTTGCGGGGAGAGCGAGGGTTTTGCAGAAAATATGCCGACTGGTCCCTCTAAGCTGGGATCCACATGCCTTACCCTCGGCTTGGCGGGACCCTCCTGTCTTAGGGCTGAAACTGGGCGCAATTGGGGATCCCGGCCGGGTTCCCTGGGTGTTCCAGCCCCACCACCATGACTCCCTTGGGAGATGGCAAAGGGATTTGCAGTTTGGGGCCAGTTCAGTACCCGACGAATATCATTCCTGCGCCCTCCATTTATCTTTTATAGTTTGAATTTTTTTCCCTCCTTTTGGACAGCGTGCTTGTGTTAGCAAAATAATGATGTGGTTTAAATTAATTACTATCTACAGATTACAAAGGAGAGTTCATTAATTATTTTAAACTAATTCCATTCTGGCTCAAAGAAACGAGCACAACAGATTTGTTAGTGTCAGAATTGGGTGAAATTAAATAGTTTTGAATTAACTAAGGATCCAGATTCTCACTTTTTAATGGGGGTTTCAGTTCCTGAAAGAGAAAACGGACAAAACCGGCACTGGCGAATAGATTTTGTTAGAAATGAGACTAAGGGGGAAAAGGGGATACATTCTGTTTCTGAATTTTGCCACTTTGTTGCTATAGAAACTCAGGGACCAGTTTCTGGGGGCGCTGGGAGGAGGGGGCAGGTAGTGAGACATTACTCTTCCAGTATGAGATGTAAATTTCATTTTATTTTAAGGAAAAGTATTTAGGTTGTAAAGTGCCATTTGGTGTGCATCTTTTGTGAACGTATAGATTTTTCCTTTGCCCCCCCCCCCCCCACCCCCCAATCCCCAAACAGCCAGTGTGAGTCTCTTCGGTTGCTTCACCCTCTGAAGCACATTGCAACGTTTGCTGGTCCCCACGCACACACGTTTGGAGGTCTGGTTCTGATTAATTGTGTCATGTTGTTGTCGAATAGTTTGTGCCTCATGACTGCGGATGCAGACTTTTGAGCAATCCAGAGGAAAACATGTCTTGGAGCGCTGGGTGGGCACTGAGGCCCAGGAAGGCCTCCTGGTCTGCAAGGGCCGGGCCTCCTGTTGCACGGCGGGCCCTCCATTTTTGCACTCGCTGTGTCGGGATTTTGCAGACCTAATTGTTCTCCCCTCTCCTTTAAGAGAGGGAACCGGTGGCCGGTTTGAAGAGAGTCTTTTCAGGATTCTGCAGTGAGATAGTTACACCCGGGCATTCGTGGTCTTTGAGAGTAAAATTCCTTTGATCTGCTCAAGTTCTTCAGAAATATTGGTTTTTCCCATCTCTTCCCCCCCCCTTCCCCTTTCCTCTTTTCTTTTCTTCCTTTTGTGCGTAAAAGCCCCGTATTGACATTCAAGGGCCTCCCAGGGTTTTGCTATCAGTTTTAGTTTGTATGTGCATATGAAAGATACCTTCGAATTGTCACCAGCAGGGTCTGATTGGACCAATGCAAGTGAATGCACGGAGGCCAATAAGCCGGGTGTTGTGGTAACGTTTTACTGGTTTGAAGATTTGTCTTAGTGTAGATTTGTTCAGATTCATCCGCCACCCCTCCCTCTCCTAGTCACTTTGGATGTGGGGACAGAACCCACATTTGCTGCAACAATAGTCCTGCACTTGAAATAACCTCTGTAGTTTAGGATTTTGTCTTTTGACGACAGCACTAACTAGGCACAAATTGGATTGACAGGTTTTTTTTTAAGCCAAATTGAGCAATCAACATATTCACTAATGTAATTAGTAAGCCTTTTTGCTCAAAAAGTTTAATTAGGCCTAATAAGCACATGATCTACATGACAAATAATCAGCTAACAATATTTTCAGGGTTTTTTTTTTTTTTTTTTTACTGAAGTTATTTTAATTCTCACTAGTTAAAGTATCTTTAAATTTATAAAAGCAAAGCCTATTCAGCTATGTCAAAGTTTCTTACCGTTTCCTTTTTGAATAGATATTCTGATATCTTGTAGATACAGAGGGGGAAGTCAGGTTGAAGTTCCCATAAAGTCTTAATTGAAGTCTTAGTGGTTTTTCCATCCTTCTGTGAAAGAGAAAGCCAGCAAAGACAATTTAAAAGTGATTTACAATTAAAGGTCGAGCTTTTTATGAAAAGGCCCCGCCGTGGAGAGATGTGAATGAATTAGTATTTGACAGGTGATCTGAGACACTACAGGGCACTGTGCTAGGAAAAAGCCTTAATAAATCCTTCAAACACTAACTTTTGTACTATCAGCGGCTCAGATTTTTTTTTTTCCCTCTCTCCAACATAATCCCATCTTGTGAATTTCACACTGTTGACCTAAATTCAAGCTCTCAGATTATTTACAACTAAGGCAAATTGAAGAAGTATTACCTGTTTTTCATTCCCCAAATCAGTCTTGATGAACACAAAGCATTGTCACCGTGCTGTTCTGTCGTGGCCTTGATAAAATGAGACGTGATGAAGAAGAGACTCCAATGGTACCCTTCCCCAGGTGAACCCCCCTCCATCCTAAAACTCTAAAAAAAACCTTTTGGTATTATTTCTCTAAATGGTTCTGCTGTATGGGCCACGGTGCCTTCCCATCACTAAGAAGTGCATACGTCCCGGAGCTTTCCGTTAGCCAGGCTTTCTTTTCCACATTGTTTCAAGGTTGAGTTCTCTATGGAATCAACGTGAACTTTTGTAAAACTCAATTTTATTTTAAATGCCATTTTGGGTTTCTTCCGGAAAAACACACACCCTCAAAACAATATGAAAGACAAGACTATGTATAACGTTACAGCCTCGACAGCTCTCAGTGGAATAACTAAAGACTTTCTTCCGCCCATATGTATCAGCCGTGTTCACATGCTTTTATACACATGTGCATTTACATTCATGGTGTAAAGAAGCATCCATGCATGGTGGTGGTGGGGGGGGGGGCGGTGTACATTTAAGGGAAAATGCAGGAACAGTTTTAAACCACCTGGGTTGCTAGGCCCTTTTTTCCCCCCTTCCTATTTTTTTTTTTCTTTCAAAAGAGCATCTGAAGACCATATTGTGTTTCATAAATTATTGGCATCAGTTTTAATCAGTGTCCCCCTGACGTCGGAGCTGTGTTAGTGTTTAGTGCCTGACGAAGCATGCTGTTTAATCTTGCTGTGGGGATGTCAGCAGGAACCCCTGCCTGGTTTGTGACAGGGTGAGCTTGTGAAAACTCGTTTTTCGACTCACTCTCTGGTTTTGCGTTGCCCAGCTGAAACCCAAAACCCACACAAAAGACATCTCTGCAAGATGAGCACCGTGCTGGGCTGGCCTCCTCCGGTCATGGGTACCTGCAACATAATGCTCGTAATTGTTTAAACATGGTTCTGGGAGGGAGTTTTTCATGCCGTAAGTGGCTCCAGTGTTTGGGCCTACCATCCTCCTCGGCGCGCGAGGGAGGCCTATCCTGGTGGCGTTGCCGTGCGAAGTCCAATGCCCGGCTAACGATGCTTGCAAAATCAGAAGGCTAACATTATCTGCTGCCTGGTCCAGAGTCTGGCACGTAGCTGCAGATCAGTGAATGGTTTCGTAGTCAGAGTAGTGACTATCATTATTGTCATTGTGATGATGAACTCTTGAGGGCTTATTTTTTTTGCCCGACACTCATTAATTTAATCATTTTATCATTGTGACTATGCCAGTGGTCGGCAAACGGCGGCTCGAGAGCCACATGCGGCTCTTTGGCCCCTTGAGTGTGGCTCTTCCACAAAATACCACGGCCTGGGTGAGTCTGTTTTGAAGAAGTGGCATTAGAAGAAACTTCAGTTTAAAAAATTTGGCTCTCAAAAGAAATTTCAATCGTTGTACTGTTGGTATTTGGCTCTGTTGACTGATGAGTTTGCCGACCACTGGACTATGCTAATAGGAGGCAGTATTATTGTTTTCATTTCACAGATGAGGAAACCATAACCAAGAGACATTAAACCGTTTGCCCGAAGGCTACCAGCTGTTAGTACTACATATACCTAGTAGATGGTGGAGGCGAAACTCCAGTCTGATATTGATGCTTTTAAAGCATCCTCGGTGCTGCCTCCCCATGGAATGGGCGGATGGCTGGCGGGGGAATGGCAGGCACACATCCACGTACAGGAGAAAAGTCGGCACAACTTTTCTTGCTAGAACTGCACGGGTTCCCGTGTTAGATTATGTAATATTATTATTATATTTATGGGGTTTATTCATGCTTAATATGAAATTACATATAAGAAGCTGTCCTTTACTTTAGCCATCAGGCCTAGTGGGAGCTGGAGTGAGGCATGTAAGTGAAGAGGGTTAAATACTTCCTGTGGGTGTTCAGCGTCCACAGGTGTTGCCGATGGCCACGTCTTTCTTCTTCTTTTTTTTTTTTTAAATATATTTTACTGATTTTTTACAGAGAGGAAGGGAGAGAGATAGAGAGTTAGAAACATCGATGAGAGAGAAACATCGATCAGCTGCCTCCTGCACACCCCCCTCTGGGGATGTGCCTGCAACCAAGGTACATGCCCTTGACCGGAATCGAACCCGGGACCTTTCAGTCCGCAGGCCGACGCTCTATCCACTGAGCCAAACCGGTTTTGGCATGGCCACGTCTTTCTTGATGCCAGGGCCCGTGATCTCTCTCAAAGACGCTGGAACAGAGCTCATAACCAGAAAATCCTCTTTAATAAGGCCTTCTCCTTTCTCCCTAATGCTCGGATTCCCTTTGCTTCTCCGGGACATATTGAAGAAAAAAAAAATGAAGTTGAGGCAGTTGGCTAAGAAGTGTCATGGCCTATTCTGGTCCCCAGCGCGGTGCTGGTCGGTGCAGCGCCTGGTGTCAGCAGCACAGGCCTGTCACCGATCTCTGCCGGCCGCTAGAGCTGGAGTGAGGGTCTTGCTGGGTCCTCAGTGCCTGGGGGGCAGGGAGGCTGCTCCCTATGTCTCCAGAGAAGGGAGACAGCTTCGTGTCAGGGTATCCTCGTGGGGCGGGTCTCTGCATTTCCAGGCTCTCCTGTGGCCCCGCCCAGACTTCTCTCTGACCTCCTCCTCCTGTAGAAAAATGAGATCCTCGGAAAAGTATTTGAGACTTTATGTCCAGAGAAAATATTGGAAAGGCAGTGGGTTGAAATTCAAATGTTCCCTGGAAGGAATCCCCTCATTTTCTGCTCACAGCTGGTATCGATATTTCCTTCTTGAGATGAGTTGTGCTTTTCATTAAGTCGATTTTTTGTCTTGGGATTAAACCAACATTGTATTCTTAATAGACTTTTATGTTTACACTTCAAAAGTCCACTGGGTTGGTATTCGTGTTATCTTGATGGCTTCTATAGTTTCTGCTGTGCACGCTGGCCTCACCAAAATAAATGGCTCTCCGGGGAACTGGATTAGAAAACAGCCTTATCTGTCCGCGTACGAGTGTGGCTGGTTTGTGAGGCAGGGTTTCTTTCTTCTTTTTAGACGTGGTAACCGTGCCAGGGGTTTCTGCAGCGCCTTACACTGCGGGGAGCCCGGCGGTGTAGGTGGGCTGAGGAACCGCTCAGGATCCGAGCCTGATGTTTGCCTGTGGTCCGGGCAGATGCACATCCGCGCTGTGGTCGGCACGGCCTGGGGAGGTGTGGCCTTGCCCGGGGCGGCTGGGGAACGCAGAGTGTAGAATCCCAGTTTGCGGTGGTTGTCAGGTCGCATCCTGAAAACAGCCTGCAGACCCCTCCCGAATGCCAGGCACCGTACCAGGGGCTTCCTACGTGCTTTGTTTTGGTGCATCAGGCTGCCACAAGGAGTGGAAGCTTTTCCAAAACAGATGTCCCTGCCACCCACGGGCAGTTTTTACACAAACTGAACTAAGTGTGGACAGGCGTGCAGCGCACATCCTGGCTCATTCAGGGACACCGTTGCACACACAGAGTGGGGCGGTGGGGGCATGAGCAAGGCTTGCTCTGAAGGCCCGTCTCCGTAATCAGCTCCAAGGCACAGAGTTTGGGAATAGCGCCTGAGACAAGTGAGCTGCCGGGACGTCCTCCTGACACAGGTCTCTGCCGTTGTGCTGACTGCCGTCCTGAGGTTTGACCTGTGGGGGCACAACACAGTGCGTTCTGTATTGCATCCCCATGTTCTTATTTCAAAAGGGTGTCTCCACTGTGAACTCAGAATTAAATTTTACTCCGCCGTGGGAACGTCGTGTAATTTATGTGAATCCCCCGCGCCCCCCCACCGGGTCAGAAGGCAGAGACCCGTTCCAGTTGTCAGCCCTCTGCCTGTAGAGATAACGCTGCCTTTCCCTGCCCAGCTTCCCGGAGACCTGCGCTGGGTAGGTGCTCCGCCCCGGCTACGTTATTTTGTGCCAGTTCTGCCCTCTGACAGAGGGAAGGGACTGTGGCCCTGAGACGGTGAGATGGGAAGGCCTCTCCTCTGAGCCTTTCCCTTCCGGCGCTGCAGTGCCTGCCCGAGCCTCCTCTGCACGGGAAGGCCTTTCCGTCAGAGAACAGGGAGGCACCTCTGCGGGGCCGTGAGCGCGGCCCAGGAGTGGAGAAGTGGGCTCTGCCTTCTCCTGTGTCGGGGTCGTCCCCAGAGATCGCTGGTCCCCCTGCCGCTGGGATTCGCGAAGTGGCTACAGTTCGGTCGACGTGAATTCACGTGGCCGTGCGTTTACGCGTGTGAGGAAGACCCGGGAGAAAGATGTCCCTGTCCCTATGGTAGCCTTCCAGGCTTTCCAGGGATCAAAGAAAATGTGTGGGGTGAGAACCTTGAAAGGTAGAAAGTCACAGACACCCCAGTTCATTGTATCCATTGTAACTAGTGAATCTCCCCAACTCGGCTAGTGCCTGGAAGAAGACGCGGGAATCTGTCTCTGAGGACGATTCGAGAGTCGCCCAGGTGAGGTGTTGGCCCTCTTCAGATGGGGACCCACCCATGTCCCCCCCTAGCGGGTGCTATTGCTGTATTCCCCCCTCCCCTCCCCCAGGCCTTTTCTGCCCACAGATGAGAGATTATTGGTTGTCATGTCCAATTTTTACACGTTCCAGAGGCTCCACACCTAAGTTAGATAATCTGTAAGACCACAGGGATGTTCCAAGGGGCTGGATCTGAATAACCGAGTCCTAGGTAACAAGGAAACGAGACATCTTTTAGTTTCCAGGGGCCTATCCTGTATGTTGCGCTATGTCCCATATTTGAGATCCCAAAGTAAGCCCTGGCCCGTGTGGCGCACCAGCATGTCACCAGTATGATGCTGGGTCAGGGCACATGCCCGGGTTGCAGGCTCAATCCCCAGTAGGAAGCAGCTGATTGATGCGTCTCTCTCTTTCTCTCTCTTCCTTTCTCTCTCAAATCAATAAAAACATATTAAAAAAAAGAGAAAGACATCCAAAGTGATGGACACTTCCTGCCTGCCTGATGGCCGATGCCAGCGTTGGGAGTGGCGTGGGGAGTACATAGCAAGTACACCCCCACTTCCCAACTCTGGAACCAAGGCGGACGCTGCTAACCCATCACAGCCCTCTTTTCTCCCGAGTCCAGAAATGCTCTTAGGGTTTTGGAATCCGTCTCGGGATAATGCCCTAGGCAGCCATAACTGCTTGTTCAGAGTCAGCCTCAGAGATGAAAACCAGGTGCCGTTGTCAGCCTCAGAAGACGACCCCCGCCGTCCCAGGTGCCGACGAGGAAGTACCTGTGAGTGGGTGTTTCTGGAGCGGTCAGTGTCAGGTGGTCCGTTGGCTCTGGAATGCGTGTAAGGCAGTGAGAAGGGGCTGCCCTCCCCGCAGGTGGAATACCTGGGGAGTTGTACTAACTGGGAACATGGTGGGTCCCCAGAGTGGGGAGGTTTGCCAAATGCCTGGGCCGCGGGGGAGGGGGTGAAGGTCCTGAGGCGGGTGTCCGATTTGGCTCCTGGGTTTCACATGTTCCTCCTGCTTTTGCCCTGTCCTGGTGGTTCCCTTTGCTCCCGTGCTGTCTGGAGACCACGGCTCCCTGAAAAGGGCCGTCTTCCTGGGGTGCAACTCTGTGGGTGCCAGGCGGGGTGGGGGGGGGCTGGGATTGCTCCAGGGCGCCTGCGTTCTGAGACAAGTTCACCACGGCCCCACCATGTGGAGGAAGTCACACGCCAGCCCGGGCCACATGCCCCCTCCCCTGCATGAGGCTCTCGGGGCCCTGCCCAGGTTGGGGTGTAATAGTCCCACCTCAGAAGTTGGGCCCTTGACCCCAATCCACATCGGTGTGGCCTTGAGCAAGGAGGACTCGGCGCAGGCCACTCCGCCCCGCGCTCTGCTTACATTCGGGGCCGCGCAGAAAGTGCTGAACAATAACAGCCCCGAGCCCAGCATGAGAAAGGAAGCACATTGTGTTTACCAGACACAGAATTTGGCGTCCGAAACATGAAAGTACCTTTGGGTCGGGCGCCCCAGGGCCGGGCTGTTGGACACCGGCCCCCCTGCTCGGGGTCCTGGGGCCAACTTGTTTCCTCTGCCCGAAGCCAGGCCTCAGAGGTGGGCAGGCTGATCGCAGCCAGCTCTTTATTCCCAGCCCCAGCCCAGCCTCCCGCCTGGCTCAGACCCGAGAGAACGCGCGGTGAGAAAGTGCGCGGCCTTCCCAGCTGCCACGAGGGAGGAAATTGCTTCTCACTCCAGTCCACAGAAATCAAGCCGCATTGCACCACATTTGCTGGCAGATCTGCCATCCCGATACCCAGAAATGCCAGGGAAGGAGGGCCTGCGCATTCCCCTGTAGTTCTCACCCTGCTTGTTGTTGGAACCGGGGTCCGACAGCTATTTTTATTGTTGTTGTTGGTTTTGTGAAAGTGGAAAGCAAGTACGGCTTTTTCTGATCCTTAGGAAATAGTTCTAAAGTCCAGAGCAGAGAGCACCGTATTTTATTTAATAATGTATGAAATACCAAGATGTATGTGAAATACCAAGATGGTTGAGAGCTCATCTCCAGCTTCAGGCTGCCCGGGGCAAATCCCGCTCAGGGCATTGGGCGTGCGAGCCAGCCGTGTGAGCCTGTGAGCGCCCTCAGCCCCCCCGGGCCTCCCCTGGCTTAGTGTCCTGGGGGCTGTGCTCAGGACCACGCTGGTATGTGAGGCTGGTGGGGAGAGAGAGGAGCCCTTCCGTTCCGCTAGGGTGGGGGCTCCTTCCTATGGACACCCCAAGGCCAGGCGCTTATCTTCAGCTTTGGGCTTTTGTCAGCATCCATCTCTACAGCTCTTACTATCACCACACTCTGTTCTAAACGCTTTACAGATATCACTTCTTCCCTCATAACGGCGTTCTGAGGCAGGTTCTATTATCATTAAGTAAACTTATTCCTTCTTTCCATTCTTCCCTCCTCCATATCCTCACCCAAGGATTTTTTTCCATTGATCTTTTTTTTTAGAGACAGTGGAAGGGAGGGGGAGGAGAGAGGAGAGAGAGAGAGAGAGAGAGAGAGAGAGAGAGAGAGAGAGGAGGGAGGCATCAATGTGAGAGCCACATCGATTGATTGCCTGGTTGCCTCCCACACATGCCCCGACTGGGGGCAGGGATTGGACCTGCAACCCAGGTACGAACCCCCTGACCCTCTGTGCACAGTTCGGTGCTCTAACCACTGAGCATGCCAGCCAGGGCAGGTAAACATTTTTATTGAAGTACTAGAGGCCCAGTGCACAAAATTTGTGCACGGGGGTGTGTGTCCCTCAGCCTAGCCTGCACCCTCTCCAATCTTCGACCCCTTGAGGGATATCCTACTGCCTGCTTAGGCCTCCCAACTGCTCGCCTGCCTGCCTTCCTGATTGCCCCTAACCACTTCTGCCTGTCAGCCTGATCATCCCCTAACCACTCCCCTGCCAGCCTGATTGATGCCTAACTGCTCCCCTGCCAGCCTGATTGCCCCTAACTGCCCTCCCCTGCAGGCCTGGATCCCCCACAACTGCCCTTCCCTGCAGACCCGGTCGCCCCCAACTGTCCTCCTCTGCCAGCCTGGTCACCCCTAATTGCCCTCCCCTGCAGGCTTGATCGCCCTCAACTGCCCTTCCTTGCAGGCCTGGTCCCTCCCAACTGCCTTCCCCTGCTGGCCATCTTGTGGTGGCCATCTTGGGTCCACATGGGGGCAGCCATCTTTGACCACATGGGAGCAGCCATCTTGTGTGTTGGAGTGATGGTCAATTTGCATATTACTCTTTTATTAGGTAGGATAACATACATACAGAAAAGCACACAAATCATAAACAGCCAGCTCAAAGACATTGCACCATGCGACCATGTCTACATATCCAGCACCCCCATCAAGAACATGCCAGCATGTCCCGCCGGTGTGGCTCTGCTTGTCCCATGCACCAAGAGGTCATGGGTTCAATTCCCAGTCAGGGCGCATGCCCATGTTTCAGGCTTGGTCCTCAGTAGGGGGCGTGCAGGAGGCAGCTGATTGATGTTTCTCTCTCATCGATGATCCTCTCTCTCTCCCTCTCCCTTTCTTTCTAAAAATCAATAAAAACTTTTTTTTTTTTAAAAAAAAGAACATGCCCTGTGTCCCCTTCCAGTCACCACGCCCCCTGCCCCCTGCACATTGGGTTGGACTGTTTTTGAACTTTATATAAATTGAATGTATTCTGGCTTCTTTTGCTCAGTCGTAAATTTGTGGTGTTGACCCACAGGCAGTCGTAGTTGTATTAGTTCTCATTGCTTTATAGTGATCTGTGATATACATGATACATTTACTTATTTGTTCCACTGATGGTGGACATTTGGGTTGTTTCCAGATTTTAGCTGTGAAAAATAATGCTGCTGGGCCATCCCTGCCCATGTCTTCTGAGGCACACATGGCTGCATTTCTGTTGGGTATGTCTCTAAAGAGGAATCGCTGGGTGCTAGGGTAGGTCTCTGTTCAGCTGCAGTAGCAGGTGGCTATGCATTGGTTATACATCTTGTAGAAAGTGTTACCCACCATTTTACAGGTGAGGGAATAGAGGCACACGGGACACGTAACCAGCCAGCAAGCGGTAGGGCTGGAATTAGAATCTAAGTGATGTGGCTCTGGAGGCCCGCCTTTTCACCCCTCTTCCTGGTGGCCTTTATCTTTAATCCGTACGTACCCGCCAAGGAAAACCGTAACGGGGGGTGAGGGGTGGGACGCAGAGGTGACTCTGGGTAACGTTCTTTACTTTCCTGGGCCTTGGTTTTCTCTTCTGTAGAATGAGGGGTTGGGCCCTGAAGACGCTTCAGCTCTGATATTCTGTCTTCCAGTGGGTGCACCTCCTTCCCAAGGACTTCCCATCTACACTACCCACCCCCTCAATCCCATCTCAACCAGAAGCAGCTCTTCCTCTTTTTTTAAAAAAATATATATTTTATTGATTTTTTTACAGAGAGGAAGGGAGAGGGATAGAGCGTTAGAAACATCGATGAGAGAGAAATATCGATCAGCTGCCTCCTGTACACTCCCTACTGGGGATGTGCCTGCAACCAAGGTACATGCCCTTGACCGGAATCGGACCTGGGACCCTTGAGTCCACAGGCCGACGCACTATCCACTGAGCCAAACCGGTTAGGGCAGTGGTCGGCAAACTCATTAGTCAACAGAGCCAAATATCAACAGGACAACGATTGACATTTCTTTTGAGAGCCAAATTTTTTAAACTTAAACTTCTTCTGACGCCACTTCTTCACAATAGACTCGCCCAGGCCGTGGTTTTGTGGAAGAGCCACACTCAAGGGGCCAAAGAGCCGCATGTAGCTCGAGAGCCGCAGCTTGCCGACCACGGGGTTAGGGCAGCAGCTCTTCCTCGTGAATGATGTATTTCCCACCCCCTCCATTCCATTGGGGTCCCATCCAAAGACTGCTGGGGCTCTGATTGGGGGGCCTCACTTGGGCCTGCCCTCCAAGACCACTGGGAATTTCTCCACCTCCCTCACCAGCTCCTGCATGCGGGTGCGGGAAGACATGGAACCTATGCCATCCTTGCCAGACATGGAACCTATGACATCCTGGCATGTCAGTCAGCCCTCTCTCTTCACATCACGCATGTTTAGTTCACTCATCTGTGTAACTGGCTCCATCATCCAGAGATAAAATATTTTCATGAGGCCCCTTGTGCCCTTCCCAATCACCCCCGACCCCCGTAACCACCATACTGACTTCTATCACCAACATTTCGTTTTGCTGGTTCTTGAACTTCATATATGTACATGAAATCATAGTGTTTGCTCTCTTCAATCATAGTGTTTGTTCTCTTTTGCATGGCCATATGCTTTCATGTCTCTTCAATACCTGGCTTCTTTTGCCCAGCGTTATTCCCTTGTACAGAGTTTTAGGCATAGCTCATCCTATAGGCCTCTTTAGTTTGATGGAGAATCTCATCTTTTTGGGGGGACTGGTCCTCCTGCTTGTTCTGTCTGCTGACCTTTCCTCATAGTGAATGATTTCCTTGTGTGTTTTGTACTGTCTGCCTGGGAGCTTATCTTTATTGGCGATTTTGTGTAAACCCCACTGGTCTTAGTTCTGGAAATGTTTCTGTTGAGTGATTTTGCCCGATAGCCTAGAGTTATCATTGGCTTGGGACTGATTTTTCTCCATTAATGAATTACCTTGGAAATTCCTGTATCAAATGAGGACTATGCCTTTTGCCTCTGATCTCTGGCAGGTTTCAGTCTCATGTTCCCACTGAAGACTTTTTCTCCCTTCACTTGAGAGTGTCACTGTCCCCTTAGGTTGATGGACAAAGACTTCTGGAGTCCCTTTCACTTCGGGTCCCTTCGGAAGGTCCAGGCTTGCTCGCCACCTGGATTACTGCAAACTGGTCTCCCTGCCTCTGCCTCCCCGCTTCCCCCCCGTATGTTCTTACTAGTAGTTCCCTCTGCTCAGGTGTCTGAATGGGTGGCTTCCTCAGCTCCTCTACGCCTTTGATCAGTTGTCATTTCTCAGTGCAGCCTGCCCTGACGATCCTGTTTAACACCCTTCAACCATTTCCTTATCTGTGCCTGCCTGTGTCCATTTCTTCCTCCCACCTCCCACCCCCCCACACACAATCTCACACTTCTAACACACCCTCATCTTGCTCGATTTTCTACCCCCATAATACTTACCACCTTCTAACATACTATTTAATTATTTATTATGTTTATTAACCTTTTGCACTCGGATGTCGAGTTAGCATCGGTAGCAGGAATTGAGAAAAAAGCAAGCGAGTGCAAAGGGTTAACTGTCTTCCCATCCTCCCACTTGTTGCATTCTAGCACTTGCCAGAATATAAATTTATGTCAAGCAGGAATCCTTGTCCGTTTTGTTGATAGGGGGCTGGCATGTCATTAGGCTCTCATTTCTAACTCCTGGCCTTGGAAGACCCAAGGCCTCAATTTATATGTGTGAGTAGGTACTAAACCCAAGTTCATAGCCCTGAAGACCTATATCCAAGTCTAATAACCAATATTTCCTTTGCCTGCCTCCCTCCCTTTCTCCCTCCCTCCCTCCCCACTCATCGTACCTCATGATCACCATGGCCTCAGTGCTTCTTTTAATACTTTGGCTTTCAGATTCTTATTTCCTCTAACACCTGGGGATTTCCTTTCTTTTTTTCTTGTGAGATCTGCTACACATTAAGTATTTTTAAAATTACATTTCATCTAGTATTTTTAGATGTTTGCAGAGGTAGCAGTTCTGCATGAGCTCAGTCCACTTTGTTGCCAGCACTCAAGTTGCATATTTTAACCCTTCGTGCATCTGGCACGGTGACATACGGTGTGCAGGTAAAGATTTCCATTTCTTTCATCAAATATTTAGCCAGTTACTCAGAGACAGTTATTGAAAAAATTATTCTCTCTGATTTGAGATGCCACGTTTCTTAAACGCTTAAGTATTGTGTAAACTTGGACCTGTTTTCTGGATTTTCCATTTTGTTTCCCTGATCTGCCTGTTTTCCTGCCATTTCCTATCTGTCTGGATAGTGCATTTTAAAAGCTGGTGGGTTCAGTATTTACTCCTTTATCCTTTTTTCCTTATTCCCATTGCTATTTTTTTTATTTATACATAGACGTTAGATGCGTTTGTCACATTTCAGTACAAATGCCATTGGTAATTGGATGGCAGTATTGTTAAAATAAACTTGGTGATCATTGATAACCTTACACTTTTAAAATCGTAACAGTATCAATACAACTGTTGTACTTAATGATTTGATTACTTAAATGTCTCCATCAGGGTTGTTAGGATATCAAAAGGGAAGGCTAAAATCACAAATTGTGTGTTTCTCTCTGGTTCTTCCAGATGAATTTTAAAAAGTCTTATTGAGTATAATTGAAATCAATAAATTGCACATATTTAGAGAGTGTTCTTTGGTAAGTTTGACATATGCATGTACCACTACCACACTAAAGGTAAAGAACATACCCATCAGCCTCAAATGTTTCTAAAAGCTCCTTGGTAATTCCTTCTACACCTCCGGCCCCTTTTCACCATTATACTTTCTATCACTTTATATTAGTTTGCCTTTTCTAGATTTTTAATATAAATTTTTACATATATATTTCTAGTTGGGGCTGTTACAGATACAGCAGCTGTGAACATTCTGTACACCTTTTGCATGGCCATATGCTTTCATGTCTCTTGGGTGAATACCTAGGAGAGGAATGACTGGTGATATGGTAGGTGGACGTTTAACTTTTAAAGAAACCGCTGAACTTATTCCAGATATGCTGTCACAAGGTAATTTTACTTACTTGCAGCACCTAAAGGAGCAGGGGATTCACATCTGAAGTTCTGTATCCTGCCCTGGCCGGTGTTGCTCAGTGGTTGAGTGTTGACCCCATGAGCCAAGGGCCACTGGTTTGATTCCTGGTTAGGACACATGCCTTAGTTGTGGGCTCGATCCCTAGAAGGGAGTGTGCAGGAGGCAGCTGATCAGTGTTTCTCTCTCATTGATGTTTTTATCTCTCTACCTCTCTTCCTCTCTCTCTAAAAGATCAATAAAAACATATTTAAATGACGTCAAGGGAAATGCTGAAACCGGAGGAACTACGTGGAGAAAACAGAGCTTCCCAATCCATAGCAGACCCGCAGCCGGGAGCTGTGTTTCTTAATTTATAAAAGTGCTTTATTTCTTTATGTCAAATAAACAGATCCAGTTCTAGAGGATTTGAGTTTCCCAGAGCCAGTACATTTACATTCAGGACAAACCCAAATGTCCACACACAGAACAAAATCCACCTCCTGCAGGACGGACAGCCAGACCAGAGATTGCGCCTGAGATGTCTTGGATCGTCTGGCAGGCATTCCTCAACCCTTCAGAGTGAGACCTCGGTCAGGCCTTGAATCTGGCGTCCTAGGCACGCACCAGAACTGAAACCACTTTTCTGACAACCCTTTATCCCAAACAGGCATAGAAACACGAATTGAAGTGCCTGCTCACCTCCCTTCCCAAATGCTGACCGGAGCAGGTTCAGGTGGCCATTCCACTTCACTGTTGAGGCAGGCCAGGCAGCCGTTCCAGTGGTGAGCACCAAGGCAGAGGCTCCTATAAACAGATTCTCCGTCCACTGGAGGCAGATGAGTAAGCCCTGGACGAGCTGCCGCTGCCGACTACTTGGCCAAGTGTCCACACCAGGACGAGAGGGAGTCCCTTTAGGAGAATCCCAAATCTGAGTCGTCAAATTTGTTAATGCACTCAAGGGGTTTGCCTCTTAGGGTGATCTACAGAATGAGAGGTCGCTGTAACAAGTTTGTTTTATTTCCTTCAGCACGTAAAGGAGACAGGGGATACACATCCAAGGCTCTGTCTCCCCTAAGGGAAGGTTAGCCATTGCTTATGTACACTGTTCAGTCAATTACACATTGATTTCTCCTTTGCAGTTCTCATTTGCAGTTAGCTGTACTTACCCAGTTGAGTTCCTGTCAAGCTCATACTGTTTACAGTTGCAGCTGCAAAATACTGTGCTGCATTTTAATTTTTAGCAAGAATAACATTTAGTAATAACTTTTAGAACTGCCTACACCTTGAGACCCTTGTCATATCTAACAAAACCGTTATCCCAAATGGTTGTACCACTTTATATTCCTACCAGCAGTGTGGAATATAAAGTGTTACAAGCACGTCAAACTCAAAGGCTAACACGGGCCAAATAAACAAGGTGTAAGTTTATGTGGGCCGCAAAAAAACAAAAGCTTCAATTTTCATAGAAACGTAGGTTTATTTCAATAGAAACATGCTGAATACAAAGGGCTGAAATAAGTGAGTAATTGTTAACATAAAATAATAGAACATTTTAATAAAAATTAATATTTTTTCTTGAACATTGACTTACCAGACACTGAATAACTGCACAATTAATAAGTGTAATGCAAATAAACCTATTTTTCTTGTTCTCCGAAAGCGAAATATTTCCTGTTGCGCACGCCAAACAACTCAGTCCAAGACTAATGACATGGCCATCGGCTGCTAAAATATTCGCTGCCAGTATTAGTGGAGAGAAATGGTGCGCCTGCGCATAAGGTGTGTAAGGGAAATGAATGCAACATGATGATAGTAATCAGTCATTAGCGAACCTTGTAGTTCGTTATTAATAATTATGTATAACAGGATATTGTAAAAATTAAGTTATGAAATTTTTATTAAAAGGTTTCTTACACACCGTTATATTGGCTGGGCCTCAAAAATATTTGTTGTGGGCCGCATGCGGCCCATGGGCCGTGAGTTTGACATGCTTAGTGTAGAAGAATTCCAGTTTCTCCAGTTCTAGTTGCTCATCAGCATTTCATATGGTCAGTCTTTTTAGTTTTAGTCATTCCAACAGGTATGTAGCAGATAGCTTTACAACTTTAAATGTTACAGTCTGGAAACATTGAACATTTTCAGTTATTTATGTCTTCTTTTATGTCTTTTTGTAGAGTATGTAAGTTTCTTTGTATTGGTACCGCACTTAAAAGGTTTTATTTCTGTGTGTTTATAATTTTTATTACTATTATGAAAGGGATTTTTTCCTTCTCATTTTATTTTCTAACTGGGTATTGCTGACATGTAGGAAAGCTATTGATTTTTATATAAGTACTAGGGGCCCAGTGCACGAATTCGTGCACCTTGAAAGGAACTGTGGGCTGTGAGGCTGTGGTAGGCACAGGGGCGGGTCTCAGCCCATCCTCCACGCCCCTGCCCGGCCCCTCCCACCATGGCCCCCCCCCCCCACCCCCCGTCCTCTGTCTGCCGGCAGCCCTGCTCCTGCTGTCACCACTCCCATGCACTGTTGGTGCCAGCCCTGCTGGCATCTGCTAACGGCACGGAGCGATTGGGGCCTGGGCCAGCAGTGGGTGTGAGTGGCAGCTGCTACCCCAATCACCCCTCAGGAGCAGGGGGATGTGGAGAAGCCCTCAGGGGCTATCAAGGCCAGCAGTCACTGCTCGCACCCGCTGATGGTGCTGAGCGATTGGGACCAGTGCCAGCTGCGGGTGCGAGCGCCAGGTAGGACCGTAGCACGCAGGAGCAAAGAATTTTTAGTAACCACCAGAGGCTCGCCCAATGACAGTAACTGATGCCCTGCCTTGGTCTGGCGCCCCTGCTCACCTGCTCCACCATCCCACCATGGCTGACGCCCACTATTTTCCGCACACGCCCCCTGGTGGTCAGCGCACATCATAGTGACTGGTTGTTTGGTTGTTCAGTTGTTCCGGTTGTTCTGCTGTTTGGTCTATTTGCATATTAGCCTTTTATTATATAGGATTTTGTAACCCTCAACTTTACGGAACTCTTTAAATTAGTTCTCATAGTGTTTCAGTTAATTCTCTTCTCTTGGACTTTTTTCATGTTCAGCTATAATCCACAAATCATGACTATTTTAGTTCTTCTTTACCAGTACCTGCCTTTTTGTTTTTCTTGTCTTATTGCATTGGCTAGAACTTCAAAGTTATGATATATAGTAATGGTAAGATAAACCTTTGGGTTGATCCTAACTTGAGTGGGAATGTTCTAGAGTCTCATCATTAAGTTTGTTGTTTGTTACTAGTTTCAGATAGATAATCCTTATTGTGCTAAATGGAGTGACCTCCATTAATGGGAGGCTTGCTTCTTTTTGTTGTTACTGTTTTAAGTCAAATATGTGGAATGTTAATTCTTTGGATATCAGTCAGAATGATCATACAATAAATACTTCTGCTTCGACTATTAACGTAATGAATTATATTAATTGACTTTCTAAATTCTTTAACAGCTTTATTGAAATATAATTCACATACCATACAACTCACCCATTTAAGGTGTACAATTCAGTGGTTTTGGTATGTCCAGACTGTTACAACCATCACTAAAATTAATCTCAGAACATTTTTTTTTCATCTCCAAAAGAAACCTTGTTCTCATTAGCAGTCACTTTCCATTTCCTCCCTTGTACCACCACTCAAGCTCTAGGCAATCACTAATCTACTTCCAGTCGCTATGGATTTACCTATTATGGATGTTTCATATAACTAGAATACAATATGTGGCCTTTTGTGGCAGACTTCTTTCAGTTAGCTAATGTATTCACGGTTCCATCCGTGTTTTAGCATGTGTTAGTACTGCATTCTTTGTATGGCTGAATAATACTCCATTGTATAAATATGCCACATTTATTTATTTATTTATTCATCAATTGATGGACATTTGAGTTGTTTCTACTTTTTGGCTATTATGAACAATGCTCCTGTGAACATTGATGTACAGGTTTTTGTATGGATATGTGTTTTAATTTCTCTTGAATTTATACTTAGGAGAGGAATTATTGGGTCATATGATAACTCTTTTTAACCTTTTGAGGAGCTGCCAGGCTGTTTTCCAATGCAGTTGCACCATTTTGCATTCCCACTTAGCAACATAGGAAGATTCCAGTCTCTCCACATTCTCGTCAATACTTATTCTTTGTATTTTTGATTATAGCCATTCTGGTGGGTGTGAAGGGATATCTCATTGTGATTTTGTGAATTTCTAAGTCTGAACTATCCTAGCATTCTTGGAATACACTCTACTTGGTGATACATTGTTTTTTGCTCATATTTTATTTTTGATTTTTATGTCTGCTCAAAAGTGAGATTTCTCTGTATATTGCCTTTTGTATCAGAGCTATTCTAATCTAATGGAATGAAGTGAGAACTTTCCATGCTTTTGTATGCTCTGGAATAATTTAAGTAGCATGAACAATATCTGTTCCTTGAAGACTTGTTAGAATTAGCCCACCTGGGCCCTGGGCCATGGTTGGAAGTAGTTATTTGATAACCATTTCAACTTCTTGCATGCTTGTATGTTTATTCAGGAATTTTGAACTGCTTTTTGAGTCAAATCTGGTGATTTCTTTTCCAAGAAAATAATCATTTACCCAGGTTTTCATTTTTAAACATAGTTGTATAGAGTAATCACTAAAAATATTGTTTAAAATTTCCATATGTGGTTCTATTGCCTTTCTAATTTCTAATAGTGAATATTTATTCTCACTCTCTCTTTGCCTAAGTTTGTTGTTTCCTTGACATTTTAGAAGTGATGCTAATCACATCTGATAATACCTATTGGCCGGGCCCTGTGCTAAGTACTTTGTATGCAGTCTAATTTTTAAAATCATTACAACTCTGTGAATTGAGTACTATTATTCTCATCTTACAGGTGGTTGAGAAATTTAGAAATTTAACTTGCCTGAGGTCACACAGCTACAAAGCCCAGAGCTATAATTCAAATACGACCTTTCTGCTCTCAGAACTGGGGTCTTATCTACTATTTTAGGCTGCCACTTATTTTTTAATGTCTTATTGTTTTTAATTTTCTAAGTTATGTTTATTAATTTCTTATTTAGGATTTTGTGATCCTCCTAATAGTTTTAGTTGAATGCTAAGTTCAAATAATATTATTGTTCTCTTATTTCTGTTTAGCAGTAAAGCCGTTTAAGGTAATGACTTTTCTTTCTCGAGTTGCTTTGACCACTTCCCATTAGGTTTTATTTGCACTGCTCTCACTGTCATGATTTTACAATGACTACATCAGAGTTGTTTTGATATTCTTTTTGCTCCTGGAGTTACTTATGAATTGGATTTAAAAAAAATCCTCACTCAAGGAGTGAGGATATTTTTTTCCATTGATTTTCAGAGAGTGGAAGGGAGAGGGGAGAGAGGAGAGGGGAGGGGAGGGAAAGGGAGGGGAGGGCAAGGGAGGAGAGGGGAGGGAGAGGGAGAAATATCAACATGAGCGAGACACATGGACTAGCTGCCCTCCTGCTAACACCCCGACCAGGGTCAGGGATTGAAGCTGCAACTGAGGTGTGTGCTCTTGACCAGGAATCGAACAGGTGACACTTTGGTCCGAGGGCCGACGCTTTAACCACTGAGCAAACTGGCCAGGGCGAGTTGGATTTTCATTTTCAAGAGAATTTGTCCTCAAAACATATATTTGGTTATTAATTTCCAATTTTATTTTATTGCAGCTGGTACTTTCCTAAAAAAAAAATCATCTCGTGTGAGTATATAAGCTCTTTTCTTTTTTTTGCTATTCTATGGGAAGTGATGGAGAACTCTGTTTAGAGTACAGATTCCAATATATTATGAAATCAGTATTATTGATTACATTCTTCAGGTACTCTTGTCTTCTCGTTTTTAGTTTTGCCTACTTGAAACAAAAAACAATATTAGTGGTAGCCTCTCACATATCGCTCTCAGTATTTTTTTTTTGTAAAATATATTTTATTGATTTCAGAGAGGAGAGGGAGAGAGAGAGAGAGAGAGAGAGAGAGAGAGAAACATCAATGATAAGAGAGAACCATTGATTGGCTGCCTCTTGCATACCCCATACTGGGGATCAAGCTTGCAATCCGGGCATGTGCCCTTGACCAGAATTGAACCCGGGACCCTTCAGTCCACAGGCCGACACTCTATTCACTGAGCCAAACCAGCTAGGGCTCACTCTCAGTATTTAACAAGTGACCAAGTCATCTTACCTTTTCAAAATTAAGAGATGTGCAAAAGCATATAAGGTAAATGAACAGCCAGCAAAAGCAGGGTTCATAAAATTGTACCTAAAGTGTGGAGTTCAGAGCAGAATGCACCAAATAGGACCAAGCTGGTGGTTTTATACTGATAAGTAGAGAAAGCCACCGTGTCGTGAACTTTAATGGACACGCCCTGGCCTTGGTCTGCTCCTTGGGGAAAAGGGGGAGTTGGACAGATGATTCCTCAATTCCTTCCAATACTCCAAGGTTTTGGGGTTCCCTACCAAGTGGTTCCAAGGAAGGAGTTAACTGGGAATGAGAATTAGAAGCAAAGAAAAGGTCAGGAAGACTCCTCGCTGAAACTGGAGCAGTTTGAGCTGACAGCTGGGGCCGAGATTATTGCTTTGGCTCATTGCTGTCTTTACATGAGCATCTGCCTCCTTGCCTTTTGGCCTGGCAGAGGAGATTTGCTGACATAGAAGCCAGCCTGCAAGAACAGGATGGTGAGGCCACAAGAACTCAGTGGTGTGGGGTGCCACCTCCTGTAATGAAATTTGACCCCAAATGGCTTCATTTGGCTCTGGAATATGCCACCACCACCCTTCAGGAGCTCTCAGTTCTCCAAAAGAGCGTTTCCACAGGTGGCTTCCTGTGGGAACAGGCAGGCTACCCAGCTCCACACCTGCCTCTGTGTCTCCTCGTTCTCCTGCCAGGGGGTGATGAATTCGTGGAAGAAAGAGGGCATGCTAAAGAGAGGCATGCTTTTCACTGGATACCAGAACCATGAGAAAGACAGAAAATAATGAACTAAGTATCTAATTTAGGGAGTTAAAAAATTAATAGAATAATCCAGAAAAAAGGCAGGGGGTGGGGGGCTGAGATAAAAATAAGAGGCAGAAGTCATTGAACTAGAAAACAGATATTCAGGAGAGGACCAACCAAAGCCAAAAGTTGGTTGTTTGAAAAGACTAATAAAATAAATACCTGGAAAACTTGGTCAAGAAAAAAAAGAGAAGGTACACATAAACCCCATTAGGAATGAAAAAGAGATATAGCTAGAGATCTGACAGAGGCTAAAAAATAATACTATGAACAATGTTGTGCTAATAAAGATTTAAAGGTGTAACCTCTAGCATTTTGACCAAATCCTTCAAGTATTCCTCATAGAGCTGTCTGTAGGCGATATACACCAAAATCTTCTGTGGAGTCAAATAGAAAAACATAACGTGAACGTTATCAAAATTTAAAATTTGTGCTTCAGAGGACACTGTCAAGGAAATGAACAAACAACCCACAGAATGGGAAAAATTTTAAGCATCATATACTGATAAGGGTCCAGAATCTGTAAATATTATCCTAATATATAAAAAGCCAGGGGCCATCACGACTGAAACAACTGGACAGATGACCAAACAGCAGGCTGCGTGGGGCAACCAGGCTGACAGGGGGGTTAGTGAGGGATGACCAAATGACTGAACAGCAGGCTGTGTGGGGTGACCAGGCTGGCAGGGGTGGGGGGCAGTTGGGGGCAACTGGGCTGGCAGGGGGGCAGTTGGGGGTGACCAGGCTGGCAGGGGCGGGGGGCAGTGAGGGGTGATCAGGCCAGCAGGCAGAAGTGGTTAGGGGTGATCAGGCTGGCAGGCAGGTGAGCAGCTAGGAGCCAGTGGTCCTGGATTGTGAGAGGGATGTCCGACTGCTGGTTTAGGCCCAATTCCAGGGATCGGGCCTAAACCGGCAGTCGGACATCACACGAGGGGTCCTGGATTGGAGAGGGTACAGGCTGGGCTGAGGGGACCCTCCCCCCCCCACACACATGAATTTTGTGCACTGGGCCTCTAGTAATATATAAAGAAATTTTACAACTCAACAAAAGGACAACCCAATTTAAAAAGTCAAAGGACTTAATAGACAATTCTCCAAAGAAGACATGCAGGTGGCCACGTGAAAAAGATGTCAATGTAATTGGCAGTCAGAGACATTTAGATTAAGACCATAATGAGATACCACTTCACACTCATGCGGACAGGTTATAATCAAAAAGACTGGTGATAACAAGTGTTGAAAGAATGTGGAGAAATTGGAACCTTTGTGCTGGTGGGAACAGAAAGTGATGTAGCTGTTTTAGAAAATAGTTCCTCATAAGGTTAAACAGTCTCAATATGACCCAGCAATTCCCCTCCTGGTATAAACTCGAGAGGTGAAAATACATAGCCACATAAAAACCTGGACACAAATGTCCATATTAGCACTATACTTAATAGCCAAAAAGTAGAAACAGCTCAACCATCGAACGGATAAATGAAGTTTGGTATATCCACACAGTGGAATATTATTCTGCCATGTAAAGGAATGGAGTGCTGATACATGCTTAAACATGGATATGTCTTGAAAACTTCTTAATTGAAAGCCAGTCCCAGAAGACCACCTACTGTATGATTCTACTCATACGAAATGTCCAGAATCGGCAAATCCATGCAGGAAGCAGTTAGTGGTTCCCAGAGACTGAAGGGAGGGGTCGGTGGGCAGTGACTATGGAGTGGGTATAGGTTTTCTTTTTGAGATGATGAAAATGTCCTGGAATTAGGTGGTGTTGATGGACCAACCATGTGAATATACTAAAAGCCATGGAACTGTACACTTCTAAAGGGTAAATTGTATGGTATGTGAATTATAACTTTTAAAAAACCTCATGGGAAGTGGGAAATGCTTATTAAAATGTGTATTTTTGTGCTTTCCCTGACTTAATGAAGTCATATCTTTGGAAGTAGGGCCTAGAAATCTATACTTTGGATGAAACCAGTGCACAGAGAGATTTAATCACTCTCCACTATTTTTTAGTAAAATTCCAATAGTAAATGTAAAAAAAAAAAGAATGATTGAAATAGAAACTCACTACTTGGAGGTGTGGCGGGAATCCCAGTAATAATTGTTGTAGAGAATCAGGATGTCTGCTAAAGTTAGTGGGTGAAAGTACGATGAGAAATAGAAAACTTATGGAGTGTCACAGTACCTCTCCCCACAAGTTCAGGAGGAAAAAGAGTAACTTTACAGTGAAGAATTCAGGCAGATATCACCCCAACCACGTGATCAGAATTAACATGGCCAGTGATGGAGTGTGCTGACACCGGGGGCCGCCTGATGGGAGGCACTGAGGAGGATCTTGCTAAAAATGCATAACGTGAGCTTAATCACGAAGAAACATCAGATAATCCTAAAGGAGAGACATATTACAAAATAGCTGGCCAGTACTCCTCAGGAGCATCAGGGTTATTAAAGACGGAGTGAGCGACGGCCACCGTGAGGAGACGAAGAAGACAAAGGAGACATGGAACCTAAATGCAGTGTCTGATTCAGAATTGGAGCCATCCTGGACCAGAAAAGGACGTTCGTGGGACAGTGAACAAAACCTGTGGATTTCCACTTCCTGGATTTGATAACTGTGGGAGGGGCATGTTAGACATAAACATTTGGGGAAGTGGGGTGAAGGGTAAACAGGAATTCTTTGCACCATTTTGCAACTTTTTGTGTCTAAAATTATTTCAAATGGAAATATTTTTTTAAAGAGCACTCTCCTAGAGCATCGTGGGTCCCAGTGTGCAAACCAGTGGTGTCATACGGAAAGAACTCCGGCTTTGGAGTCAGCGAGCCTCAGCTGGATACCAGCTCCATCAGTGACCAGCTGGGCCTTGAGCCTCCCAGCCTCAGCGTATCATCTGTGAAATGGAGTTAATCGTGTTGGGTGTCCGAGGGTTGCTGGATGGTTCAGAGGCAACGATGTATGGAAAATGCTAGGGGCAGGCGCAGGAGCCGCCACCACTCCCCAGCGGGTCATGCTCTCGGAGTTATCCCCCCCTCCTCAGCCTCCAGGCACTGGGGGGACCAGTCCTGGGGCGGGGCTGCGTGCGCCTGGCAAGGAGCCATCTCAGCTTCCTGGCCTGGCAGCTGGGAGAAGGTGCATCATGGGAGAGGGGATTTGACCGAGGTGGCGATGGGGGAAGCAGGCTGGCCGGGGAGCTTTCTCCCAGGCTCTCCTTGGCAGGCTGCTTAAAGTTACACCAACTTCAAACAAAACGTTTTCAGACACAAAGAAAGGCTCAACCTGGCCAGTGCCAGGCCTGGCTTGGCATTTGAATTCAGCAGTCCAAGTCCTCGGTGCTCAGACAGGCCGCGCCGTCCCGGACGCCCTCCTGCCCCCGCCCCCGGAATGCCAAGAACCCGCAGTGGCGCGCTCGGGGCTGCCCCCATTGTTGACCCGGGGTCCAAATTAATTAGAGTTAAATGGGAGCCAGTTCCCCACAGTGCTTGTTCTGCTGACAGCGGAGGCTGGGCCACAGGCCCGAGGTGGTGGTCCTTCCACCTGCCTTCCCTTCCGACCCCTCCCCACTCTGCAGCGCGGGTGTGCGTGCTGGGGCGGTTTTCTTCACTGATTATTTATCTACGTCATTGGTTTTTCCAGCTTCTAAAGAAACAATCGGCAATCACTGTGTAAGCACGATGCTTTGATTTACCTAGAGTATTGTGGAACGATTCCCACAGTAGGTTCAGTTACCATCCATCAGCTGATACGCTAAAAAGACACACACACAAAAAATCCTTGTAATGAGAACTCTTCAGCTCTCTTCTCATAACCACTTCCCGTGTGCCGTGCAGTGTTAACTATAGCCGTCGTGTGGAAATCGCGTCCCTACCTGACCTTGTAACTGGGAGTTGGAACCGTGGTAGCACCTCCCTTTTACGTTTAAAACAAAGCAGCCGTGTGAGCGTGCCACTGGGCCAGGTAGTTCGGGTGGTTTTTTGGTTGTGTGCTGTCACTGGGCACCCCCATGTGACAAAGGGCACAGGTATAGAACATTAGAATGACCGAGGGTTTTACACGAGCTTCCCCGTGACTTGGCAATTCCACCTCGCAGTGCCCACCCTAGAGAAACACACACGTGCACAAAAAGGCGTGTGCAGATGTTTGTCCCAGATGTATCTAGATCTGGACCAGTCTTTCTCTATTATCGTTATTGTTGACGGTCTCTATGTTACACACACACACACACTCACACACACACACACTCACACACCCCGGAGGACTCGGCCTTAACACCTCCCAGTAAGGAAATGGCTAAATAAACTGGGGTATTCACACCGGAGAATTGAATGCTGCAGGTCAAATCATAAATGTCTATGTGTGCCCATGCACAGGACTCCATGACACATGAAGTACGATGCCACTTACATATCAAAACAAAATCACGCCTCGTCTGTCATGGGTGCGCAGCGTCCCCCTGAGCAGAAGGGCTCCCTCCTCCTCACCTCTGTCCTGTCTCAGCCCTGGCACATACAGGTCTCGTGGCTGCTTTAGCAATAGCGTTGGTTTCAGCAAGTTTGTTAATTAACTGAGTTTGCCATTATTATGTGGATTATTAATTCAATTCATTAAATTAATGAAGAACCAGGCCCAGAGTTGATTCTTTCTCAGTGCTGAACTGGACCATGTAATTGGCAAACTATAGCCTGTGGGCCAGATTCTGCCTGTTGCCTGTGCTGTAAATAAACTCGAATTGGAACACAGCCACACCCATTTGTTTATGGATTGTCTGTGGCTGTTTTCCCTACAACAGCAGAGTGGAGTAGTTGCAAGAGACCCTGTGGCCCACAAGGCCTAAAATAGTCATTATGGGCCTTTCACTGAGTTTGTGGAACCTTGCCTAACTCCTTCTCCCAGCCCAGCCCCATTTCTCCCGATACCTGGGGAATATTGAAAGGAATTGGCCCCTCCTGCTGCTGCCATAGGACTCAGTGGTGTTTGGAAGAGCTGTGGGGGGCGGCGGGGGCGGGGGGAGGGAAGCCTGGACTAAAGGTTACTTTATTATGAATTAATCATTAAGAAAGTTGGTGCAGCCCTGGCCAGTGGTTAGAGCATCTGCCCCAGCACTGAAGGGCCTGGGGGTTCAATTCCGGGTCAATGGCAGGTACCTGAGTTGCAGGTACCATCCTTGGCCCCAGTGGGGGCGCGCCTGTGGGAGGCAACCAACCAATGTGTCTCTGTCACATCGATGTTTTTCTCCCTCCCTCTCTTGCTCGTTCTCTCCCTCTCCCTTCCTCCCTTCCACTCTCTCTAAAAATCAATGGAAAAAAATATCCTCGGGTGAGGATTAACAAAAAAACAAACAAACAAAAGAAAAAAGGAAAGAAAGTTGCTGCATCCCCTGCCTCTCCAGCACGGGAGCTTCTGAAATGCTTTGTTTCTTGCATCCCACCCCCAGCAGACTGGAGGCTGCGGTCTCTGTGTCCTCAGGGCCTAGCAGAATGCTGGCACGTAGCAGGTGCGTGGGTAAAGACGTCAATGAAAAGTATTTTTAAAAAGTGTCCTCTTTAGTGTCGCCCCCCAGGATGGCCTGTTGAGAGCATATCCTCCAGAAATCAAAGAAACCCATTCACCTGAGTGAATGGCCAGCTGTCCGAACGTCAGGCGAAGGGCTCCCAGGTCTAGTGCTCCATGGGAGCGAAGGGAATGCTCTCCCTCCTCCGCGGAGCCCTGATGGTGGACGTGCGCCAGGTGCCACGAATGCCTGGGCGGCCCCAGGCCCAGGGACACATGCCCATCGCGTTTGTCGGGGCTGCTAAGTCGTTCCTCCCAGGGTGGCCCCCCTTCTGCTTTGGCAGGGATCCCCATGGTTGCCTGACCTCTGGTTCTGAGGCCGCAGGTAGGCAATGCAAGGCCGCCATGAGAAGGGAGAATCCGGCCTGATGGGCACTATGGGGACGTGATTCTCCCTCCAGAGAACCTGGCAACTGGTGAGCACTTCCCGGGGAGCTTTTGTCTGATTCACAAGCTGATTCCAGCGGCAGGGCGATTATCTGGAGAGCAGTGTGCCCCGGGTGACTTCCCCGGCGAGCTGCAGCGTTAACTCCGGGGCCTGCGAACCGCCTGCCGCACGGAAGCAGAGCAGCCCTCCCCGCCGGTCCCACCTGCCTCGCCGGGAAATGGCTCCTGCTCTCTCTTTGCCCGGGGATGGAGGGCGAAGCGAGGGGGGCCGGCTCAGGAAGGATTAGCCCCCCTGTTCGTTCTGTAAAGGGGATATTCATCTTGCCTTGTGGAGGGGTCTTTCATGGGAATGAAAAGTTCCCCATGCAGTACTTATCAAAAGGTCCCCTCACGAGGCAGAAAGAGGCTGGGGAGGTGGAGGGGGGAGGTGGGGGGCAGAGAAGAGGTGGCGGAAGGGAAATGCTTCAGAACAAGAGTCAGAGAATGAGAATACACTCCTTCTCTATTTGGCAAAAATAGAGACAGACTCATAGATAGAGAGCAGGCTGACAGCGGGGGGGGGGGGGGGGCACTGCTGTGGTGATTGTGGGGGCCATGGAGGGTGAGGCGAACCACCGCGCAGTGCACCGATGATGTGCTGTAGCATTGAGCACCTGAAACCTGTATAATTTTGCTAACCTGTGTCACCCCCAATCAATTCAACAAAAAGGAAAGCAGAGAATACACTCTCAGTAACGGAAACGAGAGGGCACGTTGAGCTTGGCCGGTGAGGAGGGCGATTGTGCCAAGTGGCGGAGCTTCCAGGGGCCCGAGCCTCTCCCCGGCCCACAGTCCGTCCGTCAGCCTCCAGCCGGGCAGCACAACGAGAGCTTTGGGATGCTAATGGCCCTTTAGGAATGCTAAATGGAGCATTTCTGTCGCAACAAAGGGGCAAAATGAGGGGAGAAAGGAATTTTAGTTTTGAAGTTTCCTTAGGGGAGGGCCAAACAAAGGCAGTTTAAATGGACAGTGTAAAAGTTTTATCTGTGTTATGAAAAAGAAGAATAGCGTGCACATGCCCCGGGCCGCGTCCCGGTCGGGTGACAGGGGGACCAGCGTGGATCGGTGGAGGCTGGACTGGTGTTTGCTGGGTTCCAGCCCTCCCCGAGCGAAGAGCAGCGGGTCCCGTTGAGGACTGCTAGGGGGTGCCTGTCTGATCGGAGACACTGCTTGCTGTCTCGCTGCATTCATTTGAGCACTCATTCATGCATTCATGCACTCAGTCCATTCACTCACTCACTCACTCACTCACTCACTCACTCACTCACTCACTCACTGTCTCATTCACTCATTCAGTAAATGCCGAATGAGTACCCACTGCGTCCAGGCAGAGTGAATGCCGCAGACACATGGTGGACAAGCAGGGTCTCTGCTCTCACGAAGCCCAAGCTCTTTCCAGGAGACAGATGTTAGAGAAGGGAATGCGGGGAGATGAGAGCAGGGAGTGCCTGGAGGGCAGTGACAGGCAAGGCAGAGGAGGTGCCTCTGGCTGAGACCTGGACGGGGGCAGGGGCCAGCCACGCAGAGGTCGGAGTGGAGGCCACTCCCTGTTGAGGACAAGGATGAAGTCCGGATGCCGGATGCCGGAGGGAGCTTGCTGTGTTTGAGGAACAGAGAAAAGGCCGGTGGGGAGGGAGGTGGGGAGGTGGGAGAGGCAGTAGCGAGGAAGGCAGGAGGGCGGCCCTCAGCACAGGTTCTGTGGGCTGGGTGAGAGGTTAAATGTTACCGAGGACCACGGAAGCTCTCGGGGGAGGGGGGGGACGACTTCAGGGAGCTGGTGGATAACGCGGGGAAGGGTCCTGGGCCGGTGGCTGTGAGCAGAGGCTGAGTGGAGAGTGCGGGGTGCTGAGTGATGGGCTGGGGCGGCTTGGGCAGAGGGAGAGCCCTTGTTGGGGGGCGCCGTCCATTAGTCTAGGTTCCGGAACGTGCCCACAGTCCCGGAGTGTGATACCCCAAACAGGTGAGCACTCACCCCAGCTTGCCCAGGCTCTGCTCAGAGTCCAGACAGAGGATTCCCACCCCGTGAGGTTAGGCGAGGCAGCACGGGCAGGAGGCCCAGAGCTCCCAGGGCGACCTTGGAGGGACCAGTGATCAGCACTGATGGAGGGAGGAGCCCTTGTGCTGCAAGTGAAGGGCAGGTGATCACGCCTGCAGAGGTCCGCCTGCAGCCTTCCCTTTCCTCTGGCTGTGTTCATTCCTCAGCAGTGATTTCCATCAGTCACCCCCCTGCCCTCCAGACACCCCCAGCGGCCAGTAGGGAGGGGCCAGGAGCACTTCCTGGAGCCTCAGAATGTAACCTGGACACATTCTCTTCATTGCCGGGGCAGGGGCACCAGGGAGAAGTAAAATGACCAGCAAACTGAGGTGCTGGGGGAACTCGGGGCGCACCTCTCCTCTTGGCCGGACTGTTGTGGAGGAGGGAGCCTGGTGGGAGTGCCCTGGGACATGCTCTGAGGCCACCGAGGACACTTAACCTTTGGGGCCACAGGTGGCATCAGGGCAGTGTGCTCCATGCAGGTGAGGGGTGGGGGGTAGGCCAGGCCACCGGCAGCAGGAAGGCTGTTGCTGGAACCCAGGGGAGGAGCCATGCCTGGGTTGGTGGCCTAGGCTTTGGGAAAGAAGTGAGTCGGCCTTCTGAAGGAAGAAATGATAAGATTTGGGGCCTGTCCAGTGTCAAGGATGAAGAGAAGCTGGAGAAACAGTTCAGAGAAGGCACAGCGTGTGTGTGCTGGCCGCGCCTCTGCCACACACAAGACCCTCTGTGGTGCCGAAGGGCTTGCCTCTTGCCCCACCTGCTTGCCTTGCAGATTCCCTTTGTCCTCAAGATTTTTTTTTTTTTGCAAGTTTCTTTTTTTAATTAATTAATTTGTTTTTTAATTTATTATTTTATTATGTACTAGTGGCCTGGTGCACAAAATTTGTGCACAGGCGGGGCCGGGGTGGGGGGTGTGTCCCTCAGCCGAGCCTGCACCCTCTCCAATCTGGGACCCCTTGTGGGATGTCCAACTGCAGTCAGACATCCCTCTCACAATCTGGAACCGCTGGCTCCTAACCGCTCGCCTGCCTGCCAGCCTGATCGCCCCCTAACCGCTCCCCTGCTGGCCTGATCACCTCCAAGGCTTTTAATAGTATAGATTGTTGTTGTTGTTGTTGTTGTTGTTGATTAAGGTAGTACAACTCTTACATGAAAACTCAGAGGGCAAAAAAGGTGAAAGTTGAGCTGCTCTGGCTGAAGGAGGTATTGGTGAAGGGGGGTGGCTGGAGTGTCACCCTGACATCCCCCCAAAAGACCAAAGGACACCTAGGCTATGGAGGAAATGGTTTGCAAAGAGAGGCTTGGGACCAAATTATACAGCCTTTTATTTTTATTATTATTAAAAATATATTTTTATTGATTTCAGAGAGGAAGGGAGAGGGAGAGAAAGATAGACACATCAGTGATGGGAGAGAATCATTGATTGGCTGCCTCCTGCACACCCCGCAGTGAGGATCGAGCCCACAACCCAGGCATGTGCCCTGAGTGGGAATCTAACCGTAACCTCCTGATTCATAGGGCAACGCTCAACCGCTGAGCCACGCCAGCCAGGGCTACAACCTTTCCTTTTTGACCTCATTGAATTTACTGTGTAAACAGCAAGCAGTCAGGTTTGTTAGCTGAAATAATTTCATCACTTAATCCTCAATTTGACGTCTGACTGGTTGATTGCACACAGATCTGGTGACCCCAGGCTGTTTCCTAGCGATTGCCCGGGGTTAGCACTGTCTTGTTTGCTTTTGCTCTTCTCGCTGACGTGCCTTCCAGGGGCGATAGTCTGACCCGTCCGCCTCTTTCTTGGTGACCCCTTCTCCCTCTGGTTAATGCACCTTCACCTCCCTGTTTTCATTGATTTCTCAGGTATTTTCCATCCCGTAACACGCTGACTGCTGTTTCTTCCTTGTTTTTATAATTCATCTGCTGATTGCAGTTTACACAACATCGCCATAAAGGCCTCAGGTGGGAAGGCGGTATTGTTGACCCACAGGGCAGGCTCACTGACGGCTGGCCAAGGTCGGGTTTGAGATCCCATGTGAGAAAATTGTACATGGCTCCTTTCAGTGCAACCTTTTTTATATCATCTTAGTCCTTTTGAATAACAGTCTTCCTAAAATGCATTTTGTATTATCTGCCTGAAACAGAGCGCCCCAAACGTAATCTTTTTCTTGACGACTCAGGTCATCTGTATGAGGGCCATCCGTTGAACGTAATGTACAGAAGTGTGTAGGACTCTTGTCCTGGCTCTAAATGGCTCCAGGTGACCCACCAAGCCTTAGCAATCAGCATAGTATATTAAAGTCTCATTTTTTCCTGTCCATAAAATGGGGACAATTAAACCTATCTTCTAGGATTCCGGTGAAGATTAGGGCCTAGAGAGGATATTGGACCTATGGTAGGCACTAAAAAAATAGCTTAAAAAAAGAATGAAAACTTGCAATAGATGCTAAGGAGGCTGGATGATTTTCATGTGAGTTCTTTTGCTGTGTTGATCTGATTTTGTTTTTTGAGCCCCAGGTACCAGGTATCCCCCACATTTCCCACCCCAATTTTGTCTTTTTTGAGTTGAAGGTGATGGATGGTGTAGTAGTTTAAGAGCCCACATTTTGGAGTTAGACTGCCTGGGTTCGAATCCTGGCTCTGTCACTTTCCAGCCATTTACTCTCCTGCATCTCAGTTTACTTATTGGAAAAATGGAGATAATAATCAGTACTACCTCACAGGTCTGTTATGAGCATTAAAAAAGTTAAAACACATAAATCTCTTAGCAAAATGCCTGGTAAGCCCTCTATATTATCACTCATTGTGACGCCTCCCTACTGTGTGTGCTAGGGCCTAGGTATAAGATGAGGGTATAATATGAAGGTGCCTGAGGTTCTGTTTTTGCCTACAAATAACACTGGGGGGACATAGGGCAGATACATTGAGGAACTCATATAAGAATCTAAAAAAGCCCTAGCTGGTTTGGCTCAGTGGACAGAGTGTCGGCCTGCAGACTGGAGGGTCCTGGGTTCGATTCTGGTCAAGGGCACATGCCTGGGTTGCAGGCTGGATCCCCAGTAGGGGACGTGCAGGAGGCAGCCAATCAATGATTCCCTCTCATCATTGATGTTTCTATCTCTCTTTCCCTCTCACTTCCTCTCTGAAATTGATAAAAAAATATATATTAAAATTTAAAAAAGTTAAAAAAAAAAGAATCTAAAAAAGATAAACGTGGAATTGCCATACGGCCCAGCCTGTATACTCAAAAGAACTGAAAGCGGGGAATCAAATTGGATCATGTACAACAATGTTTATATCAACATTATTAACAACTAGAGGCCCAGTGCACAAAATTCGTGCACTGGTAGGGTCCCTAGCAGCTGCTGGCTGCAGGCCAGGGCCTCCCTCTCTTACCCTCTCTGGCCGGGGCCTCCCTCCTTTCCCTCGGCTGGTCCCGCCTCCTGGTCAAACTCCCAGACAAACTCCTGGTCGAGGGGACAGTTTGCATACTACGCTTTTATTATATAGGATAGGGCAGCCTAAAAGGTGGAAACAACCCAAATGCCCATCAGTGGATAAATGGATAAACACAGTGTGGTACACACCTGTAATGGAATATTATTCAGCTGTAAAAGGAAATGAAGTACTGATATACGCTACCATGGAACATGCTAAGTGAAAGAAGACAGACACAAAAGGCCCCATGTTCTGTGACTCCATTTATGTGAAATATCCAGAATGGGCGAAGCCACAGAGACAGAAAGCAGACTAGTGGCTGCCAGGCTGCAGGGAGGGGGCCGTGGGGAGTGACTGCTTCATGGGAATGGGGTCTCCTTTGGGAGTGACGAACATGTTTTGGAACTAGCCAGAGCTGATGGTTGTACAGCACTGTGGATGGACTAAGTGACACTGAATTGTGGTGGTTAATTTTATGTTATGTGAATTTCATCTCACTTTAAAAAAAGATTCATGCAGCCCTAGCTGGTTTGGCTCAGTGGATAGAGCGTCTGCCTGTGGACTGAAGGGTCCCAGGTTTGATTCCGGCCAAGACACATGCCTGGGTTGTGGGCTCGATCCCCAGTGGGGGCGGGGGGGCGTGCAGGAGGCAGCCCATCGATGATTCTCTCTCATCATTGATGTTTCTATCTCTCTCTCTCCCTCTCCCTTCCTCTCTGAAACTGATAAAGAAATATATTTTTTTAAAAAGATTCATGCAGATGGGAAGAGCGCAGAGGGTGAGTCTAAACCACCAGGGTCGTGTGCAGGTGAGTGGGCGTGTCCGTGAGCGCTGAGGACAGAGGAGGGGTCTGGCAGGGTGTCAAGGATGACATTGGTCAGAGGAAATGGGGCACGCTACCATCAGGGTGGCACAGCAGCATGCATCAGAGGCACAGCTTGCCGAGGCCCATCCCCAGAGATTCAGTAGGTCGGGGGAAGGGCCCCAGAATTTGTACTTCTAGCAAGTTCCCAGGTGGTGCTGGTACCTCCTGATCTGAGGACCGTACTTGGAGAACCACTAAGAGGCAGTGGGGAGCCAGGACCCGTTTTTAGTAGAGTCACGTCTGCTGGAACGGGGCAGAGGGTGGCCGCTGAATATGGCTGTGAGAGCAGTAACTCATTAAATCAGGTGGTTTTGTTTCTCAGCCAGTCTCATGTCTCAGGAGATCTTTAGCCCCAGATGCTCAACGTGCTAACAAAAAGTCTTTGAGGCCTTTCTATTGTGAGGACCACAGACTTTGTATGAAGTTTTCCCAGCTCCAAACCAGGGGCTGTGGCCTAACAAAAGATGTGTGTGACCCGTCCTGGGTTACAGAAGCAACCTAGAGAAATGTTGTTTCTAAAGTGTTGAGATATTCAGGATGTTTTAATGAATTATAAAGACATTGAACAGAATATATGAACTCAGATCCTATCTGGGAATTTCAGGCTATATGATTTCTGAGCCAGAACGTTTCTCAAGCTTTTTGACACATTTTTTTGAGACCCACCCCTCTCCAATATTCTCCTGCAGAAATATGGCTTCTCCAGGTGTGCATGTAACACTGGCTTCTTTGCAGCCAGCCAAGTCTTGAGCTAAGGGAAAAAGCCCTCCTACCCCTGGTTTCAAAAGGGTTTGAAATGCTAATTCACAGCCGTGAAGTATTCTGACAGCCTGGAATGTAATTCAGGGCAATCAGGCGCCGTGATTATTGCAGAAGTGTGAAAGGTAAATTGCTGCTACCCAAGAAGTCACCCTGCTTTTTAAGAGAAAGCTCAGACAAATAGCACATGAAATTATGTTCAGGCATCACATTTCATGTGTCATGTGATGAGGGTATCTGACACCCAGTATATCTGTAGGTGTGACAGTGTCAACTCATGGCAGAAATCTCACAGCTTTGCCAGCATTGCTTTCTGTTAGGAGAAAAAAACACCGGGTTGTGGCAAGTACTTTTAGAACTCGTCACATGCCTATCTAACATCTGAAAGCACATTTTCTTAAACTTCCACTTTTCTGTTTTCCACTGAGAAATCCTGCCCCAGAGATGAGACTTGCATACCTTTTTTAAAAGGAAAAACTGATTTTCACCCCATACTGTAGTCTTTTATGGATCTCATTAATGGCTTTTAAAGCTTTTTTTTGTATTTTTTGCCACAATACACACAAAACGGTGTTTTTTCTGTGGTCCAAGCTCAAAGGCAGGAGTTAGACCGGGATCCGAAGGTTCCACACCTTGCTGTGAGGGGGGAGCGTGTGTGCTGAGGGGCGTGAAGATTCTCATTTAGCCGAGACGGATACATGCTTAGAGGGAGCCAGTGTCATAGCCCACTGCTTCTGGGGAAGAGAGAAACCCATCTGGACTTCTTCACCCAGCGTTTTCCCGTGTGATTTACGTACTTTTAAAATCATCACGTAAGCAATACAGCGCATCCTCGTTACCAGTCCCTTATTTGGCGATGTCTTATTCAAGATCAAGTGGGTGGCTGTGGCCTGTTGCTGTCCTTGGAGGAGTAGGAAAGAGGGTTCTTTGTCTGGCCGGGATGGGGAAACCAAGTCAGTGGGGAGGAAAACGTGTGTATTGAGTAAGTGGTCCTGTTCCTTTGCTGATGGCAGTAACTGTTAGGGCCGTTTGCAGATAAATCCGTGCATCCATCCGTTTCTTGCCCAGCCTTCTCTCCTGGTCACTCCTCCTCTCCTTGACCGCTCCATTTAGGAGCTCACGCCAGAGTTCTCTCCTCTCTTCCTTCTGCACATTCTCTCTGTAGGTGACCTCCTCCTCCTTCTTGACTTTGTGTAAAGCTACGCAGAGCCTCTCAGTTTTGCCTCTCTGGCCCTGACCTCTCTTCTGAGCTCCAAACCCCACGAATCCCTGTATCTCCCCTCCGCTGAGATATCTACTAGGGACCTCAAACTGGTGGGTTCATTCCCACATTTGCAGCAGGGAAAACACAAACCCTCTGCTTGAAACCCCGGGTGGCATCCAGCCTGCCTCTCACAGCACAGTCCCCACAGGGCAGCCACTGCCACAGCCACAGCCACAGCCACCCTTCTTCAGGCTCCCTGAGCCCCAGCTGCTCTTCCCGTCTCCCTGGGGCTGTTTTTCCTCATTTCTCAGCTTTCAGCCCGAATGCCTTACTCAGAGAGGCCTTCCTTGACTAGTAGTGACCCCGGGTACCTGAGCTTCATGTTGTCATGTTTTCACCATCTGAAACGATCTTGTTTACATAGTTGCTCACTCATTTGATGTCTGCCTGCTGACACTGGACTGCAAACGCCCTCCGGCCAGGCATGAGTCCGCTTGGAGGACTGTGGGTCCCAGTCCCTGGACCAGTCCTCGGTTCAGCGTGAGCTCAGCATAAAACCTACACGGAACGAAGGAAGGAAGGAAGGCCCGCGTGACCACCGCGGACACTGGGCTGGGCTCCTGCCAAAGCGTGGACAGTGTGCCAGGGTAAGGGAAGTATGTGGGAATTTAAACACTTTACCACTTACTGACGAGTTCCCAGAAAGGCAGGAAAGCTTAGTTTAAACAAATTATTATAATGAGCAGAGTTAACCATACATGACCCAAATCCTCATTTATCATTTTGCTAATCCTAGCTCCTCTGTGAGAATATTTACCTTTAGTTTGAGGTTATATGCAGTCACGTGTCTGGAGAAAGGTATACAATATATGACCAATGTACACGTCCATAGTGAAGAATGTGGTGAAATGGACACCCTGGTGTGGATGTATTCGCAAGGCATTAAAAATGGGTAAAATGCAATAACATCTATCATTGTCTGATTAAGAAAGTCACTCATTGTATTAAAGACATAGGCTTGCATTGGTTCCATTCAAACAGAGGCAATTCAATAGCAGATACTGAGAATGGTTGAATCGAATGCCTGGCTGGTGTAATAACCAGTCCTGAGAATGGCACTGCCGGTGGTGGGCGGACGTGGGCATGGCAGTGACTCTCACAGTGATGGAATACGCCTTTGGTAGAGTGTGAAGAAGGTATATGTGCTCCGAGCTCTAGAGTAAGCCACAGGAAAGAATACATATTTTGAATATCAGTTTCTCTGAGCTTTCTGCTACCATACAATAATGGTTTCATGACAATAAATACATTTGTCCGTGAAATAAGGTACATTTTATATAACCACACTCTAGTCGCATCCATTCACACCCACATTGTTCTTTGGCAAACTGCCACCCAAGCTGCCTTCTTCTGTGATTCTGATTCTTTTAAAAAATATTTATTATTATTATTACTTTTAAAAACTTTATTGTTGAAAGTATAACAGATACCCCTTTTTTCTCCTATTGATCCCTTACCAGTATCTATATATATAAAAGGCTAAGCAACCATCACATCTGAAACAACTGAACAGACGACCAAACAGGCTGTGTGGGGTGACCAGGCTGGTAGGGGGGTTAGTGAGGGGCGACCAAACAACCGAGCAGCAGGCTGCATGGGGCTACCAGGCCTGCTGGGGGTGGGGGGGGCTGTTGGGGGTGACCAGGCTGACAGAGGGGTGACCAGATAGGTTGCCGGGGGGGGCAGTTGGGGGCAACCATGCTGGCAGGGGGTGCAGTAAGGGGTGACCAGGCCAGTGGGGGGGCACTAAGGGGGAACCAGGCTGGCGGGGAGGGGGGGAAGTTAAGAGCCAGTGGTCCCAGATTGTGAGAAGGATGTCTGACTGCCGGTTTAAGCCCGCAGATTGGGCCTAATCCGGCAGTTGGACATCCCCCGAGGGGTCCCAGATTGGAGAGGGAGCAGGCTGGGCTGAGGAGACTCCCTCCCTGTGCACGAATTTCATGCACTGGGCCTCTAGTATATATATATATAATAGCCCACCAAATATATATATAGCCCACCCCTGCCCTCACCCCAGGCCTCCACCACCCTATGATTCTGATTCTTCATCCCTGTCTTTTGCAGAATCAAGTCCAAGCTCCTTATTCACATGGGATCTGAGGCCCTTCTCAGTCTGTCCCTAATGTCCATCTTTCTAACTTGTTCAGTCACCTCCCATGTCCCATTAGGTTTGTGCTGCACAAGTGCCCTTGGGCCTGGGTTGGGAATTCTTCCGGGCATCTCTGCCTGTCTCGCCCCTTGGCAGGTGAGAGGGGGTAGAGGGGATGAATGCCTCGCCCATCCTTCCTCAGCCAGATGCTCCCTGCCCGGGGGGCTGGGTCTCTGGGTGCAAACTCACACTGAGTCTGCTGCCACAGCGCTTAGGTTGTGTCTCCCAGCACAGCGCCTCTGACGAGACACGTGGTGAAGGTTTACTGGTTGGATAAATGGAAAAACAGCCGAGCTAAAGAGGGATTGATGAGCTTATACAGTACCTTTTTGGTGTGAACAGAGTCAGATTCTGTTCCCTAGTTAAGGCACCCTCCCCTTTTTATAGGCCTTTTCTCACTTTAGACCCTTGGGAGGGAACAGTGTGTCAACTTCAAGTTTTCAGTGCGGGGACCTAAACGGCTGGAGGGGGAGTGGCTGACTTCCAGATAACAGGGCAGCAAAACACGCTGCGCCCTAGCTCCTTTCCTGGCTGATGTCCTGCGTCCTGGACACCCCTCCAGCCCTCCATCAGCATGGGAATAAGCTCGCCGGCTCTTCAAGGCAGCACACTGAATCTCCCTACCCTGCACATGGCCTCCAGCTTCCCTCCTGGCGTCGTCTACCGCGCATGTGTGTTGTGTGTGTTGTGTGTGTGTGTGTGTGTGAAGACCGGGTACCCAGAGCCCTGTGCTGATGAATTTCACAATCCTGTGGGGATTGCGGGCTGCTAAGACACTTTTCTCAGCTGTTAAATTTGAACCTCTTCGACACCAAGATCTCACTTCCCCTCCCAGGAATTTTCCTATTAAAACATTTTAAAGGTCTATTCAACTAGTTTATAGTTATGGGAATTAAAAAAAAAGAGAGTGGAAATTAAGTTTTAGGAACATTTCTTTCTGGTCTTCTTTACAGATCAATTTAATTTCCACTTTATTGGCTTGTTATTCCAGAGCAGAAGAATGGCCATTTTTTTTTCTTTCATGTTTCATAATTAAAAAGCCCTCAGCAGACTCTGCACATAAACTATTTTAGTTTGAATATGGATTAATCACTTTCACTTTGTTAAAAAAACATAACGGAGCCAAGAAGGTCCTTTTCTTTTCAAGAAGAGTTTTGTCTTCTGAGTTTGTCTCCTTAACTCCCACTTTCTCCCCGTGGAGGTCCGTCCTTGCTGGCATCGCAGGGGCCTAGCTTCTTGGGATTTGGGGACAGAAGGGCCGAAAGGCAACCTGAAGTAAGAAAGTAAGGGTCTGAGTGGAAGCGTTACATGGGGCTCCCATTGCTCCGAGTGAGGAAAGACTGGTCAGTTTTTAAGAAAATGTTGGAAGTTGGGATCCCCTATTTGTGGCCCTAATATGTATCACCTTTGCCCCCTTTGGTGAGGGTAAAGACCCAGTGGCATGCCACAGGCCGAATGAATCACCTCTGTACCATCTTCCGGGAGATAGTGGTGGGCGACCCAGATACAAGCGGGCAGCCTTTTGGGGAAAGTGAGTTAGTCCAGCTGCGCTCACAGGCACGTGGCGCGAGCCTGTGTGTCCCGAGCACACGGGGAGCCCACGCTTCCTCTTCTCAGCAGGCTGTGTAGCCGAGAGGCCCCGAGAGGCGGGCGGGCTCCTGTGCCAGCGTGTGCAGGCTCAGACACCGCCTCCGTCACCTACTAACTTGGGCGACTCAGGTTCTCCCTCTGCCCACCGGGGTGATATTAACGCCCCTCCTAGGGCTGCTGCGAGTTAAATGAGCCAGTTTCAGTGCACGGGTCAGTATTGGGTTCAAAGCAAGTGCTCAATAAAAGTCAGCGCTAAGCCTTCTGGGTCGGTTTCACTTAAGCTACTGGTTAGGACGACTCAGGAAATGTCATCTGTGGTTGCCCCTCCCGGAAAGGAAGTTTAGTCTAAACTCACTTCACTGTTCAGGGAGGACCTAGAGACACAGGGCGTGGCCACGGCTCCTTTGGCCCGACCCCCGAGACGCTGGAGAGGCGCAGTGTGATGGAAAGGTAGAACCAGAACCCCCGATCTCCTCGTCTGGCATTGCTACTTCTCCTCGAAGCTGCCGCTCGCTGGCTTGGAGCTCAGTGACGGGCGGGACATGTGCTTGATGGGGTCAGGCCCACACCTGGGGCTCCCGAGCCTCCTGCGATGCTCTGGGCGCCAGCGCCGCGCTGCTTCCCGCCAGAGCCCTTCTCTGGTCACCGGCTCATCCCGCTCCCCGTGGACCTCAGTCTTCCATCCTCGGGGAACTTTCTGTCTTGAGAGAATCGCCACAAACCACAGAGGCTCACGAACCAGCGCTCTTTCGCCCTGTCAGCTGCCCGAGGAGGCTGCTCTCTCGGGGCCACAGTTCGAGCTTTGATGCCACACGGACCGCCTGACACGGATGCCCCGGGACGCGGCGCCGTGCTTTCGTGTTTCGCAGGCATTTAAAGGGCAGGGTCTGGAATGCCCGGTAAGCCCCTGACAGGGTCCCGGGCGTGCTCTAAGCCTGTTTTGATCACTTTCTAATATAATAATATCTCCTTACATCCTCAGTAATGAGACTTCGTAATCCCCCTGTTCTGTTCTGCCTGACCTTTATCTTAAATTAAATTTTTATATGAAGTTGGAAAAAAAAACAAAACCAAAAACCTAACAAACCAAAATGTGTTTGCAAAGACAAAAAAAGTATTAAAATGATTCCTAGTTTCTACGCCTGGCACTGGAGGAGCTGGCTGAGCTGGCCCTGGGTTGAGGGTGTGCCCACCTGCCTGCCTGGACGGAGGGAGACCCCGCACCCGTGCCCGTCAGCCAGCAGCCTGGGACGGCGGCCTGGGGACGATGTGGCGGTCCCGCGGTGGCGATTTCCCTGGAATCGTTTCCCCCGCACCCGAGAAAGGGACTTAAACTGCAAACATATGTCCCCACAGTCAGGACCGGGGTCTCGTTTCCCCGCAGGGTTCCTCAGACTCTCCGGGTTCCAGCCTGGTCTGAGGGATGCTGGTGAGACTGAGAGATGGGGTGTGGGGGGTTCCTCGTGTGGCGTGGTAGCCCCTGCGTGTCCCAGCCCCTAGCAGAGGTGGCAGTTTCAGCATCCCTGTGGAGGGGCCAGAAAACCTACATCGGCCTTTGGGGGGGTCTGAGCAGACAGGCAGCCGGAGAGATGGGAGGGAGGCCGGGGCTGGGAGACAGCTCTTTGCCCTTCGAGAGCTGAGCTCTGCCGAGACGTCTCTGGGCCCAGCGCCCCGAGGGGAGCACCTTCCGTGACCCTCCTTTCCTGGGTGTCTGTAGGAAGCCCCTCGCCCCATCTTTCCAGCCTCGCACCAGCCCCTCCCTGGTGGCCCTGGAGCCGGGTTATTTGCTGTTTTTTCAAGCGAGCACCACACCCTTGCACTGGCTGCCAAGAAGGGCCATTGTTCATGAGAATTCCTCGCTGGCTCCAGCTAACCCTTAGATGCACTATTCTGGGGTTGTGCCCTGAATTCTTCCCTGTCTTTTTTTAAGCCCCCCTCCTTCTGACTTATTCTTGCCATCTCTGGACCCAACCTTCCCGTCAAGCCTGCTTTTGTTGTCCAAAAAAGCTTTGAGAGGTCGGAAGGGTGCGGAGGCGAAGCCCTTCAGGGAAATCTAACGTGGCCGCTTGAGCCAGCCTGAGGCAGCGCTGCGCCCTGGGCTCGGCCTGGGAGAGGAGGCGGGGAGGCCGTGCTCAGGTGAAGGAGGCCAGGTAGCCTCGGCTGGGCGTGCAGAGAGCCATGAGAAGTGTGTGGAGGTGGGGGTGGGGTGGGAATAAGGGGGGAGGCTAAGGAATGAAAACCAGTATCTGCCCCCACCAGAGCCGAGCTGATTAACCTGTAGACACGGAGGTCCTGCCAAGCCCAACTTCCTTGTTTCCAGAAACCTTGGCACAGAGGCCCCGCTCCTGGCAGAGGCCCGTCCTCATCAGGGAACCAGCAGAGCAGCTGCTGTGATTTTCTTTTTCCTCTCATTTCTGGCCGTCCCGAATGGGACTGTTTACTTTTCTCTTCCCCTTTCCTTCCCCACCCTCCTGTAGCAGGGAGTTGGTTCTGGTTAATGTTGAAGATCATAACATGATTACCCCAAGTCTCATGAAATTAAATCACTTTTCTTCAAAGAGAAAGGGGTGGGGGGACCGTCTGGCTGGTAGGCCAGCGAGGGACGAGCGGATATTGAAAGCAGGCTGGCAGGCGCGCCTCGGTGTGCCCGGTGGAGGCCGCGGCGCAGGGCCCCGCTTTGCCAATGGTGGCGGTGGCCGTGGCTCAGTGGCTCGGAGGAGTCGGGCCTCCCAGCTGGGCCCCAGGCACCTGCCTCAAGTGCAGGGAATGGCGGTGGGAGCTGGTGAAGATGTGTGTGTGTGGGGGGGTGCTGCAGGGAGCAGAACCTGCAAGTGAGTCATCTGGGAAGAAACTGAACTCTTCAAGCAAGTCCCCGGGAGAGTTCCCCATCACGTCCTGCCCAGGAGTTCATCAGGGCAGGGCACACGTTTAGGGCAGATTTTCCACCGGAGCAGCCCGGGAGGGCGATCACGTCAGTGGTGGGCTGGGGCGTGTTCTTGGGTGGGTCTTGCTTTGCATCAGATTTTCACGGGCTCGTTCGATTTTAAGGGTCGAGAGGACTCTAGGGATTCTCCGGCGTCTGACCTTCCACCCAGTGCAGGAATCCCCTTTACGCTTCACCCGGACACAGATCCCTCGGCCTCCGGCGGCGGGGACCTTTCTCGCAGGGCCAGCTCTTGGAGAGACGTGCCGGGAGTCGCACCTGTCCTCCCCGGCTGTGCCTTCCCGAGCCGGAGCAGTGTGGTCCAGCTTGCTCGGTGCCTGGCCGCGGTAGGCGCTGGGAAAGTGCTTGCTGTGAGCGTGTCCTTCGCGGCGCTTCGGCAGGGCAGGCTGCTGGGATATCCGTTCTCGGTGCGGCAGGTTCAGCACCTCCTCGCTGGGTGTTTTCCTGAGCTGGTCCCCCCCCCGCCCCCCCGATTTTTCAATGGTCTTGTAAGGGAAGCAGGAAAGAGGGAAACCATCTGGGAAGAGGGCCTGGAAGATGCGTGGCTCTTGCTGCCATTGTCCCAGCACCCTGAGCTCTTTGTCCGGGGACAGCAACCAGCCCGGGAGGCCCAGGAAGCGGTGGATTTGTGGCGTGAAGACTGCAGGGAACCGGTCTGCTGGTAACAAGAGCCAGAGGGCACCGCGTAGGCAACGGAGGGAGCGCCCGAGAGAAGGCCTCCGTGCCGCCTGCTTGCGGCATTGAAACCTAACCAGCGCAGGGGAAGCCTGGGTCGGGGAGGGTGGCAGCGTATACCGTCGCAGTTGCATTTTTCAGGGGGATGAGGGATGGGACGCGGCCAGCTCACTCCTGCTGGAGCTCCCCGCGGTGACTCATTCTCGACAGGGGTCACTGAGCGTCTCTCTGTGCGCGGCCTTGGGCTGAACTCTCACCTGGCCAGCCTTCTCGAAAATGTGTGTCATTCCTTACAAGGCAGAGCGGGGGAGCGGGGGAGCGGGTGTGCGAATCAGTGGAAACTCATCTCCACCGCTGCAAAAACAACTCCAAGTTCACGACTCGTTGGCTTCAGAGGTGTGACTGTGAAGGATGGAGCCGGCTCTCGTGTTTTCCACCACACAGACCCCCGGCCCCAGGCCCCGATGGGCGTCCTGTCCGCTCGAGTGGTCACCTCGGGAGGAGAAACATTTCTTCCACTGGCCTGTGGAGCTGTTGGACCAGCCCTGGGCGTGGGGGGTGAGGGGAAGCCAGTGTTGCTACTTTGCAGTCATGATTCGTTTTTATCCAACAACTACATCACCCACGCTTGGTCCTGGAGCCTGGACTCGCCATGTGTGACACCCAAGGGTTGGGACTGGATATGAAAGTGCTCTCTGCACCCAGGGGTTGAGGCTGCCACCCCCGGGGTGTTCAGAAACGCCTGAGGGCAGCTCCTGAGACAGTCCCCGCCATGTTTTGGGTGATGGTGTCATTGTTGAAATAAGTGAGCGGTCCTCACCCCGCCTTCCCCAACACCCAAGGGTCTTTCTCAAAGAACATGTGGATGTGGAATGTTCTGGATTGTTAAAAGGTCAATCTCACCATGTTGTGGTCAGGCCTAGTTGGTTTGTGCAGCATGAGTCCCATTAAGTGGTGGTATAGCACAGTGGTTAAGGGCATGGATTCTGGAGCCAGACCACCCAAGCTCAAATCCCAGCCTTATCACCTAACGATGATATGACCTTGGGCTTGAAGTTGGAGAGGCCCATGGGCTAGGACACCTCTCAACCCAGGCGAGCCCTTGAGGTGATGCCACCAGATCCTGAGGCCCCTTGAGGTATTTTAGGAACTGCTGGTCAAAGAGATGAAGAGACTGCCCAAGGTCACTCTGCTGGTGTCACTCGGGAGCTGATTGGAGAGCCATGCCCTCCGGAAGTCATGCGGCCCCACTGTGTCTTTTAATACTCATGACAGCCGCCACTAACAAAAGGGGACCCCGTGTTAAGGTGGAATAGACTCAACCCCAGGTGAGCAGCCTGCTGAGTCCCCTGTCCATTCCCCCCCCCCCCAGTACAAACCACCACGGATGGGAAGTGCTTCCAGGTACAGTGATGGGAAGGCTCAGACATTCACCCTTTCCCACTGTTCACCAGTTTTCACCCCTCAGCATGCCCAACAAATAATCAGAGCCCCAAATGAATACACAGACCATGCATTCTGTGTAGTTATTGGTGATTTAAGTATTTTGACAATAATTGCCACTCCTTTATGACTTTATCAATGACCCACCACCACCCAGGGTGGAGCATCCCTAAGCTAGGACTCAGGTGTCCGGGCTCCCCCCTGTCCGAGGTGCCCTCTCGCTGCCCTTATTCTAGGAAATGTAATGCAGACCATCATCATAACCCTAAGTCAGGGTCAGTTAGGGTAACCTGAAATCGGGGGCGGGGGGGGGGGGGGTGGAAACGCATTTTTGAAGCTGAAACCTTGGCCACGGTGCTTACCCTCTCGCGGAAGCACGTCCTGCCCTGTTCTGCGGCAGGTAATGACCGACAGCTGGGTGAACATAGCCATGTTATCATTTTCTTTCCTGTTTGGGGCATCTTGGAATTAACAAAGGAAAAGACAGAAGAAAGAACTGATAACGGCTGGAGATAAAGTGTTTCCAAAATGTGGGCAATGGAAACGGAGATTTTTTTTTTTTTTTAAAGAAAAGAAATGGAAGAAATGATGTAGGTTTTGGCCAGAAAGAGGGACAAAGTTTGGGGCTACATGTTGTTTGAGGAGCAGACCCAGGAGAACTTAAGTTCAGATGCATTAGAGGTGAGAGGGAGGGCATCCAGAGGCAACAGGATATCGGAGGTGGAGCACTGGGCTGGGAGTCAAAAGACTTGGTTTCTGATTCAGGCGATACCAGCAGCTCATTGTAGCGCTTTGAGGAAGTCCTTCCCCCTTTCCGAGCCTCAGTGTCCTCCCTGCAAAATGGAGCTAATAATCCCCAGCTACCTCCCAAGGTGATTGTGAAGAGCAAATGAGCTAAGACAAAGATGACATACTTTATTTTTAAGGTGCCATCATAATTATTATTTATTATTATTTCTTTTATTTAAAAAATATTTTTTTATTGATTTTGAGAGAGAGAGAGAAAGGGAGAGAAACATTGATGTGAGAGCAAAACGTCAATCAGCTGCCTCCTGCATGCCCCCTGCTGGACGAAGCCCGCAACCCAGGCATGTGCCCCAACTGGGACTCAAACCGTGGAACTGGCGGTCTCTTGATGCACAGGATGACGCCCAACCAACTGAGCCACAGCTGCCAGGACTTGTTGTTGTTATGAGTATGATGTCGCTGGTAGAAATGAAGTGGAGAAAGGTTGGAAAGATGAGCTCTCATTGCTAGTAGGCCATCCAGGAGGGCTGGAAAGATGGTGGAGACGTCATTGGAAGAAGTTGAAGGTAGAAGGAATGATGCGCAAAGCACCCATTTGTCTCATCTTAGACATAAGATGTCCAAACCTCAGCCACGTGGGAGAGCTAACGCTCCCTCTGGGTGTGCGTAGCAGGGCTGAGGCTCCCTCACTGTCTCTTGGTCATCGGTATTTGTGGAGGCTTATGGAGTCCTGGGCTCCATGCTGGGAATGTGAAGGTCAACCCAAAGATGCTTTCGTTAACGGGTTTTATTACCATTTCTCCACTCTTGTGTTCCCATTCCCAGACAGCGGTTAAGCTCTCCTTGTCCACACTATTGTTTGTTCTTTGGCCTTCCCTCCCAGCCCCTCTCCCTCCTGTTGAACTTCGAACCCTTTCTATGGGTATATAGAAGCTGACTCAGGAGTCTGGGGTACATCTGGCCGGAAAGACATCACATCTAGGGATGCTCCCAGTGGCTTCTATGGTCTCCCCAACAATCCCCCATCACACATGTCAGCCTTTGGCCCTGGGGGAGGAGACCCAGTGCAGGAAACAGGCCTGAGATGGCAAGGCCGTAGACGCTGGACTCTTCCGTGTAGCCAGGAACCGAGGTCCTGCTGGCAAGGTCCCCTGTGCGTACCGCCGCCACCATGCTGTTGGAGAGGAACCCTGCTCAGGGGTGGTGGGTTGTTAATCTTGGCGGAGGCAGGTGCCCAGGGGTGAGCCGTGGTGGCTTGTGCTCCATCTCCTCCAGCCTGGCTGCCCCTTCAGTGTCTGCAACACTTCTTCCTGAGCTTTGGGCTTGTCCCTGGTCCTCTTAAGAAAGTGTCCTGCATAATGAGGTGGGCTGGGAGCTTCTCTCCCCTCCCCTCTGTATTGGTGGCTTCAGGGGTAAGCTGTGTTTCGTTTTTCTTGAACACCATCCCCTTCCCCTAACATCCCTTCTAGCTGCTTCTGGCCCCTGCAGGAGGAGTGGTCCCCCAGGCAGCCATGTACCTGGATCTCCACGGACTCCCACGGTTTCCTCAGCACACCGCTGAAACGTGTTAACGGAGGCAACCAGCGACCTTGGTGGCTACATTCACTGGCCCTGCTCGACGTCCCTGAAGCCTTAGGCCACACGGACCTCTTTCCCCTTGGAAGGTCTCTTCACCTTGTCTTCATGAGCAGGTTCCTCCCCACGTTTCTGCCCAGCCCTTGTCTCGCTTCCTCCGTGGCCTGCCCTCCTTCTCCGGCTCCTGAAACGTGGGTGTGTCCCGAGGTGAGCCCTGCCTTCTATAGTTCTCATCCCAATGACTTCGTTTATTCTTATAGGTGAGATGTAAATGGGTCCGATTTGTCCACCTATGTTCTAGTCTTTTTGGAAATATCAAATATTCTGATCTCAAACTTAGAACATCTGAAATCTCCTTCACAAGCCAAAATGCATTCCTCTGTCGTCCTCTCTGTTTAGGCCGGGGAGAAACCCAGGAACCCCAGCTTGGTCTTCTTTGATTTCTCAACCAATCCGCCAGTCTTGTTGATTATCCCTTTGTAATGACCCACCTTCACCTGTTCCGTCCATTCTCATTGCCAACACCCATGTTCTCTTCCCCTGCAGACATGACTACCCTCCCAACTAGTCTAACCTGCCCCCCCTTCTTGCCAAATCCCACCTGCCCCACAGGTTCACACTCACTCTTATAAAGCACCTCCTCCATCCTGACACGTCACCGGGGAAGCAGAGCTGCTGGCACAGAGAGGATGCTAAGCTCAGGCCTGCCTTTCTCAACAGTCTTACTCCTTTGAGGAGAAGATTGATGACAGGCCGGTAAAGTTATGAATCGCAGGAAGCTGGGGTGTGTGTGGAGTGGGATGGCCATAGGGGAAGCCCTTTAATGTCCCACGGTTGAAGGCAAGAGTTGGCTGGATAATCAAATAAGTCAGATAAACATTTAAATATTTGATTTTAACTTAAGACATGTAAATGTACATCCGTGTGCCAAGCTTTTGATGTAGGGCCAAGACATTTTCTTTGAGTTGGGTCTGCTGGTTAGGTTCTGTGTTCTTTCTTGTGCGTAAACCTTGCCCACAACACATCGTCTCCAGTCTCCAGTTTCATTAAAGGGCAGCAAGGCCTCAGAGAGGCTTGTGAAGTTATCTGAGCTCAGAATCTCCTATTTTTTAAATAAGTTCTTTCCAATCTTTTCCAGATATCCTCTCACATCGCGGTTGACAGCACTTCTTGGTAAATGTAGGGACTTGCTTTGGTTGTCTTTCCAGTTTAGTTTTGTAGAAACAACAGCGCTTCTCACGCTGTTTTAAGTGAGTGGAGACCCCACACCACTGCCTGGTGAGAGCAGCGGCGCTCAGATGCAGGGCAGAGAGCCCGCAGCCCCGGGCAGCACTCACCTTGCTGTGCACAGGGGTCGAGAGGAGAGAGGGTAAGTTATGCCGGCAAGTGCAGTGAGTAGAGATGGGTCAGGAAGCTTGGATGACAGAATCAACTGAGCTAACTTAACCAGATGGACAGTGTGGGGATAAGTCTAAAGAACGAATGGCACTGTTACAGTGTGATGGGTAAACATATTATCAGAGAGACCTAAGGATTTCGTTTGAAAGGAAAATGTATGAGTCAACGATGCAGTGCGGCTGCCAAAGGAAGCTAATGGAATCTTCCATCGCTGATTATCCCCCCACCATTCGTTCCGCCCCTTGTCTGTGTACAGCCCAGTGGCCTGGGGGGAATTATCTGTGATTTGTATAATCCAATCAGGATGACTCCATCTTCTTTGCCACATGATTGATCAACACACAGCATTTCCCTGGCTACAGAGGTTGGTCCGGGAATAGACGTATGACCCAGTTTGGTCCAAAGAGGCGTAAGAAGACATTGGCTAGAGGCTGCTGTAACAAAGTCGCTATAACTCTTCTGGAGAAGATTCTGGAAACCAGCCCTCTCTCTTTTGCCTTGGATGGTATGTGGATGCAAAGCCTGGAACTGCTGCCCCCATTTTTGCCACCACAAGGAACACCCACCCTAGGCAGATGCTAATTCCACAAAGGCCCAGAGGACGGGTAGAAGATACCAAGGTCTCGATGACATTTTGAATGAAACCAGTTCTACCTCCAGACCTTTCCATTACCCAAACCAGAAAATCCTTTTAAGCCATTTTGACCTGAGTTTTCCATTACTTGGCACAGAGAGAGCCTTAGATGCCACAGAGAAGAGAACCCCAGCTTCCTCCGGGGGAGGCACCTTGCTTGGCACGCGGCGTTTGCACGCCGAGGAACTGCAGAGTGGCCGAGAAGGACCTGCGAGGCTCGGGGAGGGACAGGGAGTCAGATTTTAAAAGCATGTACAGTGGGGTGTATAGATTCATAACAGCGCTCCTCTAAGTGGAGAGGCCAGCGCATACATTTTAAAAGGATGAGGGTCTGTGGAAACGTGGAATGGTTCATGTTTCAGGAGCACAGGTACTGCGTGCGGTAAGGTGCACTCGCAGCCTCCACGAACATGCTGGGAACAGCCAGAGAACATTTCCCAAAGGCGCACAGGGTGATTTGAATAAAAAGAAGCTGTTTTGTCTAGTCATTCTGTGGGAGGGAAACCCAAATCCCAAATTGTCATCATTCCAGGATAGAAATAGCCCCCGGAGTGTTGTTTTCACAAGAGGCTGTCACAGGGTGGCCCTTGAGGGAGTGTGGAATGACTTGCTCGGGAGATTTCCATCTGGGGAGCAACAGCCCCTGAGAGCCGGCTGCTCTCTCTGGCCTCGCTGGGAGCGCAGGTGGCCGGAGACCTCCGGACGTGCCACTGCTGGGCCCACAGCCTCCCTGGGCTGCTTCAGCTCTCGCCCTCCTCGTGGCAGCTTGAGCGCTTCCTTCTGAGGCTTCGAGTAGCAGGAGGGAAGCCAGCAGCTTCTCTCCGTGTACCAGGACGCTACAGAAACAAACAGAAGAGAGGAGCTGTGTGACTTGGGCCGGGACCTCCTGCTTAGCTGTAGGCTGTTTCTGTAACACAGAAACCTCCAAACACACAGGCTCAAGCAAAGTGGATGTTTATTTCTCTTCCACTCGCTCGCTCGGAGGTAGGGGCTGAGCCTGGTGAGTAGGCAGCTCTGCTCCGTGATGTCATTCAGGACAGGGCCCAGCCTCTGTCTTGTTGCTCTCACCCTCCGGGGTGTTGCCTCCATCTTCCTGGTAGAAGCTGTTCCCCCAGAGGCCTGTGTTCACTCCAGCCCGCCTGAGAGTGGAGAGAGGAATGTCACTATAGGAAGTGATGTGGAAGCTGCATGTATCATTTCCACTCATTGGCATGCCCTCACACTTGTTATGGCCACACCTAGCTGTGAGGTATCCTGAGAAGTAGGGTCTCAAGCTGGGGGCCATGTGCCCCCATAACGAAAAGGAAGGGGCAGAGTGGGGACTGGTAGCCTCTCTGCCACAAAGCCTCAGGTCCTGCATCGATAGAACGAGGTCTGTAGGTTCACGAACAGTCTCTCCAGCCCTTGCCTTACGCCCTCTAAGCCTCGGTACCTTCACCTTCAAAATGGAAATAACAGAAGTGCTGACCTCAAGACCCACTGGAAAGGACTTTGCCCAGCACCACACACAGGTGGGTACTCACTCACATGGGAGCTGCCATCATGGCTGTCTTCATTCAGGCAGTCAACACGCAGGCTTTGTGGTCAGGGTGCTGGGGATCAGCAGTGAACACGCCAGGCTAAAGCCCAGTCCTCGGGGATCTCGCATTCTAGTGTGTGTGTGTGTGTGTGTGTGTGTGTGTGTGTGTGTGTGTGTGGAGGGGGCAGTGGCACATACTCGGGGAGAACTGTCGACTCTTCTGACCACCTTGGGCTCTTGGTGAGAGTCTTCCAGGTGGTTGCTTGCAGTTAGCATGTATTGAGCACCTTCTGTGTGCCTGGCACTGTGCGAAGCTCTTTGCGTGCGTCGTCTCATTTCACTCTCACCAGGACCCGATGAAGTCGAATTATTATTCTCATTTTTAGAAGCGAGAAAAATGAGGCTCAGAAAGGTTAAGCAGCTTACCCAGGGTCGCACAGCAGGTGTATCAAGGATCAAGCCCAGGCTGCCTGTTCTGGTGCCTTACGTACCCACCACACTGGGAAGAGGAATGGGCCTTGGCCAGGGGCGCTGGGGCCGGGAGCATTCCAGGGAGAGGAAGTCACAGGCCCAGGGCCTAGAGGTGCAGATTGCTGGGGGCAGGTGAGGACCCAAGAGGCTCTGTGTGGCTGGAGTGCCTGGGGCGAGGGCTGAGAGAAGAGGCGGCCGTGGGACGGGATCCAGCCCACAAGCCCTAGTTGGCCATGCTGATGTTTGGGCTGCAGCCGATGAAAATACGAGGCAGATATCGAAGAGTTTTAAACGGAATGGGGGCTTGCTTGGATTTGTCCCATAGAAGGATCACCCTGATTGCAAAGGAGATAGTGGAGCTGAGGGGGAGACAGACAGGGAGACAGCAGCCGGGCGGGGGGGCAGGGCGGGGGGGAGGTCTGGAGTCGACTGCTTCCCCTCATTGAAGTCGGGGGCTGAAAGAGAAGGTGCCCCTCTGCGCATGCACTTAGTTATCCTCGCGTTCCCTCTGGGTGCTCGTCCCACCGACCCCGAGGGGATCAGTCAAGCTGGGAGCACAGTTCACCCCTCTTTCTCAGGCAGCGGCCCCTCTCTTGTTTGGGGCCCTGGGCCTGGGCCCGATTTGCCCAGCAGTTTAAAAATGAGTTCATGAAACTGATGAAGAGAGCGATCCCGCTCTGCCTTTTATGTTTCTTTAAAGCCAGACTTGTGCTTCCTGAAGTCAGCCCTGTTGAGGACTGTGACCTTGTAGAGCACGAAAGGGAGGTTTGCATCTGGGTGCGTCCCCAAGTGCCCCTGCGCGGTGGCCACCTGACCCTTCAACCTGGTCCCCAGTCCAGGGAGAGTGCGGTGAGGGAAGCCTCTTTGTCCCAGCCCCCGGCTGCTGCCCCTCCTCCCCTGAGGCTGCAGCATGACTTGGTGACTTTCCTGGAGAATGGGGCTGCCGTGCCCAGAGCTGAGGGCTGCACCGCCAGGCCAGGTGAGTGAGCCAGAACCCAGCTCCACCAAGCTGGCGCCCGTGGTGAACAGGTGGCCCCGATGGGGACAGGCGGGAGGCAGGAGGCAAGGGGAACAGCAGAAGGTCGTGCTGAGAGGGTCCTGTGGGCGCCCAGGTGGGCATCCATCTGCAGATCGGCCTCGAGGGTCCTGTGGCCACCTGTTCTGTGACTTGCAGTTTCCGGTTGCCCTGCTCTGGAAGATCTGGAGGGGTCCCTGGTGAGTGGGGTCCGGAGTTTATCCAGTTCACTGGGCAATGTGGGGCCGACCCTCCGCCTCTCTGGGCCTCAGTCTCCTTTTTAAGAAACAAGGAGTTGGCCTTAGACGTCACCTGAGGTCCCTCCAGGTGGAGAGGCGGGACCGTGTCTGGAGCTCCTCCCACCCCAGTGACTGACGCTAAATAGGGGTCCCAGACAGATGGGTGGCCAGGCTCCAGGTCCGACTCTACACCACTCCCAGGTGGGGTGGGCATTTGGGGACTGAGACCTCAGGCAGACCCGGAAGCCTGGGACGCGTTCAGATGTCGCAGACGCAGGGTTTTTCTGCTTCAGTGATACTGCTTGGGCTTTTAGGCAGGTTGGCAGCTCGGCTGAGCCACGGTAACTCGTTCCGCGCCGGCTGGAAGCGAGCGTGGAGGGCCTCAGGGTTGAAAGTCTGTCCTTCCAGATCAAGAGTGCGAATGATTTCCGATCCAGAGAAACGGCCTCTCTCGGGTTCCTCGTGGCCACCCATCACGGAGGCCTCCCTCGCACCTGCCCACCCTGCCAGGCGTGTTGTGTCTGATCTATTTAAATGGCTGGGTTGGCTGATTAATTTCTCTCTCGCCCGATGCCGGGACCTTGGGTGGCTGCCATCGGGACGGAGGTGATGGATGTGGGGCGGTCCTCCTGGCCCAGGGGGAGGCTCTTCTCCACAACGGGGAACTGAGCACACCGGGCACGAGAAGCCTGATTGGCGCGCTCTTTCTTACTAAATGAGCGCACACGTTTTGCTTGCTCTCCGATTTTTACTTCTGATGCCCGATAAACACCTTGGAGCTGCCCTGGAAGGCAAGAATTTCCTACTGAGAACGCGCACCTTCGTGGAAGTTTTGCCTGAGCCTCGCTGATGCTCCCGCTTCCCGGTCCCTGGCAGGTGTCTTGCTGTTGGTCAAACTGAGCATTACTTTCCCCTTCTGAGCACCCCTGCGCTGCCACCGCCCCGACCCACAGAGGCCCCTGAGCCCGGGCGCCCTCAGCCACTCTGGGCCCTTCTCCCGCGCTCCCCCAAACGCCGCGGCCGCTGGAGACGGGGCTTGTGTTCACAGCTGCAGCTGCTGCGTGTGATCGTCTTTTTCCAGGCCGGGGCTGCATCTCCTTTTATAACCTGGCGCTGGCCACCAGCCTCCTGCGCTTTCTGGCGACCACTTGTTAGAGTGGCTAAACAGATTTTTTTTTTAAAAAAAAACACTAACAAAACTATCTGGACGCAGCAGCATAGTTGCTAAGCAAAATGAACACGGCTCCATTTCGTACCCAGAAATCCCAAAGCCCGCGTGGCCGCCCATCCTTTTGAGGTCCAGCGGGGAGATGGCATTTGAGGACACGGGGAGCGGCGAGGCCACAGCACGGGCTCTGGGCTGCGAGCAGAGACTGGCGTTAGCACCTGCTTCCTCCCCACGTCAGGCGTTGATTCATCTTTTGGTGGGAACCAGGGGCCCGTGCCCTACTGGCTGTTGATTTTTTTCACTTTCCCCAGCAACTTTCCCCAGGGCTCATCCTGTGACGCCGAGGAGGAGAGTCATTCAGTGTCTCTGGCCATGAACGAGCAGAGAGATGGGCACATCGATGCTGGTGTATGAAACCGGATGGTGCGGGGCAGCGGCTCTTGCTGACTCGCTGGGGCCGACTTCTCGCTGCCTGCCTTCTCCGACCGTGTCTGCTCGGGGACAGAAACCAGGCCAAGTGCCGGGGGAACATTTAGCTTTTTGTTGTGAGGAGGAGAGAATTAGAAAGTCAAATGCTGTTATGGACTGGCAGCCAAGAGAAGGGGGCAGGGAGGCTGGGGGGGCCTGGCAGAGGCTTGGCCACAGTCACAGAGCTTGTCCATCCTGAGACTGCGGCTGGAGGGAGGGGCGGCCAGGGGCCGCCGGGGAGGCCCTGCTGCCGCCACCATACTCTCTGGTCCCGAGGCCAGTGGGGCGGAGCCAACCAAAGGGAGATGGGTTGAAAAAGCGCCAGCTTGCGAAGGGCACTGGATGCCAGGCAGAGAAGTCAGCTGTGCCCAGGGAAGGCCTCTGGAGTGCTGGTTATGGCTCACTTTCTGCACTAACACCTCCTCCGTGTGGCCTTATCGGAGAGCAAGCTGTGTTTCCTAAGTGGCTTCCGAACAGCTGAAGCTCCTCCCCCAAACTTTAAACACTGACCTACTTGGTGTGTCCAGCTTCTTAGAAAAATTGTGGTAAAATAATGATAACATAAAACTTTCCATCTTAACCATTTCTAAGTGCACTGTTCCGTGGCGTTAACTCGGATGTCGAGTGTGACTCGACATGGTTAGCATTAGAATAAAGGAATCGAGAAAAAAGCAAGCGAGTGCAAAGGGTCAAGTATATTTACATTATTATTGTGCAATCATCACCACCATCTATTTCCAGAACTTTCTTCATCATCACACCTGAACCTTCGTTTCCATGAAACACTAACTCCCCATTCCCCGGCCCCAGCCCTGGCAACCACCGTTCTACTTCCGTCTCTATGAATTCGATCACTCTAGGTACCTCATCTAAGTGGAATCATACAGTATCTGTTCTATTGTGATTGGCTTATGTTACTTTACGTAATGTCCCCACGGTTGATCCAGGTTGTAGCATGTGTCAGAATTCCCTTTATTTTAAAGACTAATTAACTTCCTGATTTATATGCAAATACCACATTTTGTTTATCTCTCTGTTCATGGACATTTGGGTTGCTGCCACCTCTTGGCAGTTATGAATAGTGTTGCTTTGAATATGGGTGCACTCAAGCTATCTCTTAAAAACAACTTTTGGAAAGCGTTTTTTCTTATGTCAGAAGTGTATTCATTTAAAAACATTTTGAAAATGTAGGCAAGCATGGCCAGCGTGGCTCAGTGGTGGAGCGTTGGCCTGTGAAGCAGGAGGTCACGGTTCGATTCTCGGTCAGGGCACATGCCTGAGTTGTGGGTTCAGTCCCCAGGGTGGGGCGTGAAGGAGGCAGCCAATCAATTTTCTCTCTCATCATTGTTGTTTTCTGCCTCTCTCTCTCCCTCTCCCTTCCTTTCTTAAATCAATAAAAATATATTAAAAATAAATAAGTAATGTAAGCAAGTTAACATCAAAATCGAAATAAGCTAGAAGAGCCTCATTGAAAACCGCCTGAAGGCTACCTGAACGGAAGTCCTGTAACTAAGGACATACAGAAGAAGCCACAGCAAGGCTAGCAGAAAGGGCGGAGATACAGAAGGGGCTGGTTCCACATCCATGTGTGGTGGTTGAAAATTGGGAGGGAGATCTCAGATGTGGCGGTCCCTCTGAGGAGCTAGGGGTCTCAGTCCCACCCTGGCCCTCCACCCCAGGGTTCCAGTGCCAGGAAGAGAAGTCCCCATAACTTGTGGCTGTGAAAACCAGTGGAGATTGTGGCTCAGTGACATGAGGGCTTCTGGAGTTCCAGGTGTTTCTCTTTAAGGGCTCGCTGCGCACGAACTTACGCTGACTCACTCGCTCTGAGCTCCAGCAGCTTAAAAGGTCCAGGGACGTATGGGGAGGAACTGAATTGTCTGGCATCGGGACGAGGGCTGGAGGGGCAGCTTTCTCCAGGCCGAAGTGCTGGCAGAAGCCATTGTTCCTTTGCTGAGCCCTCCCACTGCAGATGCAAGTGGTGCCATATCTGAGTCTCTACAACCTGGCTAACACCATTGCCTCCCACTGCTCGCTTCCTCCCCTACTGCGTATTCCCTGAGACCCTACCTCACCCAACTTGCAGGCCCACCCAAGCCCCTTCCAGTGGCGTTTCCATACAAACGGCCTGTCTTCACTCATGCAGTGGATTTCCCTAAGATCTCTCAAAGGTCCACATACCCCAAACAAGCAGCATCTGGCCTCAGCATGCCCTGCACCTCTTGCTAAATAGCCCCAAGCCCTGCACTAGGGGCAGCCAGCTTCCATGCGTAGCTTGGGCTCTCCAAAGGGGCACTTCCAAGTCCAGCACAAGTGACAACCATCTGCAGATCACTTTGTAGCTCATGCTGGGTGGCCCTGGGCAGGGCACAGGCAGTGGCTGACCTTGTTCTGTACCTCCCAGGAGGCCCGAAGCCAGCACACTGAGTGCACAGCTTCAGACCACATTGGAGTACCACCAACCACCTCCACTAGTGACACGCTCAAGGGGCAGACTTGGTAGCACCAGAGCCTTCTGAAGTGAGTCCTGCTGAAGTGAGTCCTGCACAACAGCCCCTCCCTTGTATTTGCAGCTGGTCCTCACAGTGGATCAGCGGGGGACAGGGAGGCTATCTCTCTAATTGATGTGCCAACAGCAGTCAAGGTTCAACTACAACAGGAGGGTGAAGACATCCCACACGAGGGCACACCTGGAGCACCCCGCTTGGGTGCCGACTTGGGGAGGCTGTGCCTCTGTGCCCCATAGGACATTTGCTATATAAGGCCACTCGACCAAGATTGGGAGACATAGCAGCTCTACCCAATACATAGAAACAAACGAGGAGGCGGGGAGAGGGAAGGCCAAAATGAAGGGACAGAGAAACATGTCCCAAATGAAATAGGACAAAGCTCCAGATAAAGAACTAAACAAACGGAGACAGTTAAAAACGCTGGTTATAAGGATGATCGATAAACATAAGGGAAGAACACTTGGGGTGGTGAACACACCATAAAATACACAGATGATGTACTATACAAATGTACTGAAATCTGCATACTTTATTAACAAATGTCACCCCAATACGTTCAGTAAAAAAGAAAATAAAAATTTTAAGAGTTTATTTGAGGAGTGCCAAACTCGGAAGTGGTTAGGAGCTCTCCACGGATAAGAGCTCAGGGAAAGACTTATATAGAAAAAAGGCAGGAGCAAAGTAGAGAAAAAAAAGTACAGGGGAAGAACAGATCAACTTAGCAAGAACTTAAAGAGATAGGAAACATAAATGGAGATAGAAAACATAAAAAAGGGCCAGTCAGAAATGAGGACTACACTAGAAGGAATCAACCATGTATTAGCTGAAGTAAAGGATCCAATCATCAATTTGGAAAAAAAAGGAGGCAAACCAATCAGAACAGCAAAAATAAAAAATAATAATAATAAGACCTCTGGGACAACTTCAGACATACCAACATCAACATAATGGGGTGCCAGAAGGATAAGAAAGAGAGCAAGGGAGTGAGAACCTATTTGTAAAAATGACAGAAAGCATCCCTAAATTGGGGAAGGAAATAGACACATAAGTCTAGGAAGCACAGAGTGCCCCAAAGAAGATGAACCCAAAAAGATGCACACCAAGACACATCATAATTAAAATACCAAGGGTTAAAGACAAAGAGAATCTTAAAAGCAGTAAGAGAAAAGCAGTTAGTTACCTACAGTGGACCTCCCATAAGACTGTCAGCTGATTTCTCAGCATAAACTTTGCAAGCCAGAGGAATTGGCATGAAATATTCCAACTGATCAAAAGCAAAGACCTACAACTAGGATTACCCAGCAAAGCTATCATTTAGAATCAAAGGACAGATAAAGAGCTTCCCAGACAAGAAAAAAATAAAGGAGTTCATCACCAGTATTACAAATATTACAAGAAAAGTTAAAGAATCTTCTGTAAAAGAAGAAAAATGAAAGATAAAAATATGAGTAATCAAATGGCACTAAGCACATATCTATCATCCATTACTTTAAATGCAAATGGATGAAATACTTTAATCAAAGGACACAGGGTGGTTAAATGGATAAGTATAAGACCCATACATATGGTGTCTACAAGAGACTCCAGATCAAAAGACAAACACAGACTGAAAGTAAAGGAATAGAAAAAGATATTTTATGAAAATGGAAACAAACAAAAAAGCTGGGGTAGCAATACTTATACCAGACAAAATAGACTTTAAAACAAAGGCCACATCAAGAGGGAAAGAAGGATACAGCAGTTTTACTTCTGGCTATTTATCCAAAGAAACCCAAAACACTAATTTGAGAAGACATGTATTCATATGTTCATTGCTGTATTATTTACAACTAGAGGCCCGGTACATGAAATTCGTGCACGGTGGGGGGAGGGGGGGGGGGGGAGGGGGGTGTCCCTCAGCCCAGCCTGCGCCCTCTCCAATCTGGGACCCCTCGAGGGATGTCCGACTGTGGGATTGGGCCTAAAGGGGCAGTTGGACATCCCTCTCACAATCCAGGACTGCTGGCTCCCAACTGCTTGCCTGCCTGCCTTCCTGATTGCCCCTAAACACTTCTGTCTGCCAGCCTGATCACACCCTAACCACTCCCCTGCCAACCTGATTAATACCTAACTGCTCCCCTGCCAGCCTGTTTGCCCCTAACTGCCTTCCCTGCAGGCCTGGTCATGCCTAACTGCCCTCCCCTGCAGGCTTGATCCCCCCAACTGCTCTCCCCTGCAGGCCTGGGTCCCCCTCAACTGCCCTTCCCTGCAGGCCTGGTCGCCCCCAACTTCCTTCCTCTGCCGACCTGGTCACCCCTAACTGCCCTCCCCTGTAGGCTTGATTGCCCCCAACTGCCCTCCCTTGCAGGCCTGGTCCCTCCCAACTGCCCTCCCCTGCTGGCCATCTTGTGGTGGCCATCTTGTGTCCACATGGGGGCAGGATCTTTGACCATATGGGGACAGCCATCTTGTGTGTTGGAGTGATGGTCAATCTGCATATTACTCTTTTATTAGATAGGATAGAGGCCTGGTGCAGGGGTGGGGGCCAGCTGGTTTGCCCTGAAGGGTGTCCCAGATCAGGGTGGGGGTTCCCTTGGAGAATGGGGTGGCCTGGGCGAGGGGCCTGTGGTGGTTTGCAGGCTGGCCACGCCCCCCAACGACCCAAGCGGAGGCCCTGGTATCTGGGATTTATTTATCTTCTATAATTGAGACTTTGTAGCCTTGAGCAGAGCCATGCCTCATGCTTGCTCCATGGCCGCAGCCATTTTTGTTGGGATTTATTTATCTTCTATAATTGAAACTTTGTAGCCTGGAGTGGAGGCCTAGGCCGGCCAGGGCAGGCGGAAAGCTTGGCTTCCTCCATTGCCGGGGAAACGCAAGCCTCCCTCCTGCTCTCTGTGGCTGCAGCCATCTTGGTTGGGTTAATTTGCATACTTGCTCCTGATTGGCTGGTGGGCGTGGCTTGTTGGTGTACTGGAGTGATGGCTAATTTGCATATTACCCTTTATTAGATAGGATATGGAAGCAATCTAAGTGCCCATTGATAGACGAATGGATAAAGATGATTTGGTACATATATACAATTTGGTACATACGTATATATAATGAAATATTACTCAGTCATAAAAAAGAATGAAACCTTGCCATTTGCAACAACATGGATGGACCTAGAGGGTATTGTGCTTAGTAGAATAAGTTAGAGAAAGACAAATACCTATGATTTCACTTACGTGCAGAATCTAAAGAGCAAAATTAACAAACAAAACAGAAACAAATTCATAGATACAGAGAAAATTTTGAAGATAGCCAATGGTAAGAGGGACTTGGGGGCTGGGTGGAAAAGGTAAAGGGATTAAGAAACACAAACTGATAGTTACAGAATAGTCATGGGGATGTAAAATATAGCATTAGGGAATATAGTAAATTATATTATAATAACTATGTATGTTAGTTGGGTACTAGATTAATCTGGGTGATCACTTCATAAATTATAAATGTCTAATCATTGGGTTGTATGCCTGAAAATATAATATTGTGCATCAAGTGTAATAGAAAAATAAAAAAATATTTAAAAAAAAGAAAATAGATTATTTAGTGCCAATTACAGGTCATTAAAATCTGTAAAGCTCTAAAAATTATATGTTGTAATAATTATCAAAGATGAAAAGGGCAACTACTTAATAAAGTTGGAAATTCGAGAGCAAAAAAAAAAAAATGTAGACAACTTAAAAGAAATCACCCATAATCTCATTATCCGGGCAGCTTTTGGTTTGTATGTTTCCATTTTGATATATGTAGTTCTGTTTCACCTTTAGTGCATATATACATTCCATTTCTAAGAACAGGATTTTATGTTCAAGCATACACTATTTTGTAACTTGCTTTTCTCAACTTACTGATGTCTTGATGCTCTTGCAGTAACATAATTCTAATAATTGCTTAGCGTTTTAGTACACATGCTAACCAGTTTTTCTCTACTTTTCCAGTTTTTCCGTTACCAACAGCTCGTGAGGCGCATCCTTGGAGTCCAACCTCTTGTACATGTTTAGTCCTTTCTTTGGGATAGAGTCTTAGAACCACACTTGGTGGGTTAATCTTTTACACATATCGGTAAATTGCATGTCAGATGAATTTTACTTATTTGCATTTTAATCAGCAGCATGGAAGGGTAGTGCTTTCCGCATCCCCTCACAGATACTGAGCATTATCATTCACAAATTCTCTGCCAATTTGAATGGTAAGAAATAGCATCTTGGTTTAAAAAGTGCACATTTCTTAGGACATTTTAAAAAATGTTTGTTAGCCGTCTGTATTCTTTCTTTTGGGAGTTGCTTATCCATGCCGTTTGTATATTTTTCCGTGGGGATGGATTAATATTTTCTTATTAACCTGTAGGAAGCCTTTGTATATCAAGGATGTAAATTGTTTGCTCTGTCCGTTACAAACAGTGTTACTTACCACAGTTTGTCCTTTGCGCCTCAGTTTTGCTACTAGTGTTCATTGACATAAAAATGCTTTTATTTTCTTGCAGAGGTATTTCTGAGTGTTTTCTTTTTAAGTTCTGCGTTCCGTGTCATTCTTAGTGATTATGCTCCTCTAATATGTTATAGATACTCATCTACATTTTCGTTTATTCTAACACTTCCATACTTATATTTTGAATAATTTTCACACTTAAATCTTGAATTCATTTCTAACAGGTTCTGATGTCTCATGTGGGGTAAAGAATCCAACCTTATATATTTCTCAACATTGGCCTTCTCCTACTGATTCAAAAGGCTCCCTTTGTCATCTGTTAATTCTCACATATTCTTGGTTCTGTTTCTGGAGTTCTTTCTGTCCAATGATATGAATCTCTGTTCTTTTGCCAATTCCACGCTGTTTTAATATTTTAATTATTTTAGGGCATGAATCCCATGATTACAAAATTTCTTGGCTGCTCTCTTCCATTTTATTTCCAAATGAATTTTAGAATGATTTGGTCAACTTGGAAAAAAATTCCTCTGTGATTCTGATTGAAATTACATTAAATCTGTAGGAGAATGTTAAGGGAATGGGAATCTTTGTAGCATTGGATCTTCTCCCCTGGGACATCAGATGTACACATGGTTTTCCCATATAGGTAGGTCCCTGTACATTTCTTGACACCTGGGCATTTTGTATTGTTTGTAGTCCAGGTGAATGCTATCTTTCCCCAGTATATTTCCTAATTGTTTGCTGTTGGTATATATAAAAGAAATGGATTTTCATGTATTTTATTATTACTAGAGGCCCAGTGCACAACATTTGTGCACTGAGGCAGGGGTCCCTCAGCCCAGCCTGCACCCTCTCGCATTCTGGGACCCCTCGGGGGATGTCTGCCTGCCACGGAGGCGGGAGAGGCTCCTGCCACTGCCGCTGTGCTCGCCAGCCATGAGCCCGGCTTCTGGCTGAGCAACGCTCCCCCTGCATTGAGTGTCTGCCTCCTGGTGGTCAGTGCGCATCATAGTGACCAGCCATTCCGCAGTTTGGTCAATTTGCATATTAGGGTTTTATTATATAGGATTTTGTTAATCCTCACCTGAGGATTTTTTTCCCCCATTGATTTTTCAGAAAGAGTGGGAGGGAGAGGGAGAGACACAGAGAGAAACACTGATGTGAGAGAGACACATCGATTGGTTGCCTCCTACACACACCCTGACCAGGGCCAGGGGTCGAGCCTGTAACCAAGGTACGCGCTTTTGACCGGAATCAACCCTTCGACCCTTCCGTCCCAGGGCTGATGCTCAAACCACTGAGAAAAACTGACCAGGGAAATTTATCATGTATTTATCTAGTAATCGTCCTGCTTACTGAACTGAGGGGCAGTCTTCCTGGGTTTTATGGTAGTCGGTTATAGCATCCTACTAGCATCTTCTGTTTCTTTTCAATGCTTTCTGTCGTTCATTCTCTTTTCTTATCTTATTGCATTGGCTATACCACCCAGAACAACTTTAAACAATAGGAATGACAGCAGGCACCTTTGTCTTAATTCTGAGTTAAGTGGGAATGTCTCTAGTGTTTCAAATATCTCTGCTTAAAGAGTGTTAAGCTAATTTTATTTTGATGTTTCAGAGGCATTGTTAGCACATAATTAAACATTGTTTTATAATACAGTAATATTGCCAGGGATAAATGGGTGTTACATATCTATTTGGCTATGGGCCCCAAACTTCTATTTTTTCTCACATTTCCCTTCTCTTTCTCTTGAATTAGTGACTTACTGAAACTTTCCTTGTATCTTTTCTTTTGTTCGAAAGCTGTTATCAGTTATTTCTGCCATCACTGGATCTACTTCCAAAAGTTATTCCTCTCCCCCTTCTTTCTTTTTTTTTTTTAAACCATTGTTTTAATTGAGTGTGGAAAACATTTTAAGCACTACAAAAGTAAAAATTCAAAAGCAAAAAAAATCCAAACATTATAATAAAAAGTATCTCCCTCTCACACCAAATCCTTGCTCACTTTGAGAAAGGCAACGTTTTTGTATCCTTCCAGATATGTTCAATGCATATACCAGGATATATGAATATATATCTTTATATTTTTTTTACACAAACTGAATCACACTATTCATACAATTAAGTGCTTTTTTCACTTCATATATTGTGGCAGTCTTTCTAAACCAGCACATATGAATGCAGGCAACACTATTTACACAGTGTTCAGTGTATTTAGGTTTTTCCAGTCTTTTGCTGTAACAAAAACAGCTACAGTGAACATCTGTATAAATATAAGCCTTTGCTCTCCTTTGCTGATTTTCTGCTCCTCCTCTACTTACTCCCTCCTCCCTCCTTCCTTCTCTCCCTGCCTCCCTATCTATTTACCTATTACAAAATTCTACAAGGAACGTCCTGGATGTAGATTTGTATAAATTCATAATGTATTTATAATAAATTCCTACAGGTGAAATTTCTGGGTCAAAGGGTAAGCATATTGTCTATTTAAATTTGCTTTCCAAAAAGATCAAAACAATCATGTTTCTACCAAAAATATATGAAAATTCTTCAGACTCTTGCCCACAATAGTTATTATAAAAAATGTTTTGCATGTGTATTAGGTAAAATAATTATCACATATCATATTTGTAAAGGTTGAATTGCTTTTTTCTCAATTTAATATCTACATTATTTTTCAAATAGTATACGATGTAGAAAAAATAAGAAGAAAAAGTTATTGAGTAATCCTTTTCAACTGAGAAAAATCACCACTTATATTTTGATGACAGTCCTCCAAGATACCTCGCTGTATGTAATTGTGCATAGATTTTACCCTGTACCGTTTAGGGACTGCATTTTCTGCTCAGCAATATGTCATAAATATCTGAACTGGCCAGTCAATAGCTCTACATCATCATTTTAATGGCTCATTATATGGATTTCTAGAATTCATGTAAACAACTCCCTTTGTCTACCTTATGATGCAAATAATATTTTTCCATTGTGTCATTTGCCATTTAATTATGCTTGTGGGTGTGTGTGTGTGGTTGTTTTTTTTTTTTAATCCAAAGGTCAACTTTTATGACATGTCAGTATCTTTCTCCAAAGATTTTTGCCTTTGTCATTTTTCATGCCAAGCTGAAACTTTCTCTAGCCATTTAACCTCCACTTCCCCAGCCTGTTTTAATTCATGCTGTTCCCCATCTGGAGGGCCTTCCCTTCCAGTGTCCAGTGGTTAAATACTTTATCCATTGCTCCAAGTCTACCTCAGACTTCTCTTCCTCCGTGAAGCCTCCTTGATTCTCTATAACCAGACATTTTTTTCTCCACTAAATTCATCATGTCCTGCTTACATTACGTTTATGTCTTGCTTGCAACGTTGATCGCATTTTTCCTAACAGTTATGTTCTTGTAGACCATATGCTCTGAGGGCTAGGACCGTCTTCCATGTCTCCGACTCAATGCTTGGCGCATAGCAGGGCCTCAGTAAATACTTGCTAGATGGAGTCAGACTGACTTCGGGTAGACCAACAGATCAGGTCTAGCTCAGGGAGTTGATTGGCGTGATTCTTGAGCAAGACCAGGCATGGGTTACTCTTAGTTCCTGTACTGATTGCGGAATTCTCCATATTTGTGGTTTGTTGTTCCTAAGAATTGCACACTTGTTATTTGTTGGCTTTTACACATGCCGACCCAGTGACATCTGGCTCTCTTGGCAAAAGGCCTGGCCCCTGGGACACTGTTATGAGCAAACAATGCTTGGGGAGCAGGCCAGTCGTGTCGAATCTAGGCCAGAACCTGTGACAGTGACCTGGCCAGGTGAGTGGCGAACATACCTGGATTTTATCATGAGACCTGGCTGCCTGAGAGGCATGGAGACGGCACTGAGAGCCCTGCTGTGTCTTCTTATCGGGACGTTTGTGAGCTGTCCCTCAAACATAAGAGAAAACAATAGACATGACAAGATGCTCAGCTTTCTGAGTCATCAGGGAAGAGCGAATTTAAAGCACAAGGCACTTTCACTACATATCCGCCCAAGTGGTTAAAATGAAAAAGAGACTATCAAGTACTGGCTGAATACTCCGCTGGCAGGATGTAAAGTGGTACAATTATTTTGGAAAATTGTTTGGCTTTATCTACTAACGTGGATATGTGTACACATATGACCCAGCAATTTCCACTGCTAGATGAGTACTCATAAGAAATGTGTACCTGCCCTAACCACTTTGGCTCAGTGGATAGAGTGTCGGCCTGCGGACCAAAGGGTCCCAGGTTCAATTCTGGTCAAGGGCATGTATCTTGGTTACGGGCACATCCCCAGTAGGGAGTGTGTAGGAGGCAGCTGAATCGATGTTTCTCTCTCATTGATGTCTCTAACTCTCTAGCCCTCTTCCTCGCCATTCCTCTCTGTAAAAAATCAATAAAATATATTAAAAAAAAGAAAAGAAAAGAAATGTGTGCCTATGCTACCAAGACTCATAGATACACTGTCTGTAAGAGTCCCAACCTGGACTCTGGTCATAGATACCCATCCACAATAAAACAGAAAAATAAAATGTGATGTACCATCCAGTGGAATGCCATACAGGAATGAGTGTGACTAACCCACAGCTACATGCAACAGCTGGCTGAACCTCACAAATGCGATGCTGAGTAAAAAAAGCCAGACACACACTATGTGACTCCACTTATGTGAAGTGTAGAAACAGGCAAACTAAGCGAATGCATGCTGTTAGAAGACAGGATATCGGTTTCCCTGGTTGGATGGAGGGTAGTGGCTGTCTGGGGTGGTGGTGACGTGAAGGGCCCTCGGGGGAAGTGGCTCTTGATCTGGGTGCTGTTACACGGACATGTTCAGTTTGGGAAAATTCCATGGACAGTACACTTACCTGAGCAATTTTCTGACAAATATTATATGTAAAGAACACATTAAAAAGTAATTGACAGGGTATACTAGTATATGCAAAAGTATTGAAAGCAGGGACTTGAATGGCTAATTGTGCATCCATGTTCATAGCAGCATTATTCACATTAGCTGAAAGGTGGAAGCAACCCAAGTGTCCATGGACAGATGAATGAAAACACACACACTAATATATACACATACATACATACAATGGGATATTATCCAGCCTTAAAAAGTAGGAAATTCTGACACATGCTATTCATGGAGGGACCTTAAAGACATTATGCTAAGTGAAATAAGCCAGACACAAGAGGATAAATACTGTGTGATTCCACTTACGTGAGGTTCATAGAGGAGTCCAATTCATAGAGAGAGAGAGTGGTAGAGTGGTGGTTGTTAGGGGCTGGCGGGAGGAACGGGGAAGCTAGTGTTTAATGGGTATGAAGTTTCAGTTTGGGAAGATGAAAACGTTCCGGGGATGACATGGTGGTCATGGTTGCACAACAGTGTGGGTATACTCAATGCCGCTTAGTTGTGACATTAAAAAATGGTTAAAATGGTAGATTCTGTAGTGTATATTTTACTCAAATAAAAAAGTAAATGATTATAAATAATTATTGACAGCACAATGCCAACTCTGACGAGGGGCCAGTGAGAAGCTCTGGCAGGCAGTGCCGCTGCTGAGCGCAGGGAGGGAGCTTGGGTGAGAGGGGCTCTGGAAACATCCCGATGGGTGGAGAAGGCCCCATGCGACCTTGGAGGTAACAATAGGGTCAGAATCATCGGGCAAGCAGGCTGGCATGTCGAAACTGGCACATTTGAGGGTGCTCATGCCAGCCGGAATGAACTTCTGTCTCGCTGGCCCAGCACCCTGGTCTGGCTGGTTTCTGAGCTCAGGGCAGCATTCCCGTCAGGTCCTGGAGACAGGAGGCGTCAGGAGGCATTTGGCCTGGGACGGGCAGGAATTCCCATGTGGGACTGTTCTGTAGAGTGAGAGGTTGGAACCAGAGTCCTGATGGGCCAGCCAGGGCTGGCTGCCCACAGGGCATTTCAGTCAGAGTCACATTCCTCGGCACTCCAGGGCCAGGCCCGGATCACAGTCAGTGCCTCCAAGTGGGGCAAGGGTGGGGGACCTGTCGCCAGGGCTACTGTGGCAGTAGGGGCCCTGCTGACCATGTGGGTCCCGGGGAAGCACCCTGGACCCGGGGCCCGTTGGGGGCACAGCTCATGCTTCCCGTCTGGGTTGGAACCCTGGGCAGCTGTGCGGCCAGGTGTTTTGTTCTGAGTGTCCACTTGGCAGTGGGAGACACCATGTGATTCGTTGACCAGCAGAGACAGGGCTTCCAGAAAAGGTTCCTCCTGACACCTGGACTTCTGGGCCAGCCTCTGGCTGGTCAGCTCAGGCCACTCTGTCTGCCGGGGCCTAGGAAGTCGGCTCTTCCTCTCCCAGCCCCACCCAGACTTGTCTTGTAGGCAGCCAGCCGCCTCTCTGGAGGATCTGGAGCCCGGAAAGGCTTAAGAACATTTTTGGGCCGAGGAAAGAATGTTCTCAGTCGGCAGGTGGATGTAAGTGGCATTCACCCAGAATAATTTTCCTACTCTGATGGTTTTGTTATAAATCTATGGAGACGTGGGAGTTCCTTAATATTATGCCTGCCTTCTCCATGGAGAGAGGGGTGGGGGCAAGGGCTCCAGGCTAAGGAGAAACAGTGTTTGCCCCTAAGAGGTTTTTTTTGTTGTTGTTCTCTCTCCCCCTTCCTCCCTCCCTGCCTCTCTCCTTCTGTACCTTTCTCTTTCTATCCCCAACCCCTTCCTCCATGTTGTTGATGGAGAACAGCCAACCTATCTCTGGGTCTTTAGGAACTGTGGGGATCCCGTACCCTAACCCATGGTTGGGAGAGATAAGGAGGCCACACAGAGAAAAAGGGGAGAGGGTTGAAGAGAAGGACAAAGAAATGAATGAATGATGAGTAGATATGTCCTAATGTTCTGACCAAAGCATGCTAGTCTGGGGGTGGGGTGGGGGAAGGACAAGTGGCTTTCTAGATCTGTGGTTCCCAAAGTGTGGCCCGAGGATGCCTCAGCACTCCTGGGAACTTGTTAGCAAGGCAAATTATTGGGCCCCACCTCAAACCCACTGAATCAGAACGTGCATTTTAATAAGACTCTCCAGGTGATTCACATGAGGAGCGCTGAATGGGCCACAGAGAGGTGAAGTGGCTTGTCTGTGATCCCACAGGTGCTTAATTGCAGAGGTGGGACTTTCTACCTGCTGTGTAGGTGAGATGGGGCAGAGTTAGGACCTGACTCTTGGTACTAGGGATTTGTCTTTCCATTTGCATTTTGTATCCTGGAGACAGAAGTTTTGCATGAGCTATTATGGAAGGACTAGAGGCCCGATGTATGAAATTTGTGCACAGGTAGGATCCCTAGGCCTGGCCTGTGATAAGGGCCAATCAGGTCCCCAGCCTCCCCACCTCTCCGCCTCCTCCTTCCCTTGCTGCCCGCACACCGCCACCGTTGCCGCTGGTGACCTGCCTTGTTCCGCACCACCCCATGTTGGTCAGTGCACGTCATAGTGAGCAATTGAACTCCCGTTCTCCTGGTCGAACTCCCGAGGGAACACTTTGCAATATATTAGCCTTTTATATACATAGATGGTAGAATTGTGAAGACGGAGACCTGCCTCAGAGTTAGCTCAGAGCTGAATTCCCGAAATGCTGTGGGCTTGGTTCTGATCACCAATTTGCCATCTAGTTGCTGACATTTCAAAACATATTTTGTTCTGTCATCATCATCACAGCACTGACCCTTTTTCAGGCGTTTACTCGGATCTATGCAGGTTATCTCACTTGTCACACCAACCACACACTCAAATAAAGCTGAGGAACCAAGGCTCGGGAAGAGAGGTGATGTGCTCTCAGTCACTCATGTAGATGAAGGAAGAGAAGGAATTTGGACCAAGGCCCATGCGACTCCACCATCACACTTATTTACACTGGGGAAGTTAGGTGAAACTGTAGTACATTTTGTATTTCTGACGTTGTCCAAATTTTATGGTTCTGGTGCAGAAGTTATCCTGATAAGTGCCAAATCTGTTCAGTTATTATTACCATATGTTAAAGTTTATGAAGACATTTTTATAGTATAAATGCTAATGTCTGTATCAGTTTAAGTTCCCATATGCATTTTAATTGTATTTTAATTATAAAGGCTGAAACGGAAATTCTGTATATTTCAGCCAGTTGAGAGAAAAGAATCCTAAATGCTCAAGTAAGTGTGATTTATGCTGTTGCCAAAAAAACCAAAGTGAAGGACATATGGACACTATCTCCTTAGTTATGATTGTTTGCAGACTATACATTTGAAGAGAAAGAGAAAGTCTGGAGTGGGGAGGAGTCCTGAGTAAACATGTGGACACTGGATTAGATCTGTGGCTCATTCGGCTGGGAATGGGACGTAGACGTTCAGGGGATGGCTGACTTGTCCCTACTTCCCCACAGGTTAGGGTCACTTGGTGACTGGCTTATTGTTCTTTTAACTTATGGTGTGTGTGTGGGGGGTGCTTGGCAAGCTATGGTCCATGGGTAAAATCCAGCCAGCCAGCTATGTTTGTAAATAAAGTTTTATTGGAACATAGCCACACTCACTTGTTTGCATACTGTCCATGGCTGTTTTCACACTACAAGGGCAGAGTTGAGTTACTGAGACAGAAGCGGTATGGCCTGCAAAACCAACAATATTCACTATCTGGTCCTTTACATTAAAAACCTCGCCAAACCCTGGCCTAACATTATCTTTTGGATGTTTTCTTTCTGCTGTTTGTCATAAATGCTTGAAACTCATTTATTCATTGGTTAATTTATTTGTCAAATATGGTTTAATCATAGTGGCAAGAAATCTTAGCACAGGGACTGTGGGCTAACGAGAAAAAAACATGTAGTCAAAATCCATGGGCTTGATAATAAGAAACATTCAGTGAACTTGCCATGGTCAGGGTTCTTACCTACAAATAACAGAATCCACTAACTTAAGCAGAAAGGGATTCACTTAATAATTTAGATAACTCTCAGAATTGTTGGGAGGGCTGAAGAAAAAGCTTCAAATCACCAAAGCACCCCAAGAACAAGCCCACCAAGGGAACTGCTGCCTGCCACAATCAGGAAGTTTCAGAACCCAGTAGTGGAGCCATCTCTGCCAGCTCCAGAACCACACCTTCCACATAGCTCATCCCATGGAACCATGCCCCACCTTGCCTTTGCCCTGGCTGTCTCCTGCTGATTCACATGAAACCCTAATTGGCAAAGCCCAAATCACACACAACCTAGCTGCAAGGGAGTCAGAGAAGGATTTCCAGCTCTCCAGCCCCTGGATGTTAATCCAATAATCCGCAGCCACACAGCCACTACCTCTGTAGTTTTGCCTCGAAAGATAGAGTGTTCAACTCCTTTACTTCTATATTAAAATTTGAGAACTTAAGCATTATTAAGTAAACATAGCAAATGAGACTGGCCGAGAATACCCAAATGAGCAGGAGTAGGTACTATGGAAGTTATTCTCAGACCCAACTCCCAATCCCCACCTATTTACTTTTATTTATTTATTTTTTGTTCCATCAGTTCTATTTGTCATATATCCAGAATTCATTATATAAATTTTTCAAAATAGTTATATTTTACAAGGGTAGTTTACCATTTAGCTCTAATTTCACAAATGTTTGACATAAGAAGCCATTTTTACAAATGCCTATGTTTTCTTATAAGGATACTTTAATAAAGAAAATAAGTCTCTATACTTCTTACAGAAAGATTGGTGCAGTTTCCCCCCATTCAATTATCATTTTAGATTTTATATCACAGCATGTCCATCACACTCAGTAAACCAAATTACAATTTGCTGCTGCTTCTCCTTTTCAATCACTATTGAGAGTCACACTGCTAAGACTTTTTAGGCTTCTTTTTCTAATCTTCCCTGATATGAAAGAATTCGTGTATTTAGGCTAGAAGAGGTCATTTAAACAACACTCCTTCCAAATATAACTTGTATCAGGTTATATTTGGCTAATCACTGTGCTTGCTGAGTGACCTTTTCACTTCTCACTTAGGCTACAGCAGCTAGTAGTTTTATCCCCGCTGTATCAGCAAAAGGGATGAATCTTTGCATTCCTAAGTTTTTAAACTGCAAAAGTGAAACCCTAGAAACAAGAGTTATATAGAAATATTAAGAGAGCTAAAACATTGCTATTGTTTAGAGAACACTTTCAAATTCAAGTTCTCACCCAGATGGCGTGGCTCAGTGGTTGAGCATCAACCTATGAACCCAGGAGGTCACGGTTCAATTCCCGGTCAGGTTGCGGGCTCAATCCCCAGTGTGAGGCGTGCAGGGGCAGCCAATTGATGATTCTCCCTTATCATTGATGTTTCTATCTCTTTCTCCCTATCCCTTCTTCTCTGAAATCAATTAAAAAAATATATTAAAAAAATTCAAGGTCTCTCCCAGGTTGAAGAAGACATAAAAGAAATAAAATTGAAGGATATGGCAGTAGTTTCATAACATACTGAAAAAGGTTAACCACTCAGGTCAGTGTTGTGTCATATCCAAAATGCCAGAAGATACGGACTCTGTGGCTGGCTGAGCTCCGTGTTTGACATCTGTGTATACTCACGTACCCAAGGCAAGTGATCACGTAGGCCAGGGGAATTTTACAGATTACTGACCACGTTTACCTGAAGAGACAGGACCCACAAGGGGAAAGGTTTGGCATTCATTCAATTCCTTCCCTGTTACTGAAAGTGTGTCCACTTGGCAAAGCTCATCTTGCTTTTCAGGTAGCGTGAGTTAAAACCAAGAGAACAGCAGTATTCTCTAGTCCTGTTCCTGAGTACTCAGCTCCAGTTAGCCAACAGTCTTGAAAAGATTCTTTAATCAAACCCTTGTCCAACAGGAGAGTTAACTGTACTTGGGGACTATAGCATGCCCTATTCTCTTCTCTTTTATTTCTCTTTCTTATCTCAGTGTAACAATTACTAAGTTTTTGACCAAAGTACTTCAGCAGTAGTTGGAAATGAGTTATTCTGTATTACCAGAGGTGTTCAATCACCTTAGAATGGGGCACGTTTGCATAACAACTAAGAGATCGTCAAAAAGTGTCTACTGTAGTGATTTTGCAAATTCAGGGTTGTGGTTGCACCCATGATTGTTCTCATAATACTTTCTTAAAACAGCATCTACTAAGTTAACCAGTTCCTCTTCACTCATCAGTCGTGCCTGCTCATTCCCCTCCTCCTTATGGACATGAGCGATGGCTGTGGATAGTTCTAGGCCGTCAAGCAAATCACCGCCATCATAATCATGCATTTTGAAATAATGGAGCTGCAGTTCTGGTGGGGACATCTGGTTTGTCGATGACACCTGGATGTTCCATGACGTGCTCTTCGTGGTGCACTGTGTTCTTATCCAGGCCTGTGCTGCTGCGATGGGAGGAGCCAGCCCTGGGGCTCCTGGGCCCTGGCACCTGGGGCACACAGGGCCCAGAGCAAGCCACACAGAAGGGGGTTCTGCGCAGATGCAGAGATCTCAGTCACTGGCACTCTCGCTGCTCACCGCCCCCCACCCCCACCCCCATTTATCTTTCAAAGCCCCAGAGCCACCACTTTCAGGTAGAAGGAGGTGGAAGTCTCTGTCCTCTGGCATTCTCAGAACACTTTATCTCACATACATTCTTCCATGTCTTTCTTTTAACTTTTTTTTTTTTTTTAAGTAAGAGAACATCGCTGGTACAGTACCTTTGAAGTACCTCTCATTTTCCTGTTCATTCCATGAAACTCCCCTCTTCCAGAGACAAATAGTAGAGTTGATTTATCTTTCCATATTTTTCAACTTTTACTACATATGTGTGTCTGTGCACAGCACAGAGCGTTGTTTATGAGTTAATGAGTTTCTCTAAAGGCTGTCACGCCAGATGTGTTTTTGCAATTTGCTGTGTTTTTGAGATGGATCCATGTTGCTTCATCAGGCTCTACTTCATTCATTTTTCAGGGTCATATGATAGGACCGTGTATAAACAAGCTGCAAATCATTTGTCCATTTCCTATTGATGGCCATGCAGCCCGCCCCCAGTGTTTTCTTACTGTAAACATTGCTGCCATCAGCAGCTCTGCCTGTGCTTCCCGGGGTTGTGTGAGATTTCTCCAGGAGGGGCACCGAGATGCAGAATTGCTTGGCTATTTCCAGCAATATTTGTCAGATTGCTAAGGTGAATCTCCAGTTCCCAACAGCTCTACATGGAAGTTTTCATTTCCCCATTTTAGCTAACACTGGACCTTATCAGAGTTGTAGATTTTTGCCAGTCCAGTGGGTATATTGTTTACATTTGCATTGTTGTTTTAATTTGCATATGTCTGATTATTAGTGAGGTTGGCTATTCAGGTTTCCTTTCTGTAACGTGAACACTCATTGCACGCACTCGTGTGTATGTGTGTGTGTGTGTGTGTGTGTGTGCGCGCGCGCTCTCTCTTTTGGGTTGTCTTTTCTTGTTTACTTGTTGGTGTTCTTTATGTATTCTGGCTACAATTCTTTGTTATATGTGGTGCCATTATCTCCTCCTAGTCTGTCATTGTCACTTTTCCCTCTGTCCTTGTGTCCTCTGACCTGGTTTTGCTTCATGCCAATGTTTGAATGAGGGCAGAATGATGCTTCCCCACCATCTGAGCGGCTGGGCTCAGAATGTCAGCTTCTATATCAGGGAGAAAACCCGAAATCCCTTTAGCTGCTGCCCCTGGAGGTGGGCAGAGCAGAATTCCTTCCCTTCTCCCCACCTCCTCCATCTTTCTGAATCTAGGTGTGCTGGTTTCCCAGGGCTGCTGTGAGAGATTAACTCAGCCTGGTGGCTTAGAACAACAGACATTTATTTTTCCACAGTCAGGAGGCCAGAAACCCAAAATCAAAGTGCTGGCAGGGTCGTTTCTTCTGGAGGCTCTGAGGGAGGATTTGGTCCATGCCTCTCTCTTAGTGTCTGTGGCTGCTGGCAACGCTCAGAGACACAGAGCTCCAGGCTCTGCTTCCTTTTTCACACGGCCTTCCCTTCTGTGCGACTCTGTGTCTCCTCCTTACCCTAAATCCAGGATAATCTCACATCGAGATCCTTAATTTAATTACATCTGCAAAGACCCTGCTTCTACGTAGGGTCACATTCACACGCACTGGGAACTAGGACATGGACATATATTTTTGGACTGTTCAACCCACTACGTTAGGCAAACTCCATGAATCCCAGGGAGCAGCTAGCTAACAGCAGGGTGTCTGTGCTCATGTGTGAGTGTGTGTGGGGTGCAGTGCTGGGAGGGTGTAGAGGAGGAAGAGTACTTTCCGAGAGAGGTGTGTATTCTGGGAGGTACCATTCCCCCAGACAGAAAGAGCTGTACTTGTTGGGCATGTAGGTTGTCGGATTCACAGTCCCCGAAGACAGGTGGTGGGAATAAAGGAATACCCTTGGGTGAGCAGGTAGAAGCCATGCAGCGCCTTGGAAGTGGCTGACAACTGGTCCCTTGTGGTGGAGCTGAGCAGGTGAGTGTACCCCTGCAGAAGTGGGCAGGACAGAGCCAAGGGCGGGCTGCTCTGTCCCTTCTCAGATGTTAAACTTTGCAGGTTCTGCCCTTTTGAAGATAAGTAAAGGGAAAACAAATAGGACCCACTGAGAAAATAGAACAGAACCAAGGAGAAAGAATGGCACTGCTGACCCTCATTATTTGTGGAGTTCATATTTGCCACGTTACTCACTAAACTATTCATGACCCCCAAAGCAAGACTCGTGGTCCTTTCCCAGTGACCGTGGGCTGAGCAGGGCAGCTAGGAACCTGGGTCAGCCATGTGCACGACCCCAGCTGAGGGGGAGCCGGGCCAGGCTCTGCCCTCTTGTTTCAGCTCGGAGTGTTTTCTGAACTTCCGTGCTTTTTCTTGATGATGTCACTGTTTAAAATGGCCCCACGTGTGTGGCTCTGTCTAATGTCCCAAGGCACAAGAGGCTGTGATGTGCCTCACGGAGAAAAAAAACATGCGTGTTAGATAGGCTTCCCTCAGGCATGAGTTAGGCTGCTGTTGGCCATGACTTCCATGCAAGTGAAGCAGCAGTGTGTGTAAAATAAGGTGTCTTTAAACAGGAACACACGTAAAACAAGGTTCAGTATTGATCGATGTGTGAAGATGTGACCAGAGGCTTGCAGGAGCCTAACTCTATATTTCTCTTAGGAGCAATGGTTCAGAATTTGCTAATAGAGTGTCCCCAGCAGCCTTATCTATATACTATATATATAAAAGCCTAAGTGACCGAACGACCAAACAACCGGTAGACCAGTCACTATGACACACACTGACCACCAGGGGGCAGACGCTAAACTCAGGAGCTGCCCCCTGGTGGTCAGTGTGCTCCCACAGCCAACCTCCCAAGACCTTTCCCCCCAACCAGCCAACCTCTTGCATCCCCAATTGGCCCTGATCGGCCCCAATTGCTGGCCAGGCTGAGGGACCCCACCTGTGCACAAATTTGTGTACTGGGCTTCTAGTAGACTATAACTGCCATGAATAATGAGAACCAACGGAATCTGAAAGAGCCCACCCTGGAGATGATTGCACCATAAGATCCAGGAGCGAGTGCCCGGAAATTGGCACCCTCAAATGGCAAGAAGATGATTTCTATGTGCAAGCAAAGCCAGCATGCTCCTCAGGGGAGGACAGTCTGAGATTAGAAGGCCTCGGGATAAGATGGAAGTGGAGATGGAAAATAGGGAAGGATTACAAGGAAACGAAAAAGTTAATTGCAGGATCAAAATCCATACGGCACACAGTGAGGAGCAGAAAATGCGTCCAACACTAGATTCTTTAATTAGCTATAATGTGAAATATGTATGATTTGGTTATTAAGATACTGTGCCTTATTTATTAACTTAAAAGGAGTAAGGAAAAAAGCAGGATTTAAAATAGCATGAGCAGTCCTAGCTGGTTTCGCTCAGTGGATAGAGCGTCGCCTGTGGACTGAAGGGTTCCTGATTCAATTCCGGTCGAGGGCACATGCCCAGGGTTGCAGGCTCGATCCCCAGTGTGGGGTATGCAAGAGGCAGCCGATCAGTGATTCTCTCTCATCATTGATGTTTCTCACTCTCCCTCTCCCTGTCTGAAATCAATAAAAAAAACTTAATAAAATAAAATAGCATGAGCATATGATGTTTTTAATTCCTTTTCTCTTTTAAGTACTTGCTTACTTAGAAAAAGGCCTGGATGACTGTATTAAGGTATTTAAGGTGGGATAGATGTTACTTTTTAGTATTCGACATGCTTATGCTACTGTAGTGTTTGATTTTGTGCAAAAAATTGTATTAACTTGAGTTAAAAATATTAAAGTAGGGGTACAGAAAACAAGGCACTGTCAGTGTGGACTGTTGGTACACTCCCTCCTCTGTTCTCCAGTAGCTCCTGGTCCTCTCTGGCTGGCAGCACTTACTCACCTGTGTCTGTGGCCATCTCCCTCCTCAGGCTGTGAAGCCAGCCTTTGTATTTCTAAAACCTGCCGTGTGTGTGAGATGCTCAGGGCATTCTTCCTGTGAGGAGAAGTGGTGGAGGTGGGGCCCCCTGCCTGGGCTTGCGCCTCGCCCCCATCCTTCTGTTCCTGGGTCTGCCTCAACTCCTCTCCATCCTCCAGCCCAGCTTCTTAAGGGTGGGAACTGTGACACAGGCGAGGGGCCAGCGGAAGTGGGAGAAGGACGCACTAAGGCACGTGAGCTCATTCGTTCAGGTGGATCAGAAGGTGTGTTGACACGGATTCAGGAAGCTCAAGGCTTTTGAGAAAACCTCTGCGTTTGGATGGGAGTGTAGGAGGTGGAGGCAGTTCTGTGGGGTTCTGCAAAGATCCATTCTGTTGGTGTCGGCTTAGCACATCTCCCCGGGGTCGGGCTGGGGTACACAGGCATCTCTCTGAGCAGTTAGACGGGTTCCTTCCCAGCGCTTAAGTTGGGGAGAGAAAGCCACATCTCTGCTGAGACTGTCCTTGTCCATGAGTTCCTGGAGCTGGATAGATCCCGCTGAGATCCGGAGAGTTTGCTAAATGCTCTCAATGCTCCCACGCCTGTGCTGGAGTCCATTTAAACCCAGCTTCGCAGACACCACAGGAGGCCTCAGAAGGCAAGGAGGCAGGCGGAGCGAGCTCTTTGCACTAAGTCATCTTTCCCAGGGCCCGTGATACCTGGCTCTGGCATTCTCTGAGTTCACAGCCCCCAGGAGGCCCCCAGAGGCTCTGGGCAGCCTTGGATGGGCTGCTGCCTCTCGCCCTGGTGCGAGGGAGAGAGACTGGGGGCGAATAGGAGTGAGGTCCTCCCCGTCTCCTAGGCCTCAGAGGAAGGGACCCAGTCTCCCTCTCTGTGAGCGTCTGGAGCATTTTCCTCTCAGAAACAAGGCAAACACGAGCGATAGGGTGGAGGCCCCGGAGGCAGTGCGGGTGGCCCTTCCTTCAGCCTCCGCATTCGTTTCTCCGGGGCAGAGTGTGGGAGCTGTTAGAGGCCCGGAAAGCCGCCCGTGGGTCTCCGCGTCTTGGTTCACGGTGCTGGCGCGGGCTCTGTTGTTCTTGGAGAAGAGGCTGCGAGCTTCTCAGATCCTGGTCCACACAGGCAAGTGGCTCAGCAGAACCCAGACGACGAGCAGGTGCTCCCGGGCCAGGCAGGCGGTGCGGCGTCTCGGGCAGAGCCTTCGTGGGGTGGGGAAGCAGCCCCCAGTTTTGACCACCCCCCCTTCCCCCCGCCACTAGCTGGGTGGCCTTCGCCAGCTCTCACTTCACGGGCCTCAGCTGCCCATCTTTTGCTCAGAAGGTCAAGCAGAGGTCCCTGGAGTGTCTGCCAGCCTTTGAGTGTGTGAACCACGGAGGAGCGGCTGCGACGGCGGGGGCTTCCTCCCGGGCCCCTCCCCGCGGCCCCCTTTCTCTTCCACGTCTCACGGACTCACCCCTATTTTGTTTCCGAAGTTGAAATCCCAGGCCTTTCTGTGAGCTGAGGAAGAGGGTGTTTGCTTCAGCTTGAAAACAGGGCCAGAGAACACTGCCATCCATCACGTCCTCATTGTCACGTTAGAAGGTCCCAGAAGGTCAGCTTCCAATTGCCTCCGGGGACAGAGTCCTGTTTGTGTGGCCTGGGGACCGCCTTTCCCAGAGACAGTGGCGCAATGCCCCCCTCCTCCCCGGAGGAGGCGATAGAAATGGATTGTTCTGAAGGTCCACAGAAGCAGGCGTTCGGAGGATATGATGCTGCATTAAAGGACAAGGACGGGATAGGAATATTTTTGAGTGCTGAGCGCATCCCATCTATTTTATTTATCGCCGATGGAGTACATTTTGTCTGCTTTCTGGAAGGATTTGTGGCCGGGGTGCAAGGGGTGGCTTTTGATATGAAAATGTGTATTGTGGCTCCGTGAATGGGGTGTGGGAAGGGGCAGAGATGGCCCCCACTTGCTGGAGGAGGGGCCTCGGTGCGGGTCCAGCCCAGCTGGAGCGGCCCGGGGAAGCGGCGAGGTGTGAAAGGGTGCTTTTAGGAAAGTCTGGATCAGACATGATGTTATAGGAAAAAATGCAGCGTCTGAGGAAACTGCGCATGAATAGAGAGAAAGCCGAGAAACGGGCAGGGAGGCAGAGGACATAAAACAGATTGTCATCGGGAGCCGGAGCGGGGCGGCTGCGCCGGGGGGAAGGCAGAGGCTCCTGCTCCCGAGGGGAGGCCGAGCGGGGGCTGCAGCCCTTGCGGAGTGGCTGGGGGGCCAAGGCCAAGAGTCAGGCCCGTGCGTTTCTGCAGCGTGAGGACAGACGGAGCCTCAGACAGAGCCATTGCCCCTTGGTCTGCGCCAGGGAGAAGCCTTGCCTGTGCGGGGCTGTGCCCGCTCACCTTGACCCCCAGACCTTCGGGGTGGGTGGCAGCGTCCACAGCGGGGAAGGGAGCCACCTGTCCGGACACTTTGGGAAGGCCTGGGAGGCCGCGGACCTGCCCCGTTGCCTCTCTGTGCTGCAGGGAAGGGCAGGTGCCACCTCTCAGGCTGCAGGCAGTTTCCAGCGGCGGGCGCTTGGGAGTGTGGCCCACACTGCCCGCCTCTCATCCAGGCTCTGCCCCTGGCCAAGTGCCCGGGGGCACAGAATTCTTTGTGCCTCAGTTTCCTCACCTGTAAAAAGGGGGTTAAGCCCTATCCGGTTTGGGTCAGTGGATAGAGCGTCGGCCTGTGGACTAAAGGGTCCAGGGTTCAATTCCGGTCAAGGGCACGCGCCCAGGTGGTGGGCTCCATCTCCAGTAGGGGGCGTGCAGGAGGCAGCTGATCAATGATCTCTCTCATCATTGATGTTTCTTCTCTCTCTCTCTCTCCCTCCCTATCCCTTCCTCTTTGAAATCAATAAAAATACATTAAAAAATAACTTAAAAAAATAAAAGGGGATTAATGTCAGTGCCTACCTCAAAGGGATATGAGGACTAAGTTAATTCTCTTTTTTAATGCCAATATATTATTTATTGCCCAAACAGAATTTATTGTCTTTTAACTTTCCCAGCTAACATCAATAGAGTTTAATGTACCCTTCTGAGTTTATCTCATTTTCAAATCAGTGTTACTGGGTTTGACATTTCCTCATGAACCAGTGATGCTTATGCAATTAAAATTACTTTGATTACTAAAATGTTCTTTGCTAGACATCTCTGTGAGTTGATTTAAAAACATAAATAGCCCTGGCCGGTGTGGTTTAGTTGGTTGAATGTTGTCCCATGCACCAAAAGGTCGCTGGTTCGATCCCTGGTCAGGTGCGTACTGGAGGCAATGGAGCGATATTTCTCTCTCTCTCTCTCTCTCTCTCTCTCTCTCTCTCTCTCTCTCTATCTCCCTCTCTCCCCCCTCCCCCTCTCCTTCTCACCCTAAAATCAATTTAAAAACATTAGCAAATAAAATCAAGAGAACTTTCTAGTTTGTCCTGGGATTGTAGTAAACAAAATTCGTGAAACAGCTCCCTGGCCAGGGTGGCTCCCAGTAGGCTGGCGGAGGCCAGAGCTGGCCTCCCGAGCCTTGTTTCTCATGGGGGCTCCACAGGCCTGGGGTTCGGTGGAGAGTGAGCACCCTGGTGGCATTGGTGGTGGTGTGGGGGGTGTTCACAGCCTTTGCAGGGCTCTGGCCAAGGGGTTCATTCTCAGCAAGCATTCGTTTGGATGGTCCTGACCTGGAATGACTTGTCATGCGGTAGCAGGAGCTCTGCAAGTACCAGAGTCCTCCGGGGCTCCCACAAGTCTGTAGCTCCACCTCCTCCCATTCTCACCCCAGACCGGACTGGGGGCGGGGAGGGGAGGGGGGGAGGGCGGGGGGGGGGCTCTATGTTTCACTTCTTGAGGAGCTGCCAGTCAGGTTCCCAAAGTGGCGGCACCATCTGACGTTTCCCACCAGGAGCGCCCGAGGGCTCCACTTCCCCCGTCCTCACCAGCACTGGTTAGTATTTGCCTCTTTTGAGTCCAGACACTCTGCTAGGCCCGGCTCTGGTGTGCATTTCCCTGGCGGCTAGTGGTGGTAAGCCCCTTCTCATGGGCTTATTGGCCACTTGTGTATCTTCTTCGGAGGCATGTCTGTTCAGATGTCCGTCTATTTAAGTTGGTGAGCTAGTTCTCCGTCGTGCTTGGAAGAAGGCCTTGCACGTGGGGAGCTACTGTTTGGGAGAGTCCCCAGGACTTGCCTGCCCGACTTCTCACCTACCTGAGCGAAGGAAATGGGGGGCACTGCATGAATGACCAGGCATGCAGAGCTGGTGGCGTTATGTTCCCCTCAAATACTTCCCCACTCGGGAGAGGCTGGAACCACAGGCCAAATACCCACCGGACTGTTTGTGTTTCTTGCCCCAAGTCCCTGTGGTGGGACCTGGATTCTGCTCACCCACAAGCCCCTGCGCGGCTGCTGCGGGGGTGGGGGTGGCGGGGTGGGCTGGCACACGCAGTGTCTTGGGGGCTGCCTCAGGACGTCCCAGGTCCTGCCCTCCAACCCCCTCCGGGAGCCTCCTCCAGGGCTGCTGTCCCTGCGCCTGCGTCACCCCGAGTTGTTTTGTACCAGCCGCTGGCGCTCAGGTGGCTCTTTGGCTCAGCATAAGCTTTCCTTTTCATTTTCTTTTTGCTTAAAAACACTCAGGTTTTCCCAGAGTCGATTAGTCCTTGGTGATGACTGATCAAAGGTTTGGGTTGGCCTCAGCATTTCAAGCGTAGCAGGTCCTCAAAGAACGAAAGTTGTTTTGTTCAACATCGTTATGACATTGGGGAAAAAAAAATGATGCCCGGGACACTGTGTGGAGTTTGCATGTTCTTCCCGTGTCTGCGTGGAAAATTAGGATGCAAGGGTCCCGATGGACACATTGGGCAGATAGCTGATGTCCTAATTAAAATTCCCCGGAGGGACGAGCCGGTCATACAGGCCTGGGTCCGGACAGCGGCTTGGTAATGACCCCACTGGTAGTGATAAAACTCCTGTCTCCTCCCAACCGAGGGCTTTCTCCCTCTCTTCCTAGAGGCCCTTTCTGTTCAGGTTCTGCTCCCTGTGGCCACCCTTTGCTGCTTTCCCCCCTGAACTTCCCTGGCTGCTCCCTGCCTCGCCTCGCTGTGCAGGGGGTAGGTAATTTCTCCTTCCACAGTACAGTATCTGGCAGCGGCGCCGCCTCCTATTTTTTATTTCCTCCCCCATCTTCTCTGTTAATCCGCGCCTGCTGGAAGCGTGCTTCCTCTGCGATTTCCCCGCTCGGCTCAGGCGCTGCGTTCTCTCGGGGACCCTCGGCATTTCTGTGCATACCTATGCTTATTGATATTCTGGCTCTGGGAGCATCGTGCTTGCTCGCCTGCGCGCTGCGGGGGCTCTGCTGCCTTCCCACGCCTCTGCACCCGTGGGGAACATGGTCTGCAGCACCCCCGATCTGGTCGGCCGCACCGGGGCCCGGCCCAGGGTGGTAACTCTGGTCAGTAGCATGCTTTTCCCTGGGCACAGAGCAGCTGCCCTCCCACTTCCACAAAACAGCCGCCCTCCACCTCCCAGGCTTTTCCTCTCCCCCCCAGCCCCCCGCAATCGCACCTCCTTCTTTAAACCAGTCCTCTTGTTGCCATTTCCAGGCCTCTCAATGTTTCATCACCCCCCCACACACACACACACCCGACACCCTCCAATTTGTCAGGGACCCTCTTCTTTTTTATAAATATAATTTTATTGATTTCAGAGAGGAAGGGAGAGGGAGAGAGAGATAGAAACATCAATGATGAGAGAGAATCATTGATCGGTTGCCTCCTGCAGGCCCCCTACTGGGGATCGAGCCCGCAACCTGGGCCTGTGCCCTTGACCAGCATCGAACCCAGGACCCTTCAGTCCATAGGCCGACGCTCTATCCACTGAGCCAAACCAGCCAGGGCCAGGACCCTCTTCTTGATGTGGGAAAGGTGGACTGTGTCCCCGTCAGTGCTAAGGGGGAGTATGACCTTTCTCAGTTGTAGGCATTTGGGGGTCTACAGGGTTAGTTTCAGAATTACACTTTTTTTTTTTTTTAGCATCATAACTAGCAAGTGGTGACTTGGGTGGGAGGTGCTGGGGGTCGGGCAATGGCTTTAATTTCCCCATGGTACTCCTCACCAGATGATGGGGTTGCTGTGCCCTAGAGCATGTGAGTGGGTCTCGGGAGTGTAACATACTGAGAAGTGAGCATGTTGTCAAGGCATAACCCCAGACTCTAATCTTGTGCTTTTGTTTCCAGTTAAACTTCTTTATTGTTTCATTTCTCATGTTACAAAGGCAGTGCCTGTTAGTGGTAGGAAAATCTATATATATAAAAAGCCAGCGATTGTAATGCTGGGGCGGCCAGCCCATCGCCCACAGCCCCTCCCCACGGCCGGCCCTGTCCTCAATCGGCCCCCCCACCCCAGTTGGGGGCAGGGCCCGCCGGCCAATCACCCGTGAACCCTCCCCTCAGCTGGCATGGCCCGATTGGGCCGATCAGGGCGGGCTGGCTGGCCAACCTCCCGCTGTCTCCTTCCCCACGCCCCGCCCCCCCCCCCACAGGCCTGGCCCTGATCCGCACCAATTGGGGCCAGGCTGGCCAGACAGCCCCCCTCCCCGCTGCACGAATTCGTGCACTGGGCCTCTAGTTAGAAGATAATAGACTAGAGGGGAAAAAGAAAATGCAAGTAACAGTGAATTCCTCCCAGCCAAGTGATACCTAGAGTCTCTGTCGCCTCGTAGGTCTTTCTCCACGTGTGTGTGTCTGTTGTGCGTGCAGTCACACTGCATTTTACATGGTATATTTTTGTCTTCTGTCCATGTTGAATCGTCTGCTAACCTGTGGTTTTGTGTGGCTGTGTAGGATTGCATCTGTGGATCTACATGCCTCCGTCAGACATTTAAACTTGCCGGCTGGGCTGTGCTTGGATGTTTGCATTCTAAGCTTTGCTGTGTTGAATATCCTTCTAAGTGGATCTTTATGCCATTCTCAGATAAATCCCTAGGATGTGGGGTTGCTAGGTCAAAGAATAAGCACATGTTTAAGACTTTGGATACACATTGATTATTGCTGTCCCCAGAATGCTTATCCTTGTTTCTTTGTATGTATCGGGCATTAGTTACTCTAAACAATATTGGCCAACTTGGAAGACAAAAAGTGGCATTTGGTTATTTTAACTTGTATGTCTTTGAAAACTATCAAGGAAGATTGAACATTTTTGTGAGTTTCTATTTTGTATATTACCTTTTTGGGTATTGATACATTTTTTTTAGTAAGAGCTCATCTCTTTTTCTTCTTCTTCTTCTCCATTTTATTTATTTTTTGTTAATCCTTACATGAAGATATTTTTTCCAATGCTTTTTCAGAGAGAGTGAAAGGAAGGGAGGGACCTGGGAGTGGGAGTGGCGAGGGAGGGAAAGAGAGAGACAGAGAAAAACAGAGACATCCATGTGAGACACATCGACTGGTTGCCTCCCACATATGCCCGGACCTGGCCTTGGGGTGGGGAGCGAACCTGAAACCTAGGTACGTGCCCTTGACAGGGAATCGAATCCGAGACCCTTCGGTGCACAAGTTGATGCTCTAACCACTGAGCACACTGGACAGGGCCCACTTTTTTTCTTTTTTTTTTTTATTGATTTTTTACAGAAAGGAAGAGAGAGGGATAGAGAGTTAGAAACATCGATGATAGAGGAACATCGATCAGCTGCCTCCTGCACAACCCCCACTGGGGATGTGCCCACAACCAAGTTACATGCCCTTGACCGGAATCGAACCTGGGACCTTTCAGTCCGCAGGCCGACGCTCTATCCACTGAGCCAAACCGGTTTCGGCCACTTTTTTTCTTAATGAACTCTTTATATATTAAAGATTGTAACTTTCTGCCCATCTTCTGTCTTACAGATATTTCTCTCAGGTGTTATTGATTTTTATTATTATTTAAAATTTTAAATGTGTGTGCTTTTTTTACATAGACAGCTTGAAATTGTCATCTATCCAGATATATGTTTTACAATATTTGCTTTTGGTGTCATCCTGTAGCAAGGCCTTCTCAGCCCCAAGATTCTATAAATATTTACTTACAGTTTCGTCTAGTAATTTTTGCAGTTTCGCTTTTCACATGTAAACACTTAATCTGTCTGAAGTATCTTGGTAGAAGGTACGAAAGTAAAATGTAACCATGACACCACTTATTACTCAGTCTGTCCTCTTCTGCCCAATTTCCCCCTCAGTTTGTGAAGTAAATAGGTCTCACTTTAGGCATTCTGTTTGGCTAAATCCTCTCTCTATTCTCATGTCAGTTCGCACTGTTTTGATTCTTGTGGCCGATGACACACTGTCAGGCTCCGGGAGGCGTTGCGAACGGCACAGCACACGCCAGAGCGAAGGGCTGTTTGCGGTGTCGATCCAAGTCGCTGTGTATGTTACAGTCGCTGCCCGCCCTGGTGAGAGTAAATAGTCTATTTTTTTCGGCTTTTCTTCAGGGGTCCTGAGTATAATGGCTTTGTCATTTGCACCAGCGAGTGCTCAGGTCTCTTCATAAGTGTTTGCCTTGTCCCCTGCCCCGAGCCTTGCACCGTGCCCGGTGCCCAGGAAAGGCAGGTCGGTGTCAGCCCAGGCCCCTCAGGCAGGTCTGTGTCAGTTCCACGGCCAAGTCTTCATCACATCCGTTTTTCTTAAAAACCAGCAGCCCCCCCCTGCTGACTCATGTTCTTGACTGCTAGACGCTTTTCTTCCCTAGTTGGGTGTGCCGGGCACCGTCCTGGCTTTTTCCCTCCTGATGGGGGATCGGGGTGGAAATGTGGTGGAGGACCTGGAGGCCAGCGAGTCAGGGATGCTGCTTCCCCACTCCCGTCGCTGGGCTGTTGCCATGACAGTGGGTCGGACAGACACGTCCTCCCTGTGCCTCCTCCCTCCAGCTTCTCTCTGACTCCACTTCCTGAACTCAGAGGGAGCGTGTGGGTGGGCAGCCTGCTGGGTGGTCTGCCCAGGCTCCAAGGCAGCCTCGGCCACTCCCAGGGCCTAAGAGGGGCCTGGCGGCCCTCAGACCACACTCAGCCATGCTTTCTTTTCCAGCGATGGCTTCGATGATAGTGACGATGAGGACGAGCCCGTGACAACCAGGGAGTAGCTGACGATACCGTGGAAACCGTGCAGGGTCTCCTGTTCACAGACTGTAGTGACATTCCCGAGCACCTGCCTGCTTTGTGCCCTGTGCGATAGTAGATGCTGTGGGCCGTTAGAAGAAACTTCCTGTCCAGTGCGCGCCCTCATTCTGTCAGCCCAGGCCAGAATCCAGGCTCAGCTCCCAGACCCTGGGACCTGACTCCCTCCGTTTGAACCCTGACTGTGCCCCTACTGTGATACCTGGACCAGTGACTGAACTTTTCTGTGCCTCGGTTTCCTCACTGTCGAATGGGAATGATGCTTCCCTGGGCTGTTGCAAGGATTAAAGAGTTCGTATAGCCGAAACCGGTTTGGCTCAGTGGATAGAGTGTTGGCCTGCGGACTGAAGGGTCCCAGGTTCGATTCCGGTCAAGGGCATGTACATTGGTTGCGGGCACATCCCCGGTTGGGGGTGTGCAGGAGGCAGCTGGTCGATGTTTCTCTCTCATCAATGTTTCTAGCTCTCTGTCCCTCTCCCTTCCTCTCTGTAAAAAATCAATAAAATATATTTAAAAAAAAAAAAAAGAGTTCGTATATACACTGAGTGGCCAGATTATTATGATCTCTGAACGCATAATAATCTGGCCACTCAGTGTATGTGTGTGTGTGTGTGTGTGTGTGTGTGTGTGTGTGTGTGTATAGCCCGGTGCATGAATTCATGCATGGGTGTGGCTGGCCTGCCTGCTGGTCAAACTCCTGGTTGAGGGGACAATTTGCATATTAGCCTTTTATTATATAGGCTATACACTGAGTGGCCAGATTACTACGCGTTCAGAGATCATAATAATCTGGCCACTCAGTGTATAAGCATGACAGTGCCTGGCCCATGTGGATTTGCAGTTATTATTATTATTGTTGCTGTTGTTGTTGGGTATGTGCCTGTCTTCCCTATGGTTCCAGCAAACCCCAAGCTCCATGAGAGTCTTCTGTCCTTGTTTGTATTCACCGCTGCACAACCTTCACAGACCTGACACCCAGTCAGTTCGTTGCTGACAATACGAATGTGAATGATCATTATCCCCTGTTGTGCTGGGCTCTTGGACCCGGGACCTGACCTGATCTTCAGAAGCGTGTACAGTCGGTGTGACGTTGGCCTTACAGATGACAAAGCCAGAGCTCCGGGGTCTAGGAGGCTCGCCAAAGGCTGCCAGCCCACAGGCGCCCAGGCCACAGTCACCCCCAGTCCGCCTGACCCCAAAGCTGAGTCAGGACGAATGGATGACGACGAATGGGGTGGGGACAAGGGAGATGATCTGAAAGAATACGAGAACACTATGGCATGTAAGGCATTCAATAGGGCCCATCGGTGTGGGTGCCATGGAGAGGAAGGGCTGACGGGCAGCCAGGCAGGGAGACGAGTGGATTTCACGTTTGGTTTGGGAAGGAAATGAAAGCCGCTTGGCACGTGGAGGGGCTTAGACACTCACCGCAGCCTCCAGGTGGCTCTGCCTGCCCCTCTGGCTTGCCTGGCGCAGGGGCCCAGAGCCTGGGGGAGGGTTCCTGGAGGAGGAGGGCTTGGGTCCCGCTCCTACCACTGGCAGGAGGGCTGCGGTCAGAGGGCACAGCGGGTGCCACGGGATGCAAGCACCCGCGGAACATCCCGGCACACCGGGAGGCGTGGCCTCGAGAGCATCCCCTGCGGAGGGCCACAGATGCCGGCGGGAGGGGCTGGCGCTTAGACAGTGGATCCTTTCACCTGGGGGATGGGGCTGTGCAGCAGGCTGCCCTGTGTCCTGTGTCCATCCTGAAGAAGGGGACTGGGGGAAGGCAGCCACGGGTGGGGCAGGTGGGAGGGTGAAGGCTGGTCGGGGGCGGGGGGCGCAGAGAGGCAGGCAGGGGCTAGATGTGGGAGGGCAGAGATGGGGTATGGGTTTTATTCCACGTGCAAAGGGAAAATGAGGGGTGTGTTGAGCCGAGGCATATGATACTGTCTGCATTTTCGTAAGGTCAGCCTGGCTGCTCTGTGGGAGGACCTGGGAGTTTCCAGCTCAGAGACGATGGAGGCCTGGGTGTGGATGGGATGACGGCGAGGAGCTGGGGAGTGGGAGGTGGTGCCCCTAGAACTTGGTGGGCTACTTGTGGAAACAAAAGTTAAGAAGTGACCCTGAGTTCTTCCCAAGGGGCTGTAGGACGCCGAAGCTTGGTGCCACTTGGAGGACACGGGTGAAGGGTGAGAGCCGTGGCGGCTGTGTGCTGGGCGAGCCTGTGTAGGCTGGAGGGTGGCACGCTCAGAGGGGGTGGCAGAGGCAGAGGAGAAGGACCAGGCTCTGTTGCCTGATTTCCTTGGTTGCACTTGGCCTCTGCTGGGCACTCTTGGCCTTAAAAACCACCTTGTGCTCAGAGGGCCAGAGAGGCAGGTACCACGAGCCTGAGCCCGGCCCTGGGGAATGGTGGGAAATCTCCTGAGAACACGAGCCGTCACCAGTGATTTCATCACTGAGACAGGAGTGGCCCAGGTGGGGTTAATCTTCCTAGGAATTAGGAAAGAAATGTCAGGTTCATCTGAAGGTATCCTAGGCGACCATGGCCTCTGTGGTCTGGGAGCCGGAGCTTCTGGTCCAACCTACCCCCCTCCAGAACCTTCCTGCGGGTCACCAGTGACATGGGAGGGTGCTGAAGGAGGGCCCGTGGGCCTGGTGCTCCTGGCATCAGCCTGGGACTGAGGGGCCCCGCAGGAGGGAGGTGGAGGTGGCTCCCTGCCTGCCATCTGTCCCCCGTGCACAGCGGAGGGAGTGCCCCTCACCCCCGCCCCCCCTTCAGACCCCCCGTTTTTAGACTAATGTGCTTCATCTAAACCTGGATGTTTTCCTTGGATTCCGTTATTGGGAGGAGGAAGGACGCAGGGTCCTGGACGTGGCTGTCCCTTTGGTATATTACCAGGGAGTCCCCTCAAGGCCTCTAGCATGTTTCATACCTGCCCCATTTGAAGGGCTGCCTGGATCAAGTTCACCTACACCGAGCGCAGTCGTGACCAAAATCGGCACCTTCCTGGAATTTCCAGGCACTGAGAACAGAAAGAAAGGGTCCCCAGAGCTAAAGAAAAAAAAATCCCATTTGACGTTCATCCGAGGTGCTATGGAACAGAAGAAAGAGAATTTAAAAATGAACCAAGGGGCCTGCAGCCCCGTCTTGGACGCTACCCCGAGTGACCGGGCCAGGCCCTCCTCCCTCCGCTTGCAAAACCGGGGGCTGGCTCTCATCTCCGGGCCCCTTTCGGCAGTAACACTATCCCGCACAGCGCCCGCGTTCATTACCTGCTCCAGCAAAAAAGCGAGGGCCGAGATTAACACCCTCAGCCACGTCTTTGCAGAGCTCAGACCTGAGGAAATTGGAAAACACTCCAGCCAGCGTGGAGTTGGGTTTACAGCGTGTTCGCTGGAGACGCCAGCGGGCCTCATTAAAAGGCACTTTATCTGGAAGGCCCCAGGAGCGGCCGTGCGAGGGAAGAGCCGTGGGAGTGGAGGCGGACGCGCGCTGCCTGGTGCAGGGGAAGAATGCCGAGCTTCGGCGGCTGCGCCTCTGGTCTGACTGCTGCCCCTCACCAGACACCTTCGTGTCCCCGATCGCTTTTCCCCTCCGGGAGGAAACATTCCGGTGGAGCGCCAGCATTCAGAGCGACCTGGTGAATTCCATCACCACTGAGGTGCTTCCGAGCCTAAGGTTTGCTAACAGGGAAAAGCAAACGAAATCAGGAATTCCCCCAAAGCATTCCCGCTCAGCACCTGCCCCGAACCTTGGCCTGTGTTTGCCACGCCGCCCCCTCCCACGCTGCAGGCTTCGATGTTCATTTGCAGCCAGTAACTAGTGAGCCACCCCAACGGCCTGGTCGACATCGGTTCCAGAAATGCGAACCTTAGAGAAATGTGCATCTCAGGATTGATGAAATCTCGTTCAACAAAGAGTCTGAAAACTGTGACCCCTCTGGGCCAGCGGTTGTGTCTACGCCTCCCCCGGTGGCCCGGCGGCTCGGGCCTGGGGTCGGGAAGAAGGTATCTATTTGGGAGCAGGCCCTTGGGGTGCCGGTGCTGACGCTCTGGAAGAGATGTCTGTCCCTGGAAGCCATCGCGGGCTCGCTCTGACACCGCGATGGGAGCCTGGTGACTCCAGGGCCCGGCTGGTCTGGTCGGTGGCCGTCTCTCCTGTTTTCTACCTGATGTGAGTTAGCTGGCGAGTTTGGATTTGTCACCCGTGGGAGGCAGGTGATGGGGTGGGAAGGGCAGAGCCTTCGGGATGGGTCGGACAGGGGTTTCCTCCAGCTCTGTCATTCCCACAGGTCAGGCCTTCACGCGCTTGTCCCCTGGGCTATAAGATGGGGGTAACCCTGAGCACTAAGGGAGGTGGAGGGAGACCCTGTCCTTCCCTCTCCTAGGTGCTGGGGAGGCGATCAGAGACCCAGAGCCTGTCCTCCAGGAGTTTCAGTCTTGCTTGGCGATCTTTCTCCAAAGCTGTGGCTGGTTGAGCAGCCGCCCAGCAGGGGACCACTCCCACTGGCTCCCCTCAAACTCAAGCAGACCTGTTCCCCCTCTGGGTTTCCTCTTTGGTCCCTGACATCCCTTGGACCCTAAATACCTCAGGGCATTCCCCTTCTTCACAGGCTGGTGTACAACCTCACCCCGGGGCTGCCAAGGACACCTCCAGTGGGGCTCCTCCTCTTTCCCCCCTTGCCCCACCCTGATTCCCGCCCTCAGCCCACACCTGAATGGCCCACAGGCTCCATACTGTCCTCCCAAGTTTGCAAGGCCTTGTGGCACCATGGCTGTCCTTATCTACTACCATGAGCATCGTAACCCACTATCGTAGTGTCTTGACGCTGTGTTCTGTCATTAATATCGAGGCTGGGCTTGCTGATATCCATCGGGGAGCTTTCTGTGCCCTCCCTCGGCCTGGGGCTGGGTCGTGTCCCTCCTCTGTCCCTGCCCTAACTTCCTGTCCGTGTTGCAGTTAGGGTCTCCTGGCTACTCCTCCAGACTGGCAGGCACGCTCTCTCCTCAGGGCCTTTGCGCTGGCTGTTCCTTCTCCTGAAATGTCCTTCCCTGGTATGTCTGCGTGGCTCACACCTACACTTCTTTAGGTCTTTACTCACAGGCCACCTACTCCACGAGGCCTCCATGATCCCCCTTTTAAAAACCACACTTCTCTCTGACACCCGGGACCCCTCTCCTCTCTCCTGCTTATTGTTCTTCCTGACACTGTCATCCTCTCACAGGCCAGACGGCTTCTTTTGTGCCTTGTTGATCGTCTGTCTTCCGTGTCTGGCCACAGGGACTTTGGCCTGTTTGTTTGCTGCCGAGTCCTCTGTGCCTGGCACAGTGCCTGGTGTGTAGCTTTCAGTAGATATTTACTGAATGAATGAATGAATGAATGAATAAAGTGCATGTACCCCATTTTTAAATGGTCCATTCTGGCCTCTCCTCCACTGGACCCTGGCCTCCTGGCAGGCAGGGCCGTGTGCTGTTGGTCTTTGTTTGGCCACAGTATTTCCTGGGTTCCTTTTTGATGAACGGATGTTGTCTCGGCCTCTGTCTAAATTCTCTCAGTAGAAATCTGAGCATGCCCTTGGGCCTTTGAAAGGCTAGCTTTCTGGGTGGTTTCTCTACAGCACCCACTTATCCCTTTATCACCTGCCCATGTACCCGCTTTTCCCCTCTCTCTCAGCCCCTTGTGCTCGCATTCCGGGCTCATTATTCCCTCACTTTGTCCACTAGCACGCCATGTGCTTTCAGGAACGTTACCCAGTCCCACTCCACGCCTTTTTCCTGCTGTCCCACCGGCCAGGAGTGCCCTCGCCCTTGGCCTCCTGGAAAGCTCCTAGGCATCCCTCACTTGCGTTGAACCCTTCTTCCCTGTGCACACCCCGCATGCCCCCCCTCCCTTTAGCAGGGCTAACCCCCAGATCATGCCTACCTTCTGCGCTAGTATATGAACGTTTCAAGCCAGCCACCACATCCTGTGCCCTTTGTGCCCCTGGCCGAGTGCAGTTAGCTTTTGGCATGGAGCTGACCTGCACGTTTATCAGATGAATCAGCAGGTCTAATACAAAGCTCCCTTTGACGGAGGTCTGAATGAGTGTGGCCCAGCCTGACTCCTGGAGCCTTTTAAATGCCATTGGTTAAGGGCTCTGGCCAAGCCCCTGCACCGACTGACTGCACGTGCTCACAGCCTGATAGGACTTCTTCCTCCCCTGCAACTGCTGACCACATGCTCACTACAGAGCCATGCCGACTCCTCCCAGGCCCTGGGCAACTGCTTAGTCCCCTCCCTGTCCGCTCCGGGTCCTCTGAGAGGGCCTTCTCCAGTGGGGAGTCTGGAGGCCACGGCTAATTGCCTCCTCTGGAGGCCTCTGGGGAGGCAGGTGCAGGGCGCTGGCAGGCGGCTCCAGGTGTTTCTCCTCGCCCGACTTGTCCTCCTGAGGGGAAGTCTGGCTGCTGTCCCCCGTCCCCCCCGCCCCCGCTCAGCTGTGGCCCGAGGCCAGCTGCCCTCCTGAGGACGCGCTGCAGAAGGAACAGGGCCGCCCAGCCGGGGCAGGGCCCTCCTCCTCCCTGTGCCCCGGGGTTTGGCTGTGTGTGACCCTGCGCCTTCGGTGTGCGCAGCAGGTTTTGTCTGGACCTGTAGTGACCACGGGGTGTGAGCTGGGGTCCTTGCATCGTTGTCGTCGGAGTTGGAAAGCACGTGGCCGCCGTGGCCTGGAGTCTGTGCAGGGCCTTCCTGGTGGCTGTGTGCAAGTCCCACTAACACAGACATGGGGCTCTCCCTGACATCTGGGCCCCTTTGTTCCGGGGCTGATAACACTCTCCTCGTGCCCGCCGACGACTGGTTTCTTGCCAGTTCCTCCTTAGTGATAACTGGGTGAATCACCCTCCCCCCAAGTTCCTAGCACTTCTGGGGGTGCAGCCGCCTCTTCCTCAGACCAGTCTCTGTGGATCTTACTGGAATGACAAAGGCTGGCTTATCAGGGAGTCTTACTCCTTGTGTGTTACTATCACGGGGAACTTGAAAAGCTGCTCAGCCAGGACCTCACTTGGACTCATTAATCAGATCGATCGGTTTCCCTTCTGGGGGCAGGAAACCCTGTTTTTCTTCTTAAAGCTTTCCGGTGGGTTTACTGAGCCGCAGGCATGGAGAACCCGGAGGGTAGACGATGGCGCTGCCGTTAAAACCAGGTCGTCCCTCTGCGCAGCCGGTGCTCTCAGGGAAGAGAACCAGGTCGTCCCTTTGGCGCACGGATGCCCACGCTCACTGTCCTGCCGGGCCGGGCCGCGCCGGGTGCGGAGTGAGTGTGCAGCCAGCCCCTGCATCACGGCGCGCAGGGGTGAGCCTGCGGCCTGGGCTCTTTTTCGTGGTGGCTGCTTGCTAGGCATTTGCAGACCTGAAATGAACCTCGCCAGGCCACTCAATTTTGGGTCCTGGGAGAGGTGAGCAGACTTGTCCCAGGACTTGATGGTCTAGTTTGGGAGGCCTGTCCCTGGGCCCCAGACCCAGAGGGTCTGAATGAACACCCCATCTACATGCCTCCAGCCCTTCCAACCCCCATTACTCTCAACCAAACCCTCTGAACGCTCTCCCCGAACGCTCATCCGCTCCAGGGACCCAGTGAGACACAGTGTCCCCAACTCCTGACTCTCCCAGGCCCACCCTCTGCTTCCCGTCCCGACTCCTCCACTCCATCTTTGTCCACCTTTGCCAGGTCTTTGCATCTCCCCCTGATCGGGTCTTTCCTCGTGGAAAGTGTGTGAGATCAGCTGCCATCTGGGTCTGAAAGGGCCCCGCCCCCAGCACACCTGTGCCTACCTCGGGGCCTGTGTCCAGCTGCAGCCCCTGACGCAGCCTTCCCCGCCGGCCCCGCTGTGCTGATGTCACCCTCACGCAAGGCTGCTTCTTGCTCTGAGCCTTGCACACCCTGCTCACTGTTCTTGGAAGACTCAAGTTCTTCTCCTGCTCCGGCCGGGTTGGCTCATTAGCCGCTCTCAGGGGTCAACGAGGTGGTCCTTTGTGACCATCAGCCTCTTGCCTGACCCTGGAGCAGAGGATGGGTTAACTCCCACGTTCCCCGGAGCCCGCCGATTCCTCCTGAATCGTAAGGAGCCCTGGCGTGTGGCTTCGGGTGGTGTTCGCGGAGCCCGTTCTTTCTGCAGAGACTGGACTCGGACTTCTGGCGCCATCGTGTCATCTGCAGATTGAGGTTCTGGAGTGGCTGCAGCGGAGCCCTTGCCCGTAGGTCACCCCCCGCTTCCAGCGTTCACAGGGCATTGCACTGGCTTTGCTTTTGGGAGACGAGCGTTCCAGGCCTGGGCCCACCCGTGCCAGACGGAGTGTAACTGAGTATTGGCTGAGCCCGGACCACACTCAGAGGGCACTTCCCGCCGAAACACGCGCCGTGTCATAGCCCCGTGCAAACACGTGTGCACTCGCACATGGCCCCTGTCCTCCTCGCTTCCTGCTGCGAATGCTGAGCCCATTTCTCACATTTTCCTGGTGCACCAAACCAGGCTGCTTTCTGGCATCTTTCTAGAGTCAGTTCTCACTGAGGAGAAGCTGGCCCAGGCCACGGAAGGGGCAGCTCTCCCTGGAAGGAGTAGGCGGGAAGTTTTCCCTCACCAGGCCAGCGAGAGAGCACTCGCCTCCGTTCTCAGTCTACCCAACCAAACCGACATTTATTTTACTCTGAACTAGTTACAAGGATAATAACACAGCTCAGAGGACAGTGTGGTGACTGCCTATGTGTCCCCCTCCAGCTTTATCAGATTGCACCATTATGCCCTTCTTTTTGCTTCATCTTTTCTTTCCGTTTCCTTCCTTCCTTCCTTCCTTCCTTCCTTCCTTCCTTCCTTCCTTCCTTCCTTCCTTCCTTCCTTTTTCTCTCTCTCTTTCTTTCTTTCTTTCTTTCTTTCTTTCTTTCTTTCTTTCTTTCTTTCTTTCTTTCTTCCTTTCTCCCTTCCTTCCTTCCTTCCTTCCTTCCTTCCTTCCTTCCTTCCTTCCTTCCCTCTTCCTCCTCCTTCTTCTTCTCCCCCCCTCCTCCTCCTCCTCCTTCTCTTCTTCCTCCTTCTCCTCCTCCTCCTCCTTCTTCTGAAATTTGACCTCTAAGAAGCCTCACCCTCATCCCCACCTCGGTCTTGCACAGTGGGAAGTGCAGTGTGGAGAGAGGGAAAGGACCTGGGAACCATGGTCAAACCTTCCCTCTAGTCGCGCCACATGCTCCTTATGGAATTTAGGGTTTTTCTGCAATGGGACCCCCTGTTCCTCCAGCTTTTCTTTCCCTGCTCTTCCCTGCCCTGCTTCTTACTCGTGGGCAGAAAGTGGGTGGAGTGAGGGCAGAGGGAGGCCCCATCTGTTTAGTATCTAAAAGGAATGTATATAGATGGTAAGAAAAAAATAAAGTTACTCCTCATTCAGGCTGACTCTCTGCTTCAGAGCTCAGGAGAGAGGGGCTGATGGTCTAAATTCCCATGTTTTTCTCTATTTTCCTCTGCCGGGAATGCCTTTCTCCCTCCCCCAGACACCGTCTTCTCTCTATTTTTGAGGCCCTGGCTCAGGTGACACCTCCTCTGTGAAGGTTTCTGTCAGCCCCATCAGAAGTGGCCTCTGCCTTTTCTAAACCTCCTTGCCCATGATCGGTGCCTGGGATTGAGTTCCGTCCATGCTTTGTCCCGCCCTCCCACGAGACAGTAAATTCCCAGAGGCCACTGACTGAGTCTCCTGTTTATATTCATATCCCCCACTCCCTTTCCCAGGTCAGTGGGCATGAAGATTTGGTGAGTGAATGAATGAGTGAATGAATGAATGAATGAATGAATACACGGAGTGTCCTATTGCTGGGGCAGCCATGTCTCTACTAGTAAGAGTTGGCCGGCATTTGGGGGGTTCCCAGGCTGGACCTGGAGCTGCCTCTGTGTCTGGTTTGGGGAAGGAGGTAGTGTTTCAGGATGCCCAGGCCAGTGGCTGTGTCCCTGCTGTGGGGCGGGCCCCACCGACGTCCCCTAGTCTTCCTAGAGAACAGTGAGCCCCAGGACAGACTCCAGGCCCCTCCCCAGCCAGCCTCCCTCACTCCCACAGTGAGGCCAGCCGCCTCTAGAAGCCACAAGGCCTGCCGTTTGCAGGAATCCCGGTGTGTTTTTTCCCGTTGAGTGACTTTAAATCGTCTTTAAAATGATTGCTCAACTTGAAAACCCCTGCCGGCGGTGTCTGCGGTGGTTTGGATCGTGCTCCGCATTTCATTCCTTTCCCCAAATTGTTCATTATTTCATTTGCATAAATTTCAGTGGTGAGATACTGCCCCAGGCCCAGGAAGCTCAAATAGACCTCGTAATGGGGCAGCAGAGATGAGGGGCAGACTCCGTCTGGCCGAGGGTGTGTGCCTGTGATTTTCTCAGCTCTGTCCTCCGCAAGGCGGCTGGCAGGGGCGGCTGAAAGGCAGGCAAGATGGCACTGCTTCTAGCAGGCACAAGACCCTGCCCGCCTGGCCCTGGCCTTGACCTGGACCCCTCTCTCTGCATGTTGTCACCAAAGGTCACCCCCACAACTCCCCAGGCAGGAGACAGAGCCAGACAGCCCCTCGCTCCCACCTGGGCTCTGGCATCCTGTCCCCATCAGTCAATCCATCCACACCGACTTATTGAGCGCCACCCGGGGTACTGACAGCCAGGCGCTGGGTGCTGCCGCGGGCAGACGAAGAAGCGAAAGACACAGGGAGATAAGACTCTCCCTCGGGGACCAGTGAGGACAAGGCAGGGCAGCTGTGTCAGGTGCCACGCCAGGGGTATGGGCCGTCAGAGCTGGGGGGAGGTGTGGGGGTGAGGATGGGATGTGAGGGTGAGAACTTGGCCTGAGGGCTAGAGACGGGGACTTAGGGCAGTGAAATCTGGCCAGGAACTTCTGGGGCTGAGCTTCCCACCAGCCGTGCCCCAGGCCACCTCCTGTACCGTCCAGGGCTGCGGCCGCTCGGTGTACCCGAGTGTGCTGTTTGTGGATGCAGCGTGTGGTAGAGGAGAGGGATGGCTGTTCTGGGTCAAGTTGGTGGTTGCCATGAAGAGGGGCGTTTAGTCAGAGGGGTCTCTGCGGGAGGGAGTAGGTGGGCAGCGGGCAGTGGTGGGGAGTTGTGGGGGTGACACCAGGGATTGGGGGGATGTGGAGCCTCAAATGCCAAGCTGTGGAATCTAGATGTGTCCTTTAGGCTCAGTGGAGCCAGGGCAGGTTTCTGGTCAAAAAGGGGCCGGATAAAAGAGATACTTGAGGCCTGCCCATCGGGCAGTGGTGTGGGTACAGGAGGAAGGAGTTGGGGGCAGGAGCCCAGACCTGACGCCACGTGGGCAGGAAGTGGGCATGACGAGGGCACAGGGAGCCCCCAGCCGGCAGCCATGACCTCTCAGACCTGGCACCTGCCACCCGCCCTTCCCAGCTCCCTTGAGGTAGCATGAAGGAAGCCTGGTTTTCACCAAGCACTGGCTTCAAGGTTGAAGGTGAGGTTGTAGCAAGGACAGACTTGGCCTTCACCTTGGTCCAGGCAGAGAGCTTGCTGGGACCTAACAGGTTTCAGTTCCGAGAGTGATTTCCTCACTCTCTCCAGGAACTCCGTCAATCCGTGTCTCTCAGTGTTTGCGAGAACTCCTGTGAGCCCAGCATGCTGCTGAGCCCAGTAATACAGCCGCGGAGGAGTAAAGCGTGGCCCTTGTCCGCCAGGACCAGCCAGACCACACTCAGTGGCATTTAAATGAAACACTTTGGACCATGACACACAGTAGAAACACATTTACCGTTATAAATCATGACCTAGTAATCTATCCGTCCATCCATCCAAAATAACACTGTAATGAACCCTTACGACGTGTGGTTCGTTTTCTGTTTGCCTTTATTTATTTGTCTTTTTTTATGCTGCCTCACAGTCCACTAAATCAAGCATGTCAAACTCGTGGCCAGTGGGCCACATGCCCACACGAGGCCGTGAGTTTGACATGCTTGCACTAAATGACCTCGTGACCTGCCAAAGGGTTGTTACCTTCCCTTTGCTAAGTGCTGACCACACTGGAGTGCCGAAGCCAACACGCTCACGCCGGGTGGCAGGCAGTCTGGGCGAGCGGCGTGCTGCTTAGAGGAGCGTGTGGCTGTGCGTGCTCTGGTTCACGGGAAAGGGGTCATCGCCGTGGACCTTGGTAAAGAGCAGGTGTTCTGCAGTGATGGTGGGATCGCTTCCCGCTGACTCCGCACTCCCACCTCCGGCTTGTGGTGCAATGGCCTGTTTTGACCTTCTCACTGGACAGAAGGGGAAAGACGGTCTCCAGAGAATTCATAACCACGAGCCAGCTCCCAGATGGGTGTAAACCCAGGTTCATGACCCCTGAGCAGGTCCAGGATGATTGTGACTTGGACCTGGGAGAGAAGTAGGGGGATATGGGAGAGATTTGGGATTGAAGAGTCAACAGGACTTGCTGATAGATTCCGTAACAGGATTGAGGGGTGGGAGGTGACACAGGTGACTCCTACACTTCCGGCTTGCACTGTCGGCAGATGAGAGCCGGCTGTCCTGGAAGACAACTGGATTTGGGAGGGACTAGCATGGCTTTGATCTTGAACCACGCTAAGTTTGAAGTGCCTGTCAGAGGTCCGAGACGGGGCAGGCAGTTGCATACATGTGTCAGAAGCTCCACGCAGATTTCTGGGCTGGAGACATCAATCTGGGAGTCCCTTTTCCCCGGGAAGATAATTGAATTGGGTTAGATTGTGGAGGGAGATAGCCCAGTGAGAGGGGAGAAGGCCCACATCATCTTAGAACTCCAGCTTTGATGAAGGTCAAGCATGGCAGGGGGATGGGGCCACCGGAGGAAAACCAGGCTCGGGTGCTGCTGTGAACATCAGAGAAGCAAGGACTGCAGAGGAGACGTGGGGAACGCTCAGGACTGAGTGGTCTAATGGGCAGATGACGACATCGATTGGATGTGCAATATTGTGGCTGTGGGTGACCTTAGTATGGCCATTCTGGTGGAATAATCACAGAGGAGGCAGAGGAGGTAACTGAAGAGTGAGCTGAAAGGAGACCATGAGAGCTGAGTGGGGAAGACCAGGACAGAGGGAGGATGGGGAAGGTGTGGGCTGGAGGGAGGGCTTTTCAAGAGGAGCCACTGGGGCACAACTGCCAGTAGAAGGAGAGGATGAAGGGGGACAGAAGGGAGAGGCCGAGCACCAGCGTGAGAAGGATGGTTTATTTTTCCTGAAGGAGCTGAGGGGATAAGGACAAGAGCAGTGTGGAGGCTGGCTCTACACGGGGAGGAAGGAGGGTGCCCCCCCCCCCCCCCCGCCACCGATGGAAGTGGCTTCAGGGTTGGGAGCAGCAGGTTGTAGGAGCTCTTGTTTAACGACGTCCATTTTCTCTGAGAAATGGAAGGTGAGGCTACAAACTGCAGCTGAGGAAATGAGGAGGGCGAGGTAGGGCTGGAGGTTTAAAGAGGGTGGGGAGCATTCGACATAAGGAATTGTTCCAAGGAGTGGGAGAGAGGGTTGACAAGTCTGAAGGACCCATTCATTCATTCACTCACAAATATTACTGTGTCCCTACTATGTACCAGCCACTGTGGTCTAAGCCCTGGGGGTATATCGTTTACAAAACAGACAAAAAACATCCCTGCCCTCAAGGAGCTTAGATTAGGGAAGCATGGTAAATAAATAGGCATGTGAAGTATGTGCTCTCCTATATCCTATATAATAAAAGGCTAATATGCAAATCGACCTAATGGCAGAATGACTGGTCGCTGTGACGCACACTGACCACCAGGGGGCAGACGCTCAATGCAGGAGCTGCCCCCTGGTGGTCAGTGCGCTCCCACAGGGAGCGCACCGACCGCTTAGCCAGAAGCCGGGCTCATGGCTGGCAGCACAGAGGTGGTGGCGGGAGCCTCTCCTGCCTCCGCGGCAGCACTAAGGATGTCCAACTGCTGGCTTAGGGGATCGGGCCTAACTGTCAGTCAGACATCCCCTGAGGGCTTTCAGACTGCAAGAGGGTGCAGGTTGGGCTGAGGGACACCCCTCCCCCCCAGTGCATGAATTTCGTGCACCGGGCCTCTAGTATAAGACTCAGTATGTAAAGTATGTGTCTGCTGTGGACAGATATGCTATGGTGGAAGCTACAGCGGGGGTAGGGGGGGCGGGGGGTAGGGGGGGGGACGCTGCAGTGAGGAGCACGGAGCAGGCCAGTGTGACCGGGAGACCCTTTTGGTCATGGATTCACGGAAGTCCATCTTCCCTGTGGTGTGACTTCTCCAGAAGGGCTGGCTGTTTGGCTGGGGGTAGAGAGGAGAGGAGGTCATGGTGATAAAGGGGCCACACACCCAAGGACCCTGGGCCTGGACCCACCTGATTGACTCGTGCACCCAGCTCCAGGCGTACCTTCTGCATTGTGTTTTGCCAGCCGTAGCTCATCTGATAAAGGGGTGCTTGTAGTCACCGTTTCTTCAGCGACCAGGGAAGGTCAGGGCCCAGGTCGCACAGGGAGGAAATTTGTACAGGCTCCGGGTCCCCCTCTTGGCACCTCCTGCTCCTGCCTCAGTGGTGTTTGCTGATGAAACAGACCAGCAAATGGATGAAACCAAGTCCCCACTGGGCCTAATGAATCCTGCTGTTACAGCTTGTTTGCATTTGTTAAGTTAATTCGTTTTCCAGACAGAACCACAGACCAGTGTCCCTGCCTCCTTCCCAGGGTGCCCCGCCCCTGGGGCCCTCACATCCGCCCTAGGCCCTGTCAGTCTCCTAGCTCTGGGCCCAGGGGCTAGAGGGGCTAGCTGGCCAGGCGAGAGGCTGACCGTGAGTGAGGACCGTGGTGTCTGGCTGGGCTCCTTGCTCCCTGGCTGGGGCCAGTGCATGAAATCTGAACTGTGGAGGGAAGTTTACTGCACAATAAAGGGAGAATGGCCCGCTTTGGGGACAATTAAAGCCATATTACTGTGGAATTACAGAGGACGCCCGGGGAATTAGCCAAATCCAAAACAGCCAGAAGTACCAGGGCCAAGAAATGTGGGGTGTTCACATGTGGGTCCCCCCACCCCACTTGTACAAGGAACCTGTCTGGTTCCCAAACCCCCTAATTTTAGGGCAAGAAAAGACATTTCCAAAGACGTTACCTGAGGGGAACTATTGTCATAAAAGAGGCCCCACCCAGCTTGCCCCTTAAATAGTTCTATTCTTATTCCAAAGCCAACCCAGTCCCCAGCGGAGGTCCAGCGGGGAGGGCTAACTAACCCACCCCGTGCGGCGGGGGAGGGAGGGACGAGCCAGGATTCTGAGCCGGAGCCGAGCAGGGTTCCATACCAGTCACCCCCTGTGAGCGGTGTGAGCCAGGCTGCCCCTCACCATCCTCATCTGTGGAATGGGCGTGGCTGCGCCTTCCTCACCCACTGTTTGTGAGAATGTTGGGTGGATAAAGTATGTCAGTGTCGGCCTCTGGTGCCTCCACTTTCTTATTGTATGGCCCCCTGTGGTGAGAATAATTTAAAGTTGTACCGTGTGTGGGGGGTTAGAAGAGCAAATGTGTTTGTACTCATTTTCCATCTGGGCCTCCCGTGGAGAGGAAGAGGGGTAGGGTTTTGTGTCTCTGGTTGGATGGCTTCCGTGTCTTTCCTCCCTCCCCTCCAGGACTTACCTTGAGAGCAGTGGCGAATGCTTCATGATGGGGAAACGGAGGAAGATAAGTAGCGTGCGAGGTGGGACGCTAGGGATCCCTGCATGGCGGCGGCGGGGGCGGGGGGCAGTTGTGAAGAGTAAATGTAATCGTGGGTGTCTGGTACCTACCTCAGTGCAGAGAGATGACTTCAGGTGGCTCACCCGTCACTGCTGTGGGGTGGCTAACATGGGTTGAGGTGGGCAGGTAACACGCTATTCCGCTGTCAGCACTGCCCTCACCTCCTGCCCTGCCCTCTGCTCCCCACGGCTTGCCCACCTCATCCTTCAGACCGTGGCTGGGCACTGTTCTCTGTCGTCCCCGTCCTGGGGCCCCCAGAGGTGCTGTATTGGCGCATTTCTGCAAAGGATGGGTCTGCCCTCAAGCCTCTGAGACCTTGGAAGACTGGCTAGACCGTCGCTGCCGGCTCCTTGCTGTGAGGAAGCAGTGACTGTGGCCCCCAGGCGTGCTCTCTAGCTAGAGCTGATAACTTAGGACACCCCTCCAGAAGGAGCATGTGGTTCGTTTTCTGCAAATAAGCCCCCCACGTTTGCCCACAGGTCAGGTCTTCTGCTCTCTCCTTCCTGCATACGCAGTCCCTACCCCCAGGACTGAGGGTCACTGTAGACTGGCAGTCTTCTCAGGCCCCTTCCACAGGCTCACCTATAAGGCTCCTGTCCAGGCTGGCCCGGCCGGGTAGCTCGGTTGGTTCGATCCCCAGTCAGGGCACATACAGAAGTCAACCAATGAATGCATGAGTAAGTGGAACAACTAGTTGATGTTTCTCTTTCTCTCTCTAAATCAATAACTTAAAAAGAAAGAATATTAGCAAGGCCAGTCCTAGACTCAAACCTGGGAGGTTCTCTGAGCCCAGAGATGGAGCAGTGTCCTCTCTAAGGCTCTCTGAGAAGGAAGGGACTCTGTCAGTCTAGTTGGACCTCCTCCCCTGAGCTGGAATCTCCCGCCGGTGTCCCTCTTCTGGAATGCCTCCAGGAATGGCAAGACTCTCTCTCTCTCTCTCTCTCTCTCTCTCTCTCTCTCTCTCTCTCTCTCGGGCTGCCCATTCTGTTCCCCATCAGCTGGAATCTGCCTTTCCTTGTCACTTTGTCAGGTCTGTGGCAGGCCACCTACTAGTACATTCTTCAGTGATATGATGACGTTTCACTAAAGTCTTTCGTTGTAATCTCACAAACACTTTACTGATATCTAAATAAATGTTACCTACTGGTTTGATTAAAATAATTGGATTCAGAATTGGGGTTCAGAGTTTGATCACTTTCACCATAAAGCATGTCCTGATGAAAATGGCCTGTTTGGGGTAAAGATTTGGGGTGTGGCTCGGTGGTTGAGCGTCGACCGGTCAGGGCATATGCCCAGGTTGCGGGCTTGATCCCCAGTGTGGGGCATGTGGAGGCAGCCGATCAATGATTCTCTCTCATCATTGATGTTTCTATTTATCTCTCCCTCTCCCTTCCTCTCTGAAATCAATAAAAATATTTTAAAAAAAGATTTTAGGCCATACTGGTCATCATTGCCTTCCTTCTGTTTCTCCCTAAACAGCAGCGTCAGTCCACAGGGGGAGCTTTGCAGGGGTATTGAGGCATTCTAAGGAAACCGGGGCCCCTCCCGGGCCTGTCTGCTCTGCCCTGATGGTGGAGTGTGTAGCCCTGGGAACACCTTTTGGGTCATCAGATGAGCAGGCTCTTTCCTTCTCTCGCATTTCCCCGTGGCCTCAGACAGGGTTTCTGTTCTCATTTAGCAGCTGGAGAAAGGAACGTGATTAAGGAAGGTCAGAGTGACCCTGACCAGATAGGAACTGAAGCATCAGACAAGCCTTGGGGCTCAGACAAGCCCACCGGCCTCTTCCTGGCTGGGCCTGTGGAACTGAGGGCCCTCTTCACCTCCCCTGGGACTTTCAGGGGCTGAGAAGATTAGAGTTTCCTTTGATTAAAAATTGTCATGTAAAATCGCACGTCTTAGGCAAAGCACACCTTTAATAGGGGCCCACCAGGTGTTGGCGATAGGATCGCCAGGCAACTCTTGGGCATCCTTTTACTAAAAGGTATTTGCTGAAATTCCAGTTCAACCGGGCATCCTGTATTTTTATTTTCTGAATCTGGCACCCCTCGTTGGCAAGTGAATTAGGAAAATGAGAAGGCGTGTTGGGGTTGACCTGGAGTGGCCCGGGGACCCCCGTTTCAGCTGTCTCCATTCATAAGCGTGAACCCCGAACTATTGAGCTCACCTGGCTCTGTGTGTGGTGGTGTAGTTCTGGAGCAGTTCAGGCTGCAGGGTAGGTTGGTCTCTTAAAAGTCCAACTCCAAGTTAATTGAAGAGCTGAATTAAATAACTGTCAAGCAGAGAGGGACGCTGCCTGAGACGGTGGTGACGGGAGTGAGTGGCGTCCTGGGAACTGCATGCTTTCCCGCCGGTGTCAGGGGCGCGGAACCCACTGCGAGTCATTCACCCCCCTCGCCTCTCCCACTCCCGCTGGAGTCGGCCTTGCCCCTCCCGGCTGGCGTGAGCCAGACCCGGTGATGGGACCCATTACAGATGGGAAATGACTCCAGGGAGCCTGGGGCCAGGCCTGGCCGGCGAGGCTGGCAAATCAGGGCTCATCTGTCGGTTTAATACGTGTGGGGAGTGTGCACACCTCTGGGGAAAGGGCTGGGAGGAAGCCCGAGCTGCCAGACAGGCATTGGGCAGGGGACAGCCACAGGCAAGGAGGATTTCAGGGCAACCCGGGCCCAGGGGGGTGGGGTGGGGAGCTTTACTCTCACCTCTTCTACTTGGAAAATTCTGGGCCTTCAGAAAGGAATTCCAGTGGCCCTGGGGATTTATCCGGCGTCTTCCGCCGCCGCCGTGCCACCCTCACCTCCATGCTGGAGGTCTGGAAAGGGCCTGAATGAGGAGCGCTCCCTAACTGCTTCCAGGTTCTTGGCAAGGTCGCTTTGCCTGTTGGGGGCCCCGTTTTCTCATGTCTTCCACAACAGCAGGGTGCACTGGGAAACCTTGGCAACTGCAGCAGCCCCAGGAGCCTGCTCCTGCCCTTGGGGTCACCCCCCCTCCCCTGTGTGGCGGATAGATCTTGGGTGTGGATTGGAGTGGCAGGGGTGTTTCTGTAGGGTCTGTCTCTGGACCTCTATTGTGCAACCAGTGCCCGTGAGGACGAGAGAATTCACATCCGGTAGCCAGTAGACCAGAAGTTCCAGAATGGGGCAGTGACAGGTGGGAGGAGTGTTCGAAGAGGGACTACGGTGAGGGTCATTGAGTTGGGAATGACACACAGTGGGCCAGGGCTGAAGTCCCCCAGGGGGGTTCCAGGGCCGGGCCCCCCCTCGCCTGGCTTCCTGGAGCGGGCCCAGCCACGGGAGGGTCTGAGGAAGGACGCAGACAAAGAGTGGAGGGCTGCTGGGCCCAGCAGAGCCTCCTGGGCATGTCCTCCGCGGAGGGGCCTGGCCTGCAAAGAGGAGGGTGTTTGTGAGGCGGGAGCCGGCTGCTTCCTTAGCAGTGAAAGGCCTGGGAGACGTTAGGAGGGGATTGTTTCAGAGCCTCAGGGGGAGGCGCGGCAGCCAGAAAAGGGCAGGAGAAAGAAAAGGCTAAGATGTTTACAGAGGAAAAAGCCAGTGGAAAATATGATGGCGAGACCAAGCCGATGCAGGGGATGGCCCCGCGCCGTTGACTGGGGAGGGGCCGGTGGCCCCACACGGCGGCGGGAGAGAAAGCGCCAGGCTGTGGCTGCGGTGCCCTTAATCCTTCCGGTGGCCGCGATCCCAGCCCCACACATGCATCCCAGCCCCACCAATACCCTCTGGTCGAAGATCAGCCTGTTTGCAGGCTGCGTTGCCAGGTCTCCCGGCTCAGATGGGGTTCCCGTACCTCTCCTCCGCTTGCGGGAGCCGGAGGCACAGGCCTCAGAGGTACCCCCCTGCCCCGTCCCTCCTCCAGAAGCCCCGGAGGGCCGGGCTGGGTCTGGGCTCCCAGCAGCTCTTTTGTCTGACACCCTGACAAAGGGGCCGGGCCGTTCCCAGGGCCCACAGGTGTGAAGAGCTTGTTACCCTCCTGTTTGTTCAGCCCTATTAGTGGCCTGAAGGGCTGTTGACAGAGGGCCCCTTTGTGTGCGGCCTCGGCTAAAGCTCCCTAAGCCCTCGACAAACACAGGCCACTTATCTCCCAGGACTCCATCAGACACCGCCCGCAGCCTGAAGCCGCCTTGGCAGGGAGCTCCAGCCTCCTTGGCTGACCCCGGACTGGGTTTCTAAAGCGTTTCCCAGTGTTTTGTTGCTCGTCATGCTTCCTACCACCTTGATCCACCTCTTGTCGATTCTGTTTCTGATATCAGAGATAAAGCACCGGCCCGGCCGGGTCAGAGGTTTGGTGTTCCAGGTGGAGTTTTAAAAACAGTGGGTGGCTTTGCAGGTCTGTCTCCCACGGGGAGGTGCTGTCAGAGGGGTCGGTGGGCTCCCCCTTGAAGACTTGGCTTCAGGAGCACCTGGGTCCACCAGGAAAGTTCCCTCTAGCTAACTGCCCCCCTGGGAATCCTCTCACAAGGCCTCCCCACCACCACATGCCTAAACAGGGGACTACTTCTTTCTCCCCCAGAATGGTTTCCTCTGCCCAGTACCCTAGAGATTATCCTTGCCACAACCTCTCCTTCTGGAAGACCCAGGTGGTCACCAGTCCTCTCAGCTACTCCCCTTCTGAGGCTGCCCCTCTGCTGAAGCCCTCCTCCCCTGCCCCACCCCCCCATCACCCTCACCTTGAGTGATTGGAAGCTGGCATGATTCCCCTTCAGGGTGAGGGTATCATCATGCCCCATCTCTGATCCACCTGGGCTGGTGGTGGCCTTACTGCCGGCGTAGTCCCACCCCTGTGGTGTGTTCACACCTGGAGCGCTCCCCTCCTGGACTCTAGGGCACCCTCCTTGCTGACGGGAACCTGCCCTTACCTCCCAGGCGTTTTGGTGCCCTGCAGCTGTAGACTTCTAGGGCAGAAAAGAACTCAGAGCTCATCAGACCTAGTGTTTTCATTTTTTTAAAAATTGACTTTAGAGAGAGAGGAAGGAGTGGGAGGGAGAGAGAAACATCAGTAGGTTGCCTTCCGTACATGCCCTGATGGGGGATTGAACCCGCAACATGGGTGTGTGCCTGACTGGGAGTTTTGGTGTCCTGCAGCCTTCTGGTGTACAGCAGGGATCCTCAAACTTCTTAAACAGGGGGCCAGTTCACTGTCCCTCAGACCATTGGAGGGCCGGACTATAGTTTAAAAAAAACTATGAACAAATTCCTATGCACACTGCACATATCTTATTTTGAAGTAAAAAAAAACAAAATGGCAAAAACACCCGCATGTGGCCCGCGGGCCGTAGTTTGAGGACGCCTGGTGTACAGGATGCTGCTCCAACAAACTGAGCCACCTGGCCAGGGCCCAGTGTCTTCATTTTTCAGATGAGAACGTGGAGGCTCAGGGAGGCCACGTGGGCTTTCCAGGGTCACACACCTGGGTGAGGTGCAGGGCCAGGACTAGCGCCCAGGTACTAGGTCTCCCAAATCAGGTCCAACGCTCTCTCCTTTCATCCTTGTGTGCCCCTTGATTTTTATTTAATAACTAGAGGCCCAGTGCATGAATTTGTGCAGGGATCAGGCCCCAGCTTGTGCCCCCAGCCTCGCAGCCCCGCAGCCCCGCCTGGCACCCCGCCGTGGCCTGGTGCTTCCCCCTCACCTGCTCCAGCATCCCATCTGTGGGGTGATTGATCGGGGCTGGGCCCCCCTGCCTGGCTCCCTCAGCACCTGGGAGCTGGGCGGGGGCCCTGCCCCCTGCTGCCGCCACTGGTCAAAGTCTACTCGGCAATCAGTGGGGCAATTGGCTCCCGGTTGTACCCGCCTTGGCCTGGTGCCGCCCGCTCACCTGCTCCACCATCCTGCCATGGTCCCACTCTTGTTGTGGCCCATCAGGGCCGGCAGCACCTCCACTGCTGCCAGCTGCCAGCACCACGTCACTGATACCCGCATGTTCCACGCCGCCCCCTAGTGGTCAGCGTACGTCATAGTGAGCGGTCAAACTCCCAGTCGAACAATTTGCATATTAGGCTTTTATTAGGTAGGATAATTACTACACCTGTGGACTCCAACATCCTTGTCTTTAAACATCTCTCTTCTCCTCTGCATTATCAGTGGTTTTTACTAGTATTCCCAGTGCTTCTCACAGTGTGGCCCCGGACCGGCAGCTCAGCCTCACCTGGGAATTGTTAGCGGTGCAGATTCTCAAGCCCCATCTACAGATCCAAGACTCCTGGGGGTGTGGCTCAGCTGCCTGTGTTCTGATAGGCATCCTGTGATTCTGGGCACCTGAGTTTGAGAACCATCACATGCTTGAGAGGGAGTTAATGGCTACTTGAATTGACCCCCACAGCAGCTGTGCTTCTCTGTTCAGAGGCTGATGCATCGGAGGGGCCCCGTTTATGTTCGTTGAATAAGAAACAACCGAGCGCAGAAGCAGGTCCTGTGGGGATGTCACGGGTGGCCCCCTCTCACGCCTTGAGGTGCCACATCTTTCCTTATGTGTCCTCCGGGACCCCCAAGTGTCCCAGCAAACACCCTCACCTCTCCCGGGCTCTGTCTGACTCAGCATGGACTGTTGAGTCTCTTTTTACAGAAGAACGAGTTTCCAGTTCTCCTGGCCATTTCTCAGTGATGCTTGTTAACAGTGTATTTAAAACTAAAATGGATATGCACACCCATCAAATGATTGCAAACCCCAGGGCCTTGCCTGGTGCCTGGAACATCGAAGGTGCTCAGTAGATACTTAATGAATAGCTAAATCCGTGAGCTACCAGATTTGCCAAGTGCGCTTTGATTGTTTTGCAAATGTATCCATGTGTATGATTACTTCTCATAGGCCCAGCTCACCTGTAGACACGAAAGGGCCCAGGCCCTGAAGTGCTTGGGCCAGTCCTGCCTCAGCCCCTTTCCCAAAAGGAGTCCTTAGAGAGCCCAGCTGTGTCCCCAGGGGCTGGCAGGAGCCAAGGGTGTGGGAGGCGGTGGCTGCTCGGCTGTCATTTCAGGAGAAGCTGAAAATGGGCTTAGAGTAGCCATCACTGGGAGCAGAATGCTTAAAATTTACGAACCAGGGTCAAACAGTTTCTAAATAAATAGTATACCAAGTCAAGTAACTAAGTAGTAAATACAAACCACCCCAAACTCTTAAAAATAGCCCTCATATTTTTATTATTCCGAAGCTGTCATTTACGGAGGCATTTCTTTTCAAAACCAGACCTCTGCCCTCGGCTCCAACCCAGACTCCCGCCAGGAACGCGCCCGTAACCTTCCTGGGCTCTCCCCGGGCTTCCTTCCCTTTAGTTCCAGTTCTGCGGACCAGCGGCAGCCACGTCACCTGGTGCTTGTTGGACTGAAGGCTCCCAGGCCCCACCCAGGTCTCCTGGGTCAGAATCTGCTCCTGGATGCCAGGGTGACCCTGTGCCTGCTGCATGGGGCAGGGCTGGGTGACCCTGTGCCCGCTGCATGGGGCAGGGCTGGGTGACCCTGTGCCCGCTGCATGGGGCAGGGCTGGGTGACCCTGTGCCCGCTGCATGGGGCAGTGCTGGGTGACCCCATGCCCGCTGCAGTAGGGGCAGTGCTGGATGACCCTATGCCCGCTGCATGCGGCAGTGCTGGGTGACCCTATGCCCGCTGCATGGGGCAGGGCTGGGTGACCCTATGCCCGCTGCATGGGGCAGTGTGGGTGACCCATGCCCGCTGCAGTAGGGGCAGTGCTGGGTGACCCTGTGCCCGCTGCATGGGGCAGGGCTGGGTGACCCTATGCCCGCTGCATGGGGCAGTGTGGGTGACCCTATGCCCGCTGCATGGGGCAGGGCTGGGTGACCCTATGCCCGCTGCATGGGGCAGTGTGGGTGACCCTATGCCCGCTGCATGGGGCAGGGCTGGGTGACCCTGTGCCCGCTGCATGGGGCAGTGCTGGGTGACCCTGTGCCCGCTGCATGGGGCAGGGCTGGGTGACCCTGTGCCCGCTGCATGGGGCAGTGTGGGTGACCCATGCCCTCTGCATGAGGCAGGGCTGGGTGACCCTATGCCCGCTGCAGTAGGGGCAGTGCTGGGTGACCCTGTGCCCGCTGCAGTAGGGGCAGGGCTGGGTGACCCTATGCCCGCTGCAGTAGGGGCAGTGCTGGGTGACCCTATGCCCGCTGCAGTAGGGGCAGTGCTGGGTGACCCTATGCCTGCTGCAGTAGGGGCAGTGCTGGGTGACCCTATGCCCGCTGCAGTAGGGGCAGTGCTGGGTGACCCTATGCCCGCTGCAGTAGGGGCAGTGCTGGATGACCCTGTGCCCGCTGCAGTAGGGGCAGTGCTGGGTGACCCTGTGCCCGCTGCAGTAGGGGCAGTGCTGGGTGACCCTGTGCCCGCTGCATGGGGCAGGGCTGGGTGACCCTGTGCCCGCTGCAGTAGGGGCAGTGCTGGGTGACCCTGTGCCCGCTGCAGTAGGGGCAGTGCTGGGTGACCCTATGCCCGCTGCAGTAGAGGCAAGGCTGGCCAGACTCTTCCGTCTGGGCTCCGATTCTCTCCTCAGGCCCCATGGTCTCCACCTCTTCCCGGAGCAAAGAAGCAGGGCCTCTCCCACCGTCAGTGCCGCAGGCAGCACCCTGCCAGCTGGGAATGCGGAGCTGATAGGCGGAGAGAAGCATGGCCGCCTGTCTGAGCAGACTGCCCGAGGGTGCTCTCCGTCTGCTGGCCTGTGGCCTCTGACTCACACCAGCCTGGTAAAGGCTTGGAGTTGAGAACTTCTTACCTCCCTGGGCAGCACTCAGAGCTGCAGGGTTTGCACTCAGAGAACCATCTTAGCAGTGAGGGTGGTAAACATTCCCATTCCCCGGGGTGGTACAGTAGCACCTCCCTCCCCAGTTGTGATGACTGAAAGCGTCTCTAGATGTTGCCAAATGTTTGCTGGGGGCACAGTCACCCCAGTTGAGAAGCACCACTCTAATCCTCACCCCCTGCAGGGTGTGAACACGGTGTGGCCAGTAGGTCTCATGGTCCTGCCCAGCAGCCACAGATAAAATTGGCAAACGAAATGGTGAGAGAAGCAGCCCCCACCCCACCCTGCACGTGCCCACATGCCCAGCCTGCTCCTTCGGCCTAGCCACGTGGAAGTGGGAGGCGTGAGAGCTGTGCTAAGGGTGCGCAGGGCGCCCGGGGCCGGGGCCGACCTCCTGCATATGGAGCCCCAGCCTGCAGGGGGTTCTATGGCCAGTTGTTCTGGGCGGTGCCGACAGGTCAGTCCAAGCTCCCTGTGATGCTGCAGAAACCACACGGGAACCTTCTCAAAAGAACTGCCCTGGGAAGGAGGGAGGAATGTTGGGGTGGTTCTGTGTGCTGGAGGGCAGAGGAGGGGCCCTGGGCCCCGCACAGAGCCTCCGAGGAGGCCCATCGCCAATGGCCTTCCTGCTCCACGGGAAGCCCCGAGCCACGTGAAGTTTCGGGGAGCCTGGCCCAGATATCTTGAGAGACAGGGCGGGGATATCGCCGGATCCTTTCTGGACCTGGGCTGGCCCGGGTGGAACGGGGTTAGCTCATCGGGGCATTCTGGGAGAGGGCCAACACGTGTTTGGTAAACTCATCAAACAGCAGATGCGGATTCAGCCACTGTTGTGTGCAAGGCCCCACTCAAGGTCGTGAGAGGAGTCTAGGGCAGCGGTCGCCAGCCGGTGGTCTGCGGATCACTGGTGGTCCGGGAGGTCCGGAAGGTTGGTGACCGCTGGTCTAGGGCATCCCAGATATGGGTCCTTCTCCTTAAAGCACTGCAGTCTACTCGAACAGGCAGTTAAAGTAGCAATGCAAGGTAAAAGGAATGCCGCATATCACAAGACCATGCCTTGTTAGGGTGTAGTCTGGGCAAACCACACAATCTTTCCTTCAACCTCTCTATCCCTACTACCCACCCACCATTTATCCACCCATCCACCCATCTGTTCATTCACCCACCCATTTACCCGCCCACCTGCCAATTCACCCACTGATCCATCCATCCATACTCATCCAGCCACTCACCCATTCATCACCCATCCATCTATCCACCACCCATCCATCTATCCACCCACCTACCATCCACTCACCCATCCATTCACACACTCATCCATCGTCCGTCCATCCATCCATCCATCCATCCATCCATCCATATTCTGTCTGACTTACTTTTGCTCTCTCTCATTTGTGCAACAAAAACATTGAGGTCTGCTCTGGGCTGGAGGGTATAAGGCAAACACTGTTCCTCCACGGCTGCTGAGCGTGCCCGCCTGTCCCTCCACCTCCCTCCGAAGGGGAGCTCCAGACGGGGGGAGCACTGTCCATCCCATCTCCCTCACGGCTGGTGGCACGGGGCCTGGCAGGCGGCTGGAGTGCCTCACTGTGTGCTGGATTGAACTGGCCTGGGGTGGTGAGGGGTTGCACAGTCTGGGTTGGTGGGAGATGTTTGGAAAAGCTTAAGGAGCGGTGGTGACTGGCGTATGTTAAACGAGGACATAGGAGAACTTTTCACGGGAGAAGAAAATAGAACCTCGTCTCTTGGGCCACCTTTCCTGTTTGGTTTCTGGTTAGGGGGTGTGCGTGGGGGGGGGGACGGACCTCGTCCTCCTCCCCCCTGCCCCATGTTATGCCCCTGGGTCTGCAACGCAGCCACCCACGATGTGTCCTTGGTGATCCCCACATGACAGGTGAGGGGGCATAGAGCTCAGGGTGGCTGGGCGACCCCTGCACAGGACGCAGCGCCTCACGGGGCAGCCTGTGCAGGTTCCTCAGAAGTTGTGCTGCCCCGGCCCCCGCCCTTCTCCCCGGGGCTGACCTCTCTGTGCTCACAAAGCTGCCCTTTCCTTCCCGCCTTGAAATCTGATAATGAAACTAATACCCAATATTTTTGCCTCGCAGAGAGGCAGGAGGTAAACAGGAAGGCGCAAGGGATTAAGGTGTCTCTGAGAAAGGGGCTGGGGACAGGTTGGGAGTGGGGTGACATCTCTGTGTGGAGCAGGGGTGGGGGGATCCAGATGTGAGCTGCTTTGCCTGATGCATTTTTCCATTTGTGCAGAGAAAATAAAACAAAGAGAAAAGAAAACAAGCTGTAAAATACTTTGCAGAAGGTTGAGCGTGGGCAATTGCCACTTGATGTCCCCTGAGAGCGCCAAGACGAGGGGTGGGGGTGGGGTGGGGTGGGGGAGCCCTGCCTTTTGATGTTCAGCCTCTGAGCTTTCTTTTGTGTGACCAGTTGTTTGAAGAACCTTTTGTTGGTGTAAGGTGCCTATGGAAGGGAGAAACCAGCCCAAGGTTTTCCTCAGGGTGGGAGTGGGAGTCAGGGTGGGGGCGCGGGCTGAGCTCCCAGCAGGGGCTCAGAGGCTGGGGTGGTCCTGTGGGAGGCGTGGGGGGCAGCTGGAGCCTTCCTGACAGAGGAGGACACAGGATTAGCATCTGCCTCCAAGAAGGACCGAGAGGCCTTTCCCAGGATGAGAGGCCCAGGGAGTGAGGCCTGGGTGATCTTTCCAGACCCCTGTCCCGGGGCAGGTGTGCCAGGCCCTGTGCCTTCTGTCTGGTAGGAAAGCCTCCCTCCCAGGCTGTAGCCTAGGCCCAGCTGTCCTTCCTTCCAGGGGCGCGGTCCTCTCCACGGGGCAGTGGACCAGGAGCCCGAAGACCTGGGTTCCAGTCCCGGGTCCCCCTTTTATTGGCTTGGTGGTCCCGGGCTGGTAGGTCACTTAACCACGCTGAGAAGCCCCCTGTCATCCTGGACTGGCTGAGAGAGTCCACAGGGACAATGAACTTGTGTATGCACCATGACCCCCGGTGCTGGGGCTGGGGCTTCTCTCTTTGTACTTAGTTGAGCTCAGCCCCGAGGGCTGGGGTGCTGAGGGAGCTTCCCTGGCCTCCTGTGTCCCGCTGCTTCCAGATGTCAGGCGTGAGCTGCCTTCTGTCTCCCCACTGAGCCTCCTCTAAAGCACTTGGCCATCCCGCCATGTAAATCAAGTGGCGAATGGGTGCGTGATGGGGAGGGTGACTCCGGCAGAACATAGCTTATGATGACATCACAGAAGAAATTAAAGGAGCAGATATTTTGTGAAAACCACAAAAGTAATACCTGAATAAGAAACTGTTAAAAATATTGGCGGCTTATATAGTAGAAAGGACAAATGGTTTTTCATCCATCATATTTAAGGGCGCTAGACATGGTGGGAAAAACAACGCCTTGTTTGAAAACTAGGCAAATGGCATGAACAGGCAATGCACAAAACGTGAAGGATAAATAGGAAAACAAACATGGAGAAACGTTCAGCATCACTGGCAATCAGAGACATGCAAATTAAAATCGTGTGTGTGTGTGTGTGTGTGTGTTTTCCACACAAATTGGCAAAGATTTTTTAAAAAAATGAATGCTGATACCAAATGCATATTATTATTCTTTTCAAGTGTGTATCCAATAGGAGCTCTCATTTCCTGCTGATGGGAGTGGAAGCCTTTTTTGAGGGGAATTTGGCCATTTGGATCCCAAGTTAAAACATGTAGACCCCAAATCTAACTACCAGGTCTGTCTTGAGAAACTTACTAGACAGCCGTCACCAGATAAGAGTAACATTTTGGGAGTGCAAAGGTGGTTATCGGTGTGTTGTTTATAATAGTGAAAAAACTGGAAGCCACCCAACCACCCAACCCGCCCGGGGAGGCCCTGAGCTTAAATGCACCCACTGCACATCCAGGCGGCCCCATTACACGGTCCGGACAGTGGTGGACTAGACAGGCTTTCAGAATCATGAAGAACGTGTCTGACACTGAAAAATGTTCACCATCATGAGGAACGAGGCCACGAGCCTGAGATGCACACGTGTGATCCGTGTCTGCCGAATTAAACAGCTCCACAGCTGAGCAAGTGTTCATTCAAGTCTGTGAGGACGGACCCCGTGTTAGCAGCCGTCGGTGGAAATTTGAGTGCAGTTTTTTTCCTTTCTGCTTTTGTTTTTCAAATGTCTGGCATTAAACACGTCTTTCCTTAGAAACTACATAAAATGCCATTTAAAACAAGCCTAGCCCCAAAGCAGGGCAAATTATGGTACAGGGTGAGCAAGATCGGGCGGATCTAAGCTCGAGTTATCTTGGCATCAGAGACCTAAGGGGGAAGCAGGCAGCGCGCTTCCCAGGGTGGCATGAGGAGGGTTGTGGGGGCTGAGCCGATGCCTGGGGAGCCAGCCCATGGCCCTCTTGCCCAAGCCAGGCTGGTGGAGGTGACAGTTGAGACCAGTACATGGTGGGTGAGCAGGTTGCAGGCAGATGAGGAGGGGGCTTGGGAGAAGAGGGTCCTCAGAGGCAAGGAAAGTCATAGCGGGGGCAGGCAGGGGGTCCTCACACAGGGCATACTCTAGACCAGTGGTCGGCAAACTGCGGCTCGCGAGCCACATGCGGCTCCCGAGCCACGGTTTGCCGCTCTGTTGACTAATGAGTTTGCCGACCACTGGGATAGGGGTTTAATCACAAGGAACAACAACAGCCTATAATTATTGGAATCGATTTTATACAGAGGAAAACCTGGCAGCCACTGAAAGAGTTCAGTAGGGAAAGGGCATCCTCAGATGCTTAGAGCTCCTGTTCTGAGAACAGCCTAGCCCAGCGGTCGGCAAACTCATTAGTCAACAGAGCCAAATATCAACAGTACAACGATTGAAATTTCTTTTGAGAGCCAAATTTTTTAAACTTAAACTTCTTCTAACGCCACTTCCTCAAAATAGACTCGCCCAGGCCGTGGCATTTTGTGGAAGAGCCACACTCAAGGGGCCAAAGAGCTGCATGTGGCTCGCGAGCCGCAGTTTGCCGACCACGGGCCTAGAGCAACCTGCTTATTTAAAGGAGGCAGGTGGCCCGCAGGCCGGGAGTTTGACATGCTTGGCCTAGAGGGCTCAGCTCAGGAGACAGACGGGCTGAGGTCTGGCAGCCCGGAGAGCAGTGAATGGATTTGGAGGACTCACCTCTGGGTCCCAATGTGGACCCCAAAGTCGAAGCTGATTTCATGGATTTGGGAGTCAGGAGCGCAGAGGGGGTCCTGAGGCTGTGAGGGGTGAACGAGGGAAAGGGTGCTGAACCCTGAGGAGCAGGTAGGGACAGTAGAGGGAGGAGGGTGGGCGGAAGGAAGGCCGCGGTTCCGTGGGGCAGGTGGCTTGCAGCTGCCACCTTCTCCCTGTGCCTCACGTGGTCTTTCCTGTGTGTGTGCCCTGGTGTCCGGCTCCGTGGCCACACTTCCTCTTCCCAGGACACCAGTCAGATTGGATGAGGGCCCGCCCTCCTGGCCTGCCCTCCCCGCCTCGTTTTAACGTAACCACCTCTTTCAAGCCCTATCTCCAAACAGGTCACATTCTGAGGTCCCGGGGTTAGGGTAGCATTTGGATGGGGGAGGCACAATACAGCCCTTGGCAAGCGGGATTTGGGCACAAGGAGATGCCAGGTCCCCTCCCACCCCGAGTGTGTCTGGGGGGCCGGTGCCCAGGGAAAAGAAATCTCCCCGCGGTGCGGGCACTGCAAGGCGGTCCAGGAGCGCGTGTGGGTGAAACGGGAGCCGAGGAGAAGCTCTCGGGGAAAGACTGCCTCGCCGGCCTGCGGTGGAGGAGGGGGGACTTGGGGGCAGTCTCCGGCCCCCAGGTGCCCCTTCCTGACGCTCTCCCTGCCCCTCCACAGCCTGCAGCTGCAACCTGCACGCCCGGCGCTGCCGCTTCAACATGGAGCTCTACAAGCTGTCGGGGCGCAAGAGCGGGGGCGTGTGCCTCAACTGCCGCCACAACACGGCCGGCCGCCACTGCCACTACTGCAAGGAGGGCTACTACCGCGACATGGGCAAGCCCATCACCCACCGGAAGGCCTGCAAAGGTAGGCGGCGGGGGCGGGCCTCGGGCACCTCGGGCACCCCGGCCCCCTCTCTTTCCTCGGTGCTTCTCCTTTCCTATTGCTTTTGTCCATGACCATACACGCGCCTGCCCGCACGCACGCACGCACGGCCTCCCTGGCATTCGGAGGTGTAGGCCCAAACAAAGGGGCGATGCAGAAATGACGGGGAGGAGAAGAAAGGAGGTGTGATCTCTGCGAGGGTGCAGGTCGCCCCGCCCCCTCCCAGCTGCTTGTCCCTCGCACAGGTGTGCCGCATACCACAGGGCGGGGGTCAGGTTCACCGGGCTTACCATCGCACAAAGGACTCTATTTTACCAAAACCAGGCAGACGGATTTCTTTGGATGTTGCGTGCCCCTCCTGCCCCACCCCCAGCTCGCCCAGACAGACAGCGCAGCTCCGGGGGCAGGGTCGCAGGAGGAGCATTTAATCCACCTGCAAGTAGCTTTACTGCTCAGGACGAACCGTGAAAGGGAGATGGGGACTGTTTTCGTTCACTGAAGCAAGCACTGATGGTTTAACGTGGTGTGTTTGTTTTCTCCCACGAACACAAACGAAGCAATGGTGAGATGGCTCGGAAGAGCTGATGAAAAGCAAGGGAACTGCAGGTATTGGGGGAGAAGTGAGCCCCACCCCACATTAGCTTCTGGGAGTTCCAGGAATCAGGGCTCTTTGGGTCCAGAATTTGGAGCCTGGAGCCAAGGCTTGCTGTGAGCATGGCTTCCCAAGATGATACCTCTGAGAGCTCTTGGGGGACACTTGAGAGACCCCAGCCATGGCAGACTCGAGCCCAGATGATGGGCTACAGCAGAGAAATCCTACTGTGGCCACTGCTTAGCCTTTGGACGAAGCCAGAGTATCATCTTCTCAACAGGAAATCCACCAGATGTTGGGCACTGGTACGCTGGACAGCTACACGATCTGCAGGCCCCGTGCAAAATGAAAACACAGGGCATCGTGCCCGGCCGGTGTGGCTCAGTGGTTGAGCGTCCACCTATGAACCAGGAGGTCGCTGTTCAATTCCTGGTCAGGGCACATGCCCGGGTTTCGGGCTCCTTCCCCAGGAGAGGGAGTGCAGGAGGCAGCCAATCAATGATTCTCTCTCATTATTGATGTTTCTATCTCTCCCTCTCCTTTCCTCTCTGCAATCAATAACACACACACAGCCCGGCTGGTGTGGCTCAGTGGTTGAGCATTGACCCATGAACCAAGAGGTCGCTGGTTCGATTCCCAGTCAGGGCACATGCCTGGGTTGCGGGCACAATCCCCAGTAAGGGCGTGCTGGAGGCAGCCTATCAATGATTCTCTCTCACTGATGTTTCTATCTCTCGTTCCCTCTCCCTTCCTCTCTCTCTAAAAATCAATAAAAAAAAAACAAAAAACAATAACACACACACACACACACACACACACACACACAAACACACACACAAGAAAGGAAATACAGGGCTTCTTGTTCAGGAATTACTGAGGATTTCAAAATGGCAACAGCAGAGCTCCCACCAAGCATGTGACCTTATGAGCATGTGGCCCGTGAAGCTGGCCTTGCTTGTTTGAAACACTTTTCTTAAAAACAAACAAACAAAAAAAACCACACACACACACAAAAAAAAAAAACACCCCACAAACCAACAAAAACAAAGCCGGTTCCCAGTCTGCATCTTCCGGGAGAAATCCCTTCGATTCCAAATGAACAGGTGGCTCCGAGAGAGCTCCCCTTCAGATCTGTGCACTGAAGGCTGCCTCTGGTGGTTGTCAAGAGAAACGTAAGCATAAAGGTAGTTGGGCTATTTCCACATCAAACAACAACTCATCCAGGTGAGAACCGCCCCCCCCCCCCCCCCCCCCCCCCCCCCAGGAGACTTGAGCAGGGACTAAGAAAGTGGCCTGGGCAAAGGGACCCAAAAAAGGCCTGCAGTGGCAGGAAGGCATGAGCAGGGACATGACCAGGGAGTGAGGGCTTTGGGTTGTCAGAGAACGTAATTGGAAGGTAATCCAACTCCTTCACCTATGCCCCAGTGTTCATTGTCTTTCATTGACAGAAGAAATCGAAGCCAAGGTCTTATAAACAGCTGCTTGCACACAGATATCTTGGGGATTTGGCCGACAAATTTTGATCAAAAGTGGCCACTCAGCTGGATAAATGGAGAAACTTGCCGGTGGGTGAGCAGGTCTGGGCTCTCCGTGTCAGTTTCTGCTGTCAGAGCAGGGGAGGTGTGTCCCCTGGAGAGACAGGAAGGAGCATCGTGGCCGTCGTGCCATTTGCCTCCGCCTCCTCTCCTCTGTTGCAGTGGGGAGGGATACGGCCACTTCGAGTGAGATGTCAAGAAGCCACAGGATTCTGGGACCTGCAGGTCATCCTCTGGGGCTCTACCACCTGGTTAAATGGTGTGTAGACACCCAGCTTCCAGGAGGAACAAATGCAGGCAGGCAAGGGTGTGGCCCTGTCTTATTTCAGACACTGTGGCCAGCCGTGGTGGCTGTGTGTTCCCTCTCAGCCCTGGACAGCAGCTGGCCGTCTTGGTAGGAGCACAGGGAGAAGAACGCACAGAGGAGGAGGAATGGATGGATGGATTCTGCTCAGAAGGATTCCTGCATATTCTACTGGGGGAAAGTGACAGGAAAGGGCGGGACTCGCAGTGTGTCCTGATTGGTGAGGAAAAACAATGCTTCCAGGATCCTGCCACCTGATTGGTGAGGGGAAAATGCTACGTGGCCGGTCCTAACACTGATTGGTGAGAAAAAGCGTTACCCGAAGGGCTTCATGCGTGGTGAAAAGCCACTGCCTGGAAGAACTGCGCTCTGAGTGCTGAGCAAGAAGAATGTGACCTGACAGTTCCAGTCCCCCCTCTGCTCTTCTTTTCCTGATGTCACCCCCGTAGGGCACGTGGGGACTTTGAAGCCTCAGTTCCCTCTCAGGATACTTCTCAGCAAAGAGAGGCCCTGCAGTCTTGTCAGGAACCAGCTGCAGGAGCCGAGATGCTGGCGGGGGATGTGCACCCTTGAGGTCTCTTCGTCACCTGCAGGGAGCCCGCGGTCTTGCCTTGCCAGGGCTGGATGGCTTAAGGAAGTGATTCCTTTGGCGCAAGCATTTGGCCCAGTATTTTGATCTCCCAGGGTTTGCTCTCAGAAGCTTCCAAAAACCTTGTCGCTGAGGAGCCACCCCCATGCCCTGGCCTCCCGGGGTTGACCTCAGGGAGCCCGGGCCCAGCCCTCGGGTGGAGGCCGCATGCCTCCTCCTTTGCTGTTTCCGATGCATGTTCCGGGGGAACTGAGACAACTGGCCGTGGCCCTGGACTCAGGTTGGCCGTTGACCTGAGGAACGGCATCAGGACCCTCTTTACCGCCTGACTTCCCAGGGCCTGGGAGGAGCCCGGCAGGGGGGCTGAGGCCACCCGTACACTCCTGGCGATTGGCTGACTCCCAACCGCGTTCAGTCTAGAGCAGGGGTGGACCCAGACAAGAACAGTGTGGAGCAAGGGCATTCGATTCCAAACGTTGTTATGCAGTCCCCCCATCTGGGAAGTTTCGTAGCAACAAATTTGTTGGGTGCTTTCTCCTCTCCAGTGGTTTAGCACCAAGCCAGGGCTGGCTGGGCTGGCGCATACAAAGGGCTGTAATAAACATGCCGGGGAACAGGCGGCTGCACTCTCCCGCTATTCAGCGCGATTTCACAGCCCCGGGAAGGCCTCATTATGGCGTGGGCTGTTGTCCTATACAAAGTCAGAGGAGATGAATTTCTCTCTTTTCTCCCCAGAATGGCTTGTGAAGGATACGCGTCCTGGAATCTGTCAAGCGATAGGGGGTTTTGTTTACCATTTGTCTTCTTTATGGACTGGGGGGCGCTTTCTCTTTGGAGCCAGCACAGAAGACGTTGCCATTTAACCATTTCAGCCAGGCCCCCATTTAAATGATATTAATTTATCATCTTCCCAAACCATCTGTGATGGATAAAGACATTCCAGGAGTCTCCCGTGAACCGCATCGCGATGAGAATTAAGAAATTAACCACCACATCCAGCACCCTGCACAAAGGGCTTCGTTCCATCTCACCGAGCAGCCTGTTTCTTTCACTCTCTGCCCTGCCCCCTTCAAGTCCAAGGTCCACACTGCTGAATGCCGGCGGCTGGGACGGTGCACGTCCTCAGACGATGCCGGCGGTGGGAGCAGAGGAATGTGGGTCCTCTCTCCTGGCCAGCGCACACCTGCTGCTCCCATCCACCCCCTGCCGCTCTGCCAGGGGTTGGGGTAGAAGCAAGCGCCTTGGGCCGGCCCTTGGCTCCCTGCCCACGGTGTGCAGCTTTCCATTTCTCTCCTTTCCCTTCACATCAGGGCATCCTCAGCACAGCAGGTCCTTGAATAACGTCATCTCCTTCCATGTCGTTTTGTTATAAGGTGGATGAGATACTGTAGGAACTTCACTGGTTAATATCAGTTCGCCTTGAGTAACATTGGTTTCGTTAAACGTTAGTATTGACGATGTCTGTATCTTCTCCCTGACTCGTGTGGAGGTTCTCAGCCTTGGCTGCACTTTGGAATCGCCTGGAGAGTCGAAGATACTGGCGCCTGAGTCCTACCCCCAGAGATTCTGGTTTAATTCCTGGGCCCGGTGGGTCCTGGGAACCTGAGAAGCTTCCCAAGGTCAAATGTGTAGTCCAGGCTGAGAACCAGGGCCGTGGGAGAGTAGGAGAGGACAGTGCTCGCTCTTGGGTTGAGAAAGGCGGCCTAGACCCCAGGTTTATTCTTTTGAGGGAAGAGACTTATTATCAGTGAAATTACATGTCTTTTTTTAATGGCTCTCTTGATGAAAACTAGGTGGAGGGGGTATGTATTTAAAATTTTTAAATTTAAATCTTGCCAGGTGAGGCTGGGAGCTTAGCTAGGCAGCCGAAGTTCTAGTGTCCGGGTGAGAGCATGGGATCGGGTGTGTGCACCCGTGTGTATGTCTGGACTTGATCATAGTCAAAGCAGGGCTAGGAACCTGGGGCCCCACCCCTTCCTGACTCTAAGGCAGGGTTCGTGCACCCCACAAAAGCCTAAAAGCATCAGGAGTGCCCCTGCACTCTGTGGGTCCCTGGCCACGTTTCCATTTCCTATCATCACTTTTAGGGTGCAGGGAAAGGGTGGACACCTTAGGCAGGAAGGTACTCAGTGGCTGGAGCAGCTCCCAGCTCAGAGGGCAGAGGCCACAACCAAGGAGTGGACTGTGTTAGGGTGCAGTTAAGGCCAGTGCCCCTGGGGAGAGAGGAAGTGAGAAGAAGAGAACATCCCCATGGAAGCTCCACGCTCAGTGCCAACTGCCAACTGTGGCCTTTCAACGCTACCTGTGGCCTCTGGGCCTCCTGGTCCCTGGGGGTTGGGGGAGGGTAGGAAATCCCGATCTCCAGATTTGGCTCTAGGTTTAAAGCCTGGGGGAGGTCACGTGACCTCCCTAGACCTCAGTCTCTCATCTCTGAGTCATATTCAGATTTATGGTCTCCGAGTCCCTTCCAGCTTTGACATTCCACACGCCACGTGCTTTTTTTTTTAAATAAGCGTTTCATCAGTCCCTGGTGCAACAGGACGTCGTCCTGCCTCAGTGACGCTTGTGAGCTGAGAACGTGGGCAAGCTGGCAGACACCGGGCGGAGGTGGTTTGCTCCCAAGATCTTTACAAATGAAGAGTCCCTGCTCTTGTGCCCCGGCCCACACAGCGCCCCGGCCCACACAGCGCCCCGGCCCACACAGCGCCCCGGCCCACACAGCGCCCCGGCCCGCACAGCGCCCCGGGCCCACACAGCGCCCCGGCCCACACAGCGCCCCGGCCCACACAGCGCCCCGGCCCACACAGCGCCCCGGCCCACCCAGCGCCCCGGCCCACACAGCGCCCGGCCCACACAGCGCCCCGGCCCACACAGCGCCCCGGCCCACCCAGCGCCCCGGCCCACCCAGCGCCCCGGCCCACACAGCGCCCCGGCCCACACAGCGCCCCGGCCCACACAGCGCCCCGGCCCACACAGCGCCCCGGCCCACACAGCGCCCCATGCTAAAACGGGATCTTCAGGCCCAGCCCTTGGTCTCATCCCCCAGGGCATCCTTGGCCACTTTCCTCACCCTTCTGGGTGCCAGTGCCCTGCCTCTGAAGGCTGCTCTCATCCCGGTGCCCTGGCCTTGAGCTCCTCTGTGGGTGGAGGGCATTTCACCTGGGACCTAGCCTTTGTCACCAGGAGAGCAGCAGGTGGGCGCCAGCCAACAGCCTTGGGGTGGGCAGCTTTTCACATCAGGGAGTTACTGAGACCAGGGCTCGAGTTCCATCCCTGGGCAATGTATGTACTCTTCGGTGCCTCAGTTTTCTCATCTGAAAATGGGGTTAGCAATAGTTCCTCCTCCCTCCCAGGATTATGGTGGCGATTAAATGAAATGACATAGAGGAGGTTCCTGGCACGTGCGTCACCCCACACCTGTTAGCTGGCAGGGTTATTACTACAATTAGAGGAAAGTAGAACACGCAGGCACACGGATTCCCTCGGCTCTGCTGTTGCCTTAGTTGTTTCGGTGAGCGGGGGTGCCTCTCACTTTGGAGGGCTCAGCCCCCGGGTGGACTCGGAGGCAGATTCCCACAGGACGGGGCAAGGCCCGGCATTTGTCCGAAGGCTGTTGCACACTCCGGATAAAGGATTTACACACGGGGGGAGCAAAATCGGTCAAACAGCAGAGATGAGTGTCCGGCAGCTGCTGCTGGAGGCCCTGTGCGGAGAGGTGGGGACAGGCCGTGAGTGTAAACGCGGCTGTGAAAGTGCCGCCAAGAGAGATCCCGCCCCTGCCCGCCTGCCCTGAGCCTGTGCAAGCAGACTCCCCACCCCCGCCCCGTGGGGAGCCATCTGCAGGAGCTGAGCCTGTCCCTCCGCTGTAAATCAGGTGCAGGAAGACTAGAGTTAACTAGATCAGGAGGGTCAAATAACCCAGTTTGGGATTATGGGGCGCCCCTCCCCTCCCACTTCCTGCTGTCTGCACCTTGATCCGAGAGTGGCAGGGGAGAGGAGAGGTCGCCCAACTTGAAACATTTATGCTTTTGTGCCTCGTTAGCAACTGCTGGGAGAAAGAAAAGCATAGCTGCGAGGAGGTGGACACAGACAGCTGAGCTGGTTTGTGGATTGTCTGTGGACTGAAGGGCTCCTCGCTCCCTCGTTAGCACGGGGAATGCAGGAGCGGGGGGTGCTCTGGGGTCAGGCTGGGTCTGAGGATGGTCTTCCCTGCTCACCCCCTTCTTTTCCCCAGACTCACAGGTAAATCAAATAGCCTTTCCCCAGGGAGAGGGCGGCAGATTTGCCCCGAGTTTGTTCTTTGATTCCCCTAGTATTTATGGAGCACCTGCTTGCTCTCTGGGGGGAGGCTGACGATGAAGAAGAAGAGCATAAGGTTATTATATATTGTGGTGAGTCACAGGGAGGAAATAAAGAGTGTAAGTGGGGGGAGCTGCTCTACAAGTGGCCAGGGAGGGCCTCTCTGAGGACCGGACGTCTGAGTTCAGGCCCAAAGCTGCCCTTCACCCCTGGCTGAAGGTCATTCCCTCTCCCACCCTCCTGCCTGGAGCTACTCCAGGAGTCTGGGCACCAGGCCACTCCCCTCTCCTGTGTCCTGAGATCACTGCCATTTGCAGGTCCTGCCTGAAACCAGAGGCCCTTAGAGCCAGGTCTTCAGGAAAAGAAGCCAGACACCCCCCCCCCCCCATAGGCACCCAGGGTGGCTCCCAAAGGCCACCGTGTGAGCCACAGTGAGAGGGGCAGCCTCGGGCGTGAGGCTGTGGGCCCTCAGGGAGCCTGGACAGACACTGGAGGAGACAGGGAAAGGAGCTGCCGGAGACCAGCAGCCTGGGGTCAGGACTGTCTGCCTTCCCGTCACTCCGCCAGGGCTCCGGGAACCCTGCTGTGCTGCTCTGCCCTGGCAGAGAAACCGAGTCTCGGCGAGGACATCCTGGCACTACTCGGTGGACAGCGGTGTCGGGCAGGGCGACCGGTGGGTGTGGACGGAAGGCGTGCTGTGCCCGGCAGTATGCGCGAGCCATCGCCCGAACCCTCGGTGGGGACACTGCCATGCCTGCCGCGGTGGGGGATGGTCCCGGCTCAGACACCAAGCCCTAGGCTGTTGAGTTGGAAGTGCCTCTAGTGGGAGTGTAGACATCTGTCCTTACAGGTGAGCCCCCGGGGCCAGAGCAAGCGAGGCACTGACCCAGGGTCACACAGAATTACTGGCAGGACAGGCCCAGGCCTGGGTCTCCTGATGCCCCTCTGAAACCGTCTGTGCCCTGAGCACCTGTCCCTGTCCGGTGGCCCAGCGCGAAGACAGCCGGGCTGCCGCTGTGTACCCGGAGGCCCTCCAGCCGCCTCGCTCGCGAGAAACTCATCCTGCTGCCTCCGCAGGGCCCCGCGCCCCCGCCTGGTCTCACCTTCCTCTGGATGGGAAAAGCCTGGGTAGGCCGTTTCCCATGGCCAGGTGCTGCCCGCCCGTGCCCACGAGGTGGCCTGCGTGGAAGGGGTTGACCTCAGCTGGGAGAAGCGGCTGATTCCGGGGAATCGGGAGTCCCCCATTGGGCTTCCCGAGGCGGAGGACGTTCTGAGCCAGACCGAGTTCTCATATCAGGGAGGCTCTCCTCGCCCCCTCGCCAGACCCCCTGCCAAGGAGAAGGCCTCTGCTCCCCTGAGCTCCACGTTCTCTGCAGCTCCACCTGCCCCTCCCCACCGCGCCGTGCGCCTGCACGCTCACAGGTGCTCCTCGATCTGCGGGTCAGGGCCTGGGCCTCCTGGAACCCTGCGGTGGCTCAGCCCCCTTCCTCTGACACTGCTCCATTCCCGCCTCCCAGGCGGTAGCAGAACCCTCTGCAGGTGCCGTCATCCGTCAGTTTTCTCACACCCCTCTTTGCACAGGGGGATAATTCAGACTTTTCCTCATAAACGGGGTTTTGGGAACAGTCCTTACTTTGAATGCAATGCAAGTCTGCCTGTTGGGATTGTATTTGACCACGCGTAACAAAACCCATCTAGCCTTGGTCTCAGCTGGTTTGAGCATGAATTTCTCCTTGCAGAATGAGGAGAGGGGGCGTCCAGAGAGGGTGAGGGCCTCGGTGATGCCCTCGGAGACCAGCCCTCCCCGGTGTCTCCTCCCTCAGCTGCAGTGTCCTGGGGGGGAGGCGCGGGAGGGGTTGTGCCAATGTCACAGGCAGGTGTGAGGGCCAGAGCTGACGACTATGAGAGCATGGACACATAGGTGCTCACAGGCGCTACATTGGAGGCGTTCCCCTCCTCCTGATGGCCCACTGCCCTGGAGGTGACCTGGCTGGCTTTCCGAGCACCCCCCCCACACACACACACACACACTCTGTGGGACCCTGATGGCTCCTCCTCCCGGAACACTGATTGGGTGAAGCACAGTGAGCCCTGCTCCCGCGAGACCAGGCTGCGGGGCCAGCTGCTCAGAGTCTCTGCAGGTCTCAGGGGAGAGATTGGGAAGCCGAGGTGAAGCACCCCTCCTTTAATCAAGGGATGGTCCTTGGGAAGTGCCCGCTCCACCCAGCAGACAGCTGCCCCAGCAGCACAGAGGGTGGCCTCGGCTCCACCGGACCGGACCTCAGCTGGTGCAGCTGCGAAGTCACAGCTGTGGGGGGCCGCGGGGGAGGGTCACAGTCCTCCCACTACACCCCTAATTCTGCTCTGGGCCAGCTCCCCCCACGGTAGAGGTCCCTGGACGGATGGTGGTGCCCACGGGTGACCTAGCTCGGACCCTTCAGTCCCTGAGCAGCCTTTGGTGACCTCTGCCAGCCAAGTCCAAGGGCCTGAAGTCCAGCGCAGGCAGCGATGTTCGGTCACACGGAGAGGAGGCCTCTCGGCGTGCGTCTCGGCCTCAGCAGCCAGCTTGTGCGAGCAGGCCCGGGCGTCAGCTGGCGGGAGCCTCGGTCCACATCCGATGGGTGCCGTGTCAGGAGCTCGGGACAGCAGGGTCCTGTGCTGTGGCCCTCTGCTTTCACGTGGCAGCTGAGACATGCCGCCCACGCGTGAGCACCCTTCCCATCACGGGGACGTGGAGGCCGAGGGGAAGGTCAGCGTGTTCTCCAACCGTCCCTCCTCACGTCATCCACGAGGCGCAGTCTGTTCTTACTGAGTAAAACCAAAACGACAAAAACAAGAAGGAAAGAAAACAACAGTGAGGCATGAACTTGAATTCAGGGCAGATTTAAGAAGACAGGTTTCCAACAGACGGGTTTACAGAGGCGAGACTGGAGCAGGCGTCTTCCTCTGTGGGGCCAGCACTGAGAGACCCCTCAGTCCACCAGCCGCCTGCGTGGCACCCAGGGCCTCTGTCCCGGGCCTGTGCCCCCGCCTCTCCCCTGCCAGGGGGCACCCACAACCAGGAGCCCACTCCTCCACGAGTTTCGGGAAGCCACACATGTCCAGACACAACTTCAGCAAACATCTCCCCACATTCCTCTCCTCCCTGCTCTCCTCCTGCTTCCGTCCTCCTCCGGGTACCCGTCCCCCGGCCCAGGGTGCGGGGAGAGGCCCATCTTCATCGAAGACGGCCTTCGCCGTGAGCAGAGCTGGCCGGAGGACCCGGTTAGCTCCTGGAGGAGCCCTTTCCCCTTTGGAGCAGAAGCACAGAGCAGCTTGTGGCACCAGTTGAAATGGCCGCAGGATGCCTCCCTGAAGACCCGCCCCACTGCCCTTGGGGGATGGAGAGGTGGAGCGAGGAGGGGGAGAGGCAGACCGCTTCTCCTTCATCCTGTCTTCCCTTCCCACTCGCACTCGGGGCGCTGCCTGGCTCCGGGGGCAGGACACAGTGGGGACCAGGGCCTGCCTGGTTGCTGCAGCAGTTCTTGCCCAGGCGTCAGGTGTTGGTGTCGGTGTCTCGGTTAGCTCTGGCTGCTGTAACAAAACACCATAGACTTAGACAACAGCTCTGTATTTCTCACCACCCTCATGACCTCATCTAACCCTAATTACCTCCCAGGGGCCCCACCTCCCCATACCATTGTATTTGGGGTTTAGGGCTTGAACATAAGACTTTGGGGAGATACAAACATTCAGTCCACAGCAGTGGGATGTCCCCCCAATGTTGCCTGGCACTGCATCGCTGGAATAGGGTCCTTAGAGCACAGGAGTGGGCGTCAGGACACAGTGTGACAGGATGGCAACCAGGAGGACGGGCATGGGCGTGCCCTTCGTGTGCTGGTCAGTGGCCTGAGAACGGGGCCTCACGTCACTGCCCCGCTTGGCCGTTCCCTCTGCGAGACCCTTTGGGGGGGGGGGTTCCCGCACCTCCCAGTCTTCGCACATTCATTAAACAATACTGTGCCTCTTCCCACTGCTGCAGTTTATGGGCTTGGGGGTCCAGACGCCTGAGCCCCAGCCCCGCTGCAAATCAGGGCGGGTGGGCAGAGCAGGTGGGGGCGGCAGCCTGCAGGCCGCACCTCCTGGTGAGTCCCCCATCAGGCTCCAAACCCTGTCCCCCTCACCCAGCGGGTCAGCAGGGGCGTGTGGGGGCCAGGGGCGGGCGGGTGGAGGAATGGGGATGCACAAACCCATCGGGAGAAGGGGCAGCTCCCAGGTCTGACTCCTCCCCTCGTGGTCAGAGTTTGCGCTCCTGGAAACGTGCTTGAATGTGGGCCTTCCTCTCTGGCCTTGGGAAGGGCTCCCCACTTCCGCTTTCCTGCTGCCAGAACATCCTCTCGAGTCCGCGTACCCTAACCTTCATTCCCCGTTTCCCGGTAGGCAGGTGGCCGGTGTTCAGAGCTTCCGGAACGTGTGGGCTTGGCTGGGCCCACTCCCCCGTTCCTGCTCTTCCCTGGGGAGGGACCCCGGGGGGTGGGTGTGCACGGGGCCCCTTCCCACCCTCTGACCCTCCTGTTGTGTGTCCTCCACAGCCTGCGATTGCCACCCCGTCGGCGCTGCTGGCAAAACCTGCAACCAAACCACCGGCCAGTGTCCCTGCAAGGACGGCGTGACCGGCATCACCTGCAACCGCTGCGCCAAGGGCTACCAGCAGAGCCGCTCCCCCATCGCCCCCTGCATAAGTACGCACGCGGGCGCCTGCTCCTGGGGGCTTGGGTGCGGGTGGAGGGCCTGTCTGGAGGCGGGTCCCGCCATCCAGGGAGTGTAGCTCATGGGTGCGATCTCTGCCTCAGTGGGACCCGGGTGGGACCCCAAGCCGTGGGGGTGCTTGCAGAAGCAGCTGGAGCGCAGCAGAGCCAGCCTGTCTGTGGCTGCCTGTCCTGACCAAAAACGAGTCGGGGAAGCAAGCCCGCTCCTACGCCTGGGTCCTGTTTCCATGTGCCACCTTGACCTTGGACCTGGGTGGGTGGGCAGAGCAGGTGGGGGCAGCAGCCTGGAGGTCACACCTCCCTGGTGACTCCCTCAGACCTGGCAAGCCCCAGAGCCCCATCTGGCTCCAAACCTTGTCCCTCCCAGCCAGAGGACCTGGGCCACCATTGCTGCTGTGGGAATTCCAGCACCCCCTGCTCCTGGCCGACACCGCAGGACTTTTGAGGGGAGCTGGGAAGGCTCCCATGGCCGTTATGAAGGGTGGGAGCAGCCCCGAGGGTCCTGGAGGCCCCATCGGGCCAACCATGACCCCTTAGTGGCTGGAGCTTGGAGAGGAGTGACGAGGTGGCAGGGGGCCTTGGCTCAGCCAGTCTTCACGTTTTACAGCTGGTGGGATCACACCGGCGCCGTGAGCCGAGGATTAGCCCTGGTGGAAGCCAGGTCTGGGGCGTGCAGGACGGGCCTGCCCCAGAAAGGAGGGTGAGGGAGGAGCCGAGCCCTGCCCGCCGGGCGGAGCCTGACCAAGTCTGCTCTCCAGAGCAGGGAGTGTAGCTCATTGGCTCACCTGCCGGGAGGTTCCCGCCACCTGGTTTTATACGGCTGCGGGGTGTGTGTGTGTGTCTACCCTTTTTACATGATTGAAACAAAATCATGTGTGAAAGTGACAGGAAAGTTCCGTGTCCACAATGGGTGAAAGTGACAGGAAAGTTCGGTGTCCACAGGGGAAGTTTTATGGGGACCCAGCCGGGCCGCTGTTCACAGGCGCCTGTGGCGGTTTTTGAACCGTAACCACAGAATCGGGCAGTTACACTGTAGACCTGTGACCCGGGAGCCTGGAGTATTTTCTAACTGTTTCTCCCTGGGCCTCTAAGGAGAGGCCGGTCGGCCTGCTTTCGGGTGTCAGCTCCTGGCGTCGGGAGGGCACTGGCCCTTCTAGTCTGTCACAAGGCACCTGGGGTCCTTGGAGTGGTCCCCATGGACCTTGCAGGGAACCCTACGCGTGCGCACACACACACATGCACACACACACACACAGAGGCAGGAGCTTTAGCCGCTGCGCCTCACCCGCCCCAGCTGGGGTGGCCTTCACCTTCCAGGACACGTCGGGCGGGGTTGGTTCCGGCGGCGCCAACCAGCTTCTAAGTCAGGATGTGTGGCAGGGTCCAGTGCCAGCCAGTGACCCCGCGCCCAGCCTCAGGAAATGGAGCTCAGTGCCCACCGGGGCAGAGCAAGGGGAAATGGTTCCCACAACAGCGTCTACCTGCCCGTCTCCCAGCGTTCAGCGTCCCTCCGTCCACCCAGAAGCTGCAGTGAGCACTGTGGGAGCGCTGGGCGGAAACCGTGCCGCCGTCCGGAGAAGGAACACGGGACACGGTCTCCCTTGGAAAGGGGTCAGGAGCTGTCGGGTTGCTCAGAGGCGGCGGGAACCCACATTCCCACCGCCCAGGGCAGAGCGGGCAATGAAGCGGATGTTTCAGGCTCAGAGGCAGGGACCTGGAAAACGGGGCTCTCGCTTCCTGACGCTCAGTCCCTTGTCCCATCCTCTCCGGGGCAGGTGATGCCAGGAGAGCTGGCCCACCAGCAGCCTAAAGGCCCGGGTCTCCCTCCCGGGGTTCTGCCACGAGCTCTGCCGAGAGCACCCGCTGCAGGCGCCAGACAGTGCCCCGAGGACGGCCGTCACAGCTCGGGGAGCCACAGGCCCCTGCGCTCCCGGTGCCAGCCCTCAGGCCAGCGTGGCTCCGTGGCCACCGGCCTCAGCTCCGTTTGGGGACGTGCAGGATTGGGCGGGTCCGTGCGGACGCTCCCTCTGGGGCGTTTGTGCTGGGACCAGGAAGCTCATAGGGACCGAGGGGGGCCTGGTATAAGGTCGGCTTCTTAATGAGCGGCTGTGGCGGCACGTGTTGCTGCTGATAAAATCCATCAAGCGCAAGATTTGCCTCCACCTTGAGGGCCGGGTCCTCTGCCCATTCCTCCCTGAAGGTGCTCCTGCCGTGACGCTCAGGTTTGCCCCCAGCCTGAGTGTCCCTGGGTGCCCAGCTCCAGTCCTAGCTGGATCTGGGGGTCCAAGGGAGGTCTTATCCCAACAGTCAGAGGGTAGCCAGCGTCATCAGGGCTCTCGGAGGCCTCTGACTCCTTGTTCACGTGGTCCCTCCCCAGGGCGTCCCTGCCCCTCAGGGACTGTGGTCCCTGGTTTGGCCTCATTTAGAAGGAGGAAGCCTCAGCTGGGATACCTGGCCCGTCCTGGGGACCAGCTGAACCCCTCCCTTTGCAGAGCATGGGGCGGAGCGGGAACTGGTGGGAACTGACCACCCCTCTAGGTGGAAGCGGAGTGACCACAATAAGGCGCACACTTCCACAGGCCCCTCTTTCTTCCGTGTTGTTGGTCTCTACGGCCCACAGAGACAAGGCCCAGCTGGGGAGATGTGCCCATGGGAACCTGGGCAGGGGTGCAGACCCCTTTCTGCACATGTAGGACACCTCCCAGGCACCTTACGTGCCACCCCTGCTGTGGGCACCTTCCCCCCAATGAGTTGAGGTCAGAGGTGAGCAGGGCCTAGTCAGCCACATGGAGATGAGCAGGGGGCCTGGGGAAGCCCCTGTCTGCCACCTCAAGGGCCCCGCAGACACACACACACACACACACACACACACACACACCACCCCTACCTGGCCCTGGCTCAAGGGCGGGGCAGCCCGGCTCCCCTTCTCCTCACGCCCGTCCCTCCTCAGTGTCGAGGAGTGTGGGCATCCCTGCGGATGGAGGGACAGCTTCCACAGGAGAACAGGCAGGGAGCCCGGGCACCCCCCCAGCTGCCTCCTCCTCCCCAACCATCCTTGCCTGGATCTGGGGTGATGGTGGTGGGGGGTGAGGGGGACACTGGAAGCCTGGGAGGGGTCTGTGCCGTGCTCATCCTTCTCTAAGGTCAAAAATAACACCTCCTCACCTCACTTTCCCTTCCTCCGTCCTGAATCTTGCAGAGATCCCCGTGGCGCCGCCCACCACTGCAGCCAGCAGCGTGGAGGAGCCGGAAGGTAGGTTTGCCCCCTGGGCTCATCTCTCTGGGAGGGGTGGGAAGGGGAGGGGGTTAGAGGGGCCAGAATCCTCCGAACCACCATCAGGGCGCTACTTGGCATGAGTGGTACCCGGGCTGGACTGAGGAGGATGGAGCCTCAGGGCATTTTTCTGGGAACCCCTACCCCCACCCAAGAATAAAAGAGAGGGGTTTATCAGTGCCTGTGGGCCAGCCTCTCTCCAAGCCCAGGACGCTCACAGCGGCTCCTCTTGTTCATCCACCAAGATAGGAAGCGGCCTGAGCCCAACACCGTCCGACGGGGCCGCGTCACCCCTTCCGGGGCTGCAGAAGGTCCGGGAAGGAGGTGACAGCGCCTTCCTGAGCACCAGGACAGAACAGGGGGCCGCACACAGAAAACGGGGGTGGGGGGGGGACAGGGAGAGAACCACACCGCCACTGTCCCCCTCTTCTCGCTGAACGTGAGCATTCCCTCGGTTGCCAAGGTGGCCACAAACCACAGCAGGGCCAGCAGCCCGGTGACCTGGGCGCCAGCAGAAGTCGCAGGTGTTTCCTCACCCGGTTAGAGAGGGTGCGGACATCCCCGAATGCCGTTTAGGCCACTGTTGCTTCAGAATTACGGGAGCCGCCAGGCCTGCGGCTGCCTCCCGACCGTAACCGCTAATAAAGAAGCGATGTGGCGCGGGGCGGCCCCGTAAGCCTCGGGTCTGAACGTGTTTGGATAAGTGTGTTTAGTGTATTCGTTTCCTCTGTACTGTCGACAAAAGAACGTCCAGCCGAAGAAAAAGTCCGAGAGGAGTGGACCTGAGCCAAACGGACCACGTTTGCCGGGAAGCAAAATCTCCACGGAGTGGGAAAATGCTCCGGAGAATGGCAGCTTTACAGCTTGTTTTATACATGACAATCGGAGGAGGGGGTGTAAGGGGGTCACCTGCAGGCCACTGCGGGTAGATGAAAGGGATGGGAGAAAGCAGCGTGGGGAAGGTCTGGGACTGGATATGAAGTAAAATGGAGAGAGGCTTCTTTTCATGGTGGGTGCAGGATAGTTCGCAGTTAGCACTTACAGCCCATGGAGAGGGCCTTGGGGGACCAGAGAGCCATGTGGGGTCTGGTATGTGGTGTGCCCCGAGGGGTCCGGAGAAGGAGGTTACTCTGCCATTTCCAAGGGTGTGTTATCACAGATGCAAAAAGACAGGCAGGCTCCGCTAAGGTAAAGAGTGACCTTTGTCAGGGAAGCTACAGGCCTGGCACGTGGCCACCTGCCTCAACCCGCTTTGCGTTGGGACTTGTATGTTCAGACCTTCCTGTGTGGTTACGTTCGGTCTCAGTCTGTACGGCCCCCCGTACAGGGCCCTGAGTGTGTCCGGTTTAGTATGTGGCCCCTTTTCCATCCACAGGAGTCCCATGTGTTTTACTTTTGTATTTGGAGATGATGCTGTGAGAATGGTTGTCACCAGTCTTCGGCACAAGAGAGGTTGCGTGGGGCTCAGAGCCCGCTGGATGGGGCGCCACGCGGAGAGCAGGCCAGGCTTGTACCCAGCGTCTGGTCCTGGGGTCACACAGGCCTTTTGTGCACTGGCACTTGGAGTAGGAGTGGAAATGGGGGGCCCATGTGAACATCAGTGTCAGCTCTGGGGACCCCCTTCCTCCTCTCCAGGGAGGTGTGGGGGAGACTTGCACACCCACGTGGTTGCCTGAATGTCTTAGAACAGCGGTCGGCAAACTCATTAGTCCACAGAGCCAAATATCAACAGTACGATTGACATTTCTTTTGAGAGCCAAATTTTTTAAACTTAAACTTCTTCTAACGCCACTGCTTCAAAATAGACTCACCCAGGCCGTGGTATTTTGTGGAAGAGCCACACTCAAGGGGCCAAAGAGCCGCACGGGGCTCGCGAGCCGCAGTTTGCCGACCACGGTCTTAGAATAAAGACTAGACTTGAGTGCTGGCCGTTCGCTGGGAACTGAGAGAGAACGTTTCAAGCTCGCACATGTGCACAGTCAACGCACAGCCCCCAGAGAGGAACGGACAGAGAGCATGTCAGGGGGGTGCCGAGGTCTCACCCGGGAAAGCCAGGGACGTTGGTCTTGGGAAGTTGGGTTGAGTCGTCAGTCACCTTTGGTCGAGCTGCAAGGGACACTCACAGGAAAGACTGCAGGAGGAAGCAGCTCGGGGGCCTGGGCGGCGGGAGGCAGGAGCCAGCGTGAGGCTGAGGAAGGCACGTCCCATCCAGCTCTGGGCAGCGCAGCTGGGCGAGCCGACACTGCCACTCGCTGGAGTCTCCACTCCTGCTTCCGGGGTGCGGCCTCAGCCGCTCAGAGCTCACCTGGCCCAGCTCTTGGGGCTGTGCACCCAGCTCAGCCAAGGCCCAGGCAGACCAGCATCTCGCTCTTGCCTCCCATTTTCCCAGTCTCTGCAGCGGTTTTGGCTTTTTCCCTTGCAAATCAGAAATGGGCAAATGGGACAAAAATAGGGAAAAAGAAAAACGACCCCCGAGATGTCTGTGCCGGCCACAGGAAGCTGGAGTGAAGCAAGCGACGAGCTTCCCGAGCGAGTGCTTACAAACACGTGCAGCCTCCTCCTCTGAAAGGCCTTTTCAGTTCTTGGTTAGTTAGTTAACTTTCTGACTCCTTTTGGTTTTGTTACTGCTTATTTCTTTTCTTCCTTCCAAACCTTTAGAAGACACGTTTGAAATGAAAGCAAGCAGTAAACACACGTTACACAGCGCTTTGCTCACAGATGGGCTGAGCGAGCAGGTGCGATCCTCATGCTTTGACCAGACCCTTCGGACCTTCTCTGGTGATCCGGGGTGCCCAGGATCTGGTGCTCACACCCAAGGACCAGGCCATGCCCGGGCCTCAGGCGCTGGACTCTGGGCCTGCCACGCACGGCTGCCTTGTCTCGGTGGGCGGGATGGTGTGGGCAGGAGGCCAGGGGGCCCCTGGGGAGCGGGCCCGGAGCGCAGCACTCCCCAGCCTGTCAGTTCTTGCAGTGTTTGAATAGGGAAGGCTTGTGTGCCAGGCTGCCGGAGAAAAGCTTATTTACTTTTGCCTGCGTAACGGAGGAGAATTAATAAACCGAGAATTTGTCCTGAAAGCTGATGGACATAACCTCACGCTGAACCCACCCCCTGGCAGGGCCAACTCACGTACGAAATGCTGTCCACTGCTGTCTGAGCGGCCGGAGCCCCGTCATGGGGCAGGAGGCAGGAACGCCATGCCCGTGGGAGGTCTGGGCCAGGGCCCAGGAGGGCAGTGGGCTGGGGGGCAGCGAGGGACCACCCATTCCAAACCCACCCATCCTCTGGGCTAAAAGAGGGCCCTGCCCTCCCTCGGCTTCCATCAGCTCTGTGTAGTTGTTGATCGCACGTCGTTTGGCTTCATGGCGGCCACTTGGCTCAGTGGGATGAGTCCCAGTTTGGACCAGGGGCTCTGGGGTTGATATTCTGCTAGCTGAGAGGCCTTGGACATGCAAAGACTTCTCTTTTCTGCCCCCCGCACCCCAGGTTGAGGTGAGGGGCTTTCTTGCCTTCTTCTCCGGGTAGGAATGGCCTTCTTTCTCCTGGTAAGCTTTTTTCCTCTTCAGAAATGCTTTCTCTGTCTCCTCTGCCTCTGATGGTCAGTCTCTCCTGCAGCCCCGTGCCGAGGTCTCCACGGGCAGAGGCGCTGGTGAATAGTTACGACCTGGCTGGGGTAGAGTCTGACATCTGGCATTTGCCACTTTCCCTGGTGTCAACACTCCTGGTGACTGGTTGCAGACACACCCCATCTGATGCCATGGAACATACAGGTGGGAAGAGATGCATATGACGGGCTCTCGGAGCTCAGGTGAGCTGACTCCACCCAGCACTGCCTGTAGGCTCCCCCGGAAATGGAGTGTAGGCATAGGAACACGAAAATACAGAGGGAGGAAGGGCCGCCTCTCAGCCAGGCGAGAGGCTGTGCTCTTTCACTGGCTTCCTTGGTGCCAAGGGGCACTGCTGTCTGCTGAGTGGAGGCTGGACTTGGGATGGAGGTGCAAGAGCAAGGAGCCAACTCCTGGGACCCCTCCCGCAGGGTCTTGGTCCTCTCTCTGGGCCTCGTCCCCTCATGGCACTTGCCCCACCGGCATTTGGTGTGGTGTCTTCTGCAACCTGCTTCCATGGCCCCAGCCTCGGGGCAGTCACCTGAGAGTTGTCACACCTGGTGGCCCCTTAGCGCCTCCATTTTTTCATGAAAGAAAGTTGGGTTTATAGAGACCTGCCGCCTGGAGCAGCTTGGACTGTCCTCGTGTTAGGCTTGTTTTCCAGGACAGGGAATAGGTGATGAGGAAGGAACGTGAGCTGGAAAGACTGGGGTGCAGCCTTCCCAGGTGCCGGGGGCCGGAAGGAGAGGAGAGGACACCAGATGGGAGCCCCAGACCCGAGTTCTGCCTCATCTTGTTTCCTTCTCTGGAAACAGGGTAGTCAATGGAATGGGATGATCCAGATAAAGCTTTGGACTCGGTGGTGGGCTTATACATGCCCAGTGTCAACCCAGTGGAACCGCCTGGGAAGCAGACACCACAGTGTGTGGAGGGCTCGCACTGCGTTGAGGTGTCTGCAGGCTCCGTGGTGGGAAGGCAGGGTGGGCAGCAGGAGGTGCGGCCCGAGGACAGGTGTGCAGGGCCCGCTAAGTGGAAACTGCTGGTGGCCTCGTCACGTCCTTCCCAGCAGCTGAAGTTAGACCCTGAACCCAGCAGAGAGTTGAAGCCTGGAAATGGATTACAGGTCAGATGCTTAACAAGAGCCAAAAGGTGGAAGCAGCCCAAACGCCCGTCAGTGGAGAAGGGGTAAGCCGTGTGGCAGTTTCATGCAATAGAATAATATCCAGTCATTAAAGGAACGGAGCTCTGACACATGCTAGGACTTGGATGAGCCTCGGAAACATCATGCTGAATTGAAGAGGCCAGATGCAAAAGGCCACATAGTGCATGGTCCCATTTATATGAAACTAGAGGCCCAGTGCATGAAATTTGTGCATGGGTGGGGGTGGGGTGTCCCTCAGCCCGGCCTGAACCCTCTCCAATTCGGGATCCCTCTCTCAATCCAGGACCACTGGCTCCTATCCACTCATCTGCCTGCCTGCCTAATGCCCCCAACTGCCCTCCCCTGCCAGCCTGGTCGCCCCCAACTGCCCTCCCCTGCCAGCCTGGTCATCCCCAACTGCCCTCCCCTGCTGGCCTGGTCACCCCCAACTGCTCTACCCTGCTGGCCTGATTGCCCCTAACCCCCTGCCAGCCTGATCTTGCCCTTAACTGCTCTTGCCTGCCGGCCTGATCACCCCTAACTGCCTCTGCCTTGGCTCCCACCACCATGGCTTTGTCCAGAAGGAAGTTGGACATCTGGAAGATGGCTGGTCAACCCGGTCTAATTAGCATATTACCCTTTTATTAGTATAGATAGATTATATAGGATAGGATTGCTTAAATGGGGCAGGGGAAGTCTTTTACAGCAGGAGGAGATGCTCTTGGCAGACAAAAATACATAACCCCTAAATCTGGACCAGTTATTAAAAAATTGAACCTCTTTCTTACACCTTACACCAAACAGCTGTTGCCCTTAAAACCCTCCTCAGCCCCCACCTTAGGTTCTGCCTTTGCAGTTCACCCAGATTAGGTGCTGATTGGTCAGTTTCTATGCCAGTCAGTGTCAAAAGCTCCGCCTCCTAGGCAGCCATTGGCTCTTCGCAGTTCACCCAGATTTGGTTCTGATTGGTCGGTTTCTATGCCAGTCAGCTTCAAAAGCTCTGCCTCCTAGGCAGCCATTGGCTCCTCTAGGAAATCCAGAATGGCCCCACCTTCACGTCAGCTCCAGCCCTTCAGTCACACCCCTAGTCCGCTACCAGGTGTATCTCTGGCCTCTCTGAGAAGCGGCACCTCAGGTCTGTGCTGGTGGCAATTTTGAATTCTCATCCTTGACCTAACCTTCTTACAGTGCGAGCTCTGTGAAGGCAAACATTTGTCTTGTTCATCCTTAGTTCACTCAGACTTTACCTGTGTCTATGCATCCATGCTAGCACCGCATGGTGACCGGTCGAACAGTTGTTTCGGTTGTCACGGTCACTGCCTTTTTATATATAGAGAGATGCCCAGAATAAGCAAATCCAGAGACAGAAATCAGATCCGTGGTTTCCAGAGCCAGGGAGGAAGGAGGCATGGCGAGGGGTGATGGTGCAGGCTTCCCCTGCGGGAGGGAAAAGCTGGGGAACTAGGCAGTGGCGCTATGGTGAATGCACTAATGCACTGGACTAAAATGTTTAAAAATGACTCAGATGTCAAGAACTTGTGGTCAGAACCCAAGGGTGACGTGAATCTGGCTTGTTGGGTTGGGGGAGTGGAGAGCAGCGGCCACGGAGCCTGAGCGCTGGGCCTGGGCATGCATGCCTTCCTGTCCCCTTGCTCACCGGAAGACTCTGAGGGCAGGGGGTGTCTTTTAGCTCCTCCTCACCCACCTCCAAGCAGGGATAGCTCAGCCTACACGAGAAATGGCAGGTGTCCTCTGTTGCCCTCCAGGCACACAGGGTGGCCATGGCCTTGTGTTAAGTAGCAGAGGTCTGGCTGCACCGCCTACAGCCTTATTCTCTTTTGGGGAGCCTCGGTACTCCTGGCATAGGAGCAAGGGGCCTGTGGGTCTGTGGGGGGACTGGGGCTGGAGCTAGGATGGCTGATCGTGCGGAGGTCCCAGGCCACTTAGAAGGAGGAGGTCTGTAATGGACTGCGGCCTGGCCTTCAAAGCGTGATATGAAACAGGATGTTAGGCCGTCCAGGATTTGCTGTTTAGGAAATGACCATCAGCTAATTAGTATCCTGAGAAGAAATTGACCCAGACCCGTGATAAAGGAGAAATTGATTCTGGGTAAGTGAAGAATAGATGACTCTTACATGATGCTAGCACTCTTCTCAATTATCAGCCATGGAGTCTTCTCCGCCATGGAGGAGAAGACTCAGCGGAGGTGGGCGCACCTGGCTATCCCCATTGCACACGGGAGGGAGCAGGCACAGAGAGGTCCATGAGCACCACTGCACAGCGCACTGCTGGGATTGCAGCTAAGGCGCCTGGCCTCCATCTGTGAGTGGCGTGGGCCTCCATGTCATTCTGCCTCTCGGTAGTTATGCTGGTTGGTCCATGTAGGAGAAGGTTTTACTATTGCCAATTGTGTGGTAACATTCTACCAAGACAAACTCACGTGTTCACAGGGGACCTGAAACCAAGGTAGAGATGGAGGTTAAAGGCCGCGTGTTCTGCAGGTGCCAGGTAAAGGCTCTGATAGTGGTTGGTTGGTGCGTGGGGCAGGCATGGCTGAGGCCACAGGCTCTGGACATGGCGAGCAGTTGGCAAAGATGTCCTGTTGGTCTAATCGCAAGGCAGCCAAGCGAGACAGGGCAAATGCGTGAGTGTCTACCAGTAAACCAGCGGGGGAGGGAGGGGGAGGGCTCACAGCGCCTTCCTCACACCGGACAGCCCTTGCATGGTGAGAACAAGCCTGCAGAGAATCGGCTGAAAATGGCTAAGAATTCTGCAGGGAGGCCATTACCACATTAACATACAAAGATCGTAACTTTTCTTATCTATCAGCAATAACTAGTTACAAAACAGTGTCATAGCCACCGACCCACCGAAGATCATGTGGCGGGGTATCTAGCCGTTAGGAAGTGCTCCATGAATGCACATCATTTTTATGATACTGGAAACAAAAGCCCAGTTAGAATAGCAGCGAATCAAATACACAGAATAAATGTAGCAGTAAAAGTACACAATGGATATTAAAAGAAAAGATAAAAATTTCCCCAAGGGACACTAAAGAAGACCTGGAAAAAAATGGAAGGTCTTACCATGTCCGGCGGGGGCAAGACTTGAAGTTGCAAAATGTCAATTCTCCTTGAAATAATCTAAGTTTAGCGTAATTCTAACCAAAAACCCCAATTTGATAGGACATGATTCTTAAATTCAGTTAGAAAAGTAAGTGAGTGAGAATAGCCAATAATTTTTTTTAACCAGAGCAATAAAGAGTGGCTTTCCCTACCAAACTTTAGAAATATTGTAAACGGGATATTTAAATGAGTGTGATAGTGGCATAGGAATAGACATCACAAAAGCCGAGTGGCGAGTCCAGAAATAGACTCAAATGTAAATATAGGAACTTAGTATGGTAAAGCTGTGATTATACATTGGTGAGGAAAAAGCATGATCAGTAAATGGTGCTGAGGAAAGTGGCTATTCTTAAATAGTAAAATTAGATTTCTACTTGATGCTGTAAGCCAACATAAATCCCAATAGATTAAGTGTTTGTATATATTTTAATGATTCCTTAAAAGTTCTAGAACAAGCATGTCAGACATGCAGCCCGCTGGCCGCGAGTTTGACATGCGTGTAATAAAACATACCAGTATCAATGCAATATTGGAGTGAGGGAGGCTTTCTAAATATGATACAAAGGGCAGAAATCATAAAGGGAAAGATTTTAAGTAGATAAAAACAGAAAACTGTATTTCAAAAATCTCTGTGAGTAACATTAAAAGGCAAGCTGAAAGCTGAGAAAAATATTTGTGATATGGATAACCAAAGATTAATATCTTCAATAAATAAAGAGTGTTTAGAATTCAGTAAGAGAGAGCTCCTAAAACAAAATTGGACTGAGAAGATGGACTAGAAATGTAGAGAATTTGTACAAATGGCAATCAGCATCTGAAGTATTACACTCACTAGTAATAAAGAAATAATATTAACAAGAATGCCATTTAAAAAAAACACACATTAAATTGACACCATTTAGAAAACAAAAAGTAATTCCCAGTGTTGATAGGGTTGGGGAAATAGGCACTCACCTACTCAGTGATGGAGGGTAATTTGGTACCACTTTTATGAAGGGTGGTTTGGCACCATGCATCAAAATGTACCTCTGACCTCATCATTTCACTTCTAGGAATTTAGGCAAAGGAAAAAGTGATGTGTATCAAGATTTAGCTACAAGGTTGCTTACTGCAGCATCCTCTATAATAAAGAGCTAATATGCAAATGGGCGTCACGCCCTCGTGCCATCACATCGTAACTGCTCAGACACTCAACACTGGGGAGAGAGGAATGGGTTCCAGTCAGGCACAAATGAGCTTGCAAAAGAGGAATGGGGACCAGCCAGGCACAAATGAGCTCTGGAGAGAGGAATGGGGACCAGCCAGGCACAAATGAGCTCTGGAGAGAGGAATGGGGACCAGCCAGGCTGCGGCCCGGGAGAGGGACAAACCTCCCGCCCGTGGTCCTGGGCGCCAGTGGCTGTGTCTGTGCCTGTGGCCTGGGGGAGGGACAAGCCACCTGCCCCTCGGTCCCAGGAGCCTGCAGCTGTGGCCTGGGTGAAGCCGCCTGCCCACGGTCCCCTGCGGCTGTGGCCAGCCCAGGTGAAGCCAGCCCAGGTCCTGGGTGCCTGCGGCCAGCCAGAGGGAGTGGATTCCAAGTCTTGGGTGCAGGGTGAGGCAGAGGCAGTTAGGGGCGATCAGGCCAGCAGGGGAGCAGTTAGGGGCGATCAGGCAGGCAGGCAGAGGTGGTTAGGGGCAATCAGGCAGGCAGGCAGAGGGGTTAGGGGTGATCAGGCAGGCAGGAAGGCGAGTGGTTAGGAGCCAGTGGTCCCAGATTGCAAGAGGTAGTCTGACATGCCCTGAGGGGTCCCGGATTGGAGAGGTTGCAGGCCAGGCTGAGGGACCCCTCCTCCCCCATGCACGAATTTTGTGCACCAGGCCTTTAGTTATTTATAATAACATAGGAGGAAACAACTAAACGTCTCCCATAGAGTTTTAGTTACTCAGTTATGGGGAGAATCCATAAAATGATGTTGTAGGAGAATATTTAAATAAGATATGGAAAGATACAATATATTGCCAAAGCAGATCACACAACAGATTACAAATGGAGGGTCACCTTAGATTGGTGAAAAGACTGGTTTACAGAGTATTTCAAATACACTGTTTTCTTGTGCTCATATAGTTCTGTGGTTCTCGGCCAGCGGCTGTTTTGCCTCCAAGGGGCACTTGGCCACTTCTGGAGACATTTTTGATTGACAGCTGGGAGGAGGGTGCTGCTGTCACCCAGTGGGCAGAGGCCAGGGATGCTGCTAAGCATCCTACAGCACACAGGGCCACCCACTTATAACAAAGAATTGTCCAACCCCAAATGCTAACAGTGCTGAGGTTGAGAAACCCGTAACCTCTACAGGGTAGAACATATGTGTTCTCTCTGAAAGCCCTGAGGAGAGAGGCCACTGTATTCACAGGTAACCGGCTCATTTGTGAGTTACACATCACACGGACACAGATGTAGCTGAAAGGTTAGAAAGCTGTTTTCTCAAATCAGCAAGCAATTTCTGTGTGATCATAGGAAATGCTGTGTTCACATAGGAAATGCTTGCCATTCACTCTTCCGTGGTGAAATTTAGCCCAGCCTAAAATGAAATTATCCCAAATTCTGAGTTTTACTATAAGTAACTGTATTTTGGATTACCGTGATTTACCTAATTGTTCAACTTTCTATTTCGAGAAATCTCAGAGAAGCAGAGAGAATAGTGGCGGCGGGGACCCATGCCTATCACCTACACTTAACCATTTGACATTTTGTCCCATTTGCTTCAACAATTTCTTTTGATGAGATATTTTAAAAGAAAAGCTGACGTATGACATCTTACCCCTACATCTTTCGGAATGCCGTCTCTGAAAATATTCTCTCAGCTTTTCAGTAGCATCATTACACCTAAGTGGACAAGGCTTTACTATCATCTGATCCCAGTCCATCTTTCTTATCCCCCAAGTGTCCCTTAGAGCTGGTTTGCTCAGTACTTTAGTTATGGGAGCATTATGCAATAATGGGCTTCACAAAGCATGATGTGTAGAAGTACATCTGGGTCCCCAGGCGTGGGCTGCTTTCGAGGATGTGATGCACGTGGGGTGGCGTGTCAAGTGAAACGTGCTGCCCACATGTTACATGTCATCATCGTAATCTCATGCTCTGAAAGAAGAGGCAGGGAGCGCCACGTCCAGCCCGAACTTCAGCCCACCCTGTGGTCTTGGAGGTGGAGGGTGGCAAGCTCTGTGCTTCCTTCAGGGGCCCGGCCCTAGGGGAGGGCCCCTCCACAGCAGAGGGACCAGGAAGTCCACAGTGTGGCGGGAGCAGAGGGTGCTGAAGCTCAAAGACAAGTGAGCACCACGGGTCTGAAGCGGGCTTTTTAAATCAATATATATTTTTATTGATTTCAGAGAGGAGGGGAGCAGGAGAGAGAGATAGAAACATAAATGATGAAGGAGAATCATTGATCGGCTGCCTACTGCTTGCCCTCTACTGGGGATTGAGCCCACAACCAGGGCATGTGCCCTTGACCAGAATCAAACCTGGGACCCTTCAGTCCGCAGGCCAACGCTCTATCCACTGAGCCAAACCAGCCAGGGCTGAAGCAGGCTTTCTTGATCCTGGCACTGCCAACAGCAGCGCTGGAGAATTCTTAGTGGTTTTTTGGGGGAGTGGGATGGGGGGCTAGCTTGTGCACAGCATCTCTGGCCTCCTCCCTCAGCCCAGTCCCCCTCGGAAACCAGAGACTGAGCCCCGGGAATGGGCACTGTGGGTGGGACCCGCTCACTCTGCCCTGGCTGGGGACCAGACTGACCCATGTGGATCAGGTTGGACTGAATGGAGTTGCCATTGTATTTGGCCACTTGTGTCCCCACAGAAATGGCAGTTTCACATGGTCCCGCTTACTGCTTGCTTCCCGTGGCCAGGGACCCTGCTCCCCGCAGCCTGCATGAAGCGGGTGTTCCTTCCCTCTTCCTCCCTCTGTCTGTCCCTTCCTCTGACTGCCTTTCTCTCTGTGTCCTCATCTCCCTGTCTGTCTCCTCCACCCCTCTCCACCACCTCTGTATTCCCTGGTTTTCCCTGCTCTCCTCCCCTCCCCCTTTCCCTTCCCTTTTTTGGGGGCTGCACAAAGGGAAGGGGCAGAGGTCAGGCTGGGGCGAGCAGGGCGGGGAGCGCTCAGCTGCCCCCACTGCCCGCCCCCCCAGGGAGCACAAAGGAACCATTGCATTGTGGTCTCAGGCCCCCATTGTTTCCCTGTGAGGGGCCTTTGCAGGTGGGGCTGCCACCATCACAGAGGAGGATAAAGGGATGAGCTGGGAGGCAGAGGCGAGCGGGGGTGGAATATTTAGCCCTTGTTCCCACTGGGGACTCAAGGGGACGGCTGATGGGAATGGGCAAGTGACAGGTGTCAGTGAGGGAGAGGATTGGAATCCCCAGGACCCGCCCCATGTCACACTCATGTCACAGGGTCCTTGTTGGCAGAAGAGGGGGGACTGCAGGCTGCAGAACAAGGGTGGGGCAGGGTGGATGCAGAGACCCATCCCCACTCCCAGGGTGGCCCCCAGCCCGAAGCTGGGCCTGACACCTCCCTTGGGGATTCCTGTCGAGATCCTGGCTGGGCACTGGGGGGAGGGTGCATGGAAATGGGCCGTGCCTGGCGCCCTGGCCTGAGGCCCTTGGCACACAGATAGCCCTCTCTCCTGCCCGGATTGGTGGCTGGAACCCCAACAGCCACTGAACGGATGGGAGTCATGTCCCCAACCCTAGAGGTGGGGGTTGGGCAGCACCTGCAGTGGTCCCTTTGATTTCCTACATACCCTGCAAGACTGAGAATACATTCGTCTGCTCGGGCTGCCATAACAAAGCACCATGGACTGTGTGGCTTAAACAACAGGAATTAATTTCTCACAATCTGGAGACTGAAAGTTCAAGTTCAGGGTCCAGCGTGGTCGGTTCCAGGGAATGCCCTCTTCCTGGTTACCGACTGCTCGCTTCTTGCTGAGTCCTCAAAGGGTTGGGAGAGAGCTCCCTGGTGTCTCCTCTTATAAGGGCCCTAATTCCATCCTCAAGGGCCCCACCCTCTTGACCTCATCTAACCCCACTTACCTCCCAAAGGCCCCACCTCCAAATGCCATCACATTGAGGGTTAGGGCTTCAATGTAGGCATTTTGATGTGACACAGTTTAGTCCACAGCAAGTAGTAATAGTAACAGTCTTAAACACAATCACTTAAGAGCATGGATTTTTAGTCTTTTGTTACCCTCCCTCCACCCAGTTAAAGTGTCCTACAGGCCACTTGATAGCTTTGGGCTCAGGCTTCTCAATGAAATGAGGGAGTTGGGCTACATGATTCATTTAGTCCCCTCCCAGCTCGGAATTCCCTGGGTCCAAGCTGCCTGGGAGGCCGACTGCTCGCAGGGCCCAGTGGCCACAGGGCCTTGCCTTGGAGGCTCTTTCGGGCTGTGTTGAGGGGACTGTGGGCGATTTGGACCAAGAAGGGTACCCAGACCCAGAGGAGGGAAGGAGAAGAGGAGAATGGACTGGGGACAGTGTCTGCCCATTCGCCAGGTGTCCTCCCCGCTGTGGACATGGACCTTCATGGCCTCAAGGCCTGTCCCCCAGCCCAACCCTGCCTCCTGTTCAACAGGACTCTGCTCTCTGCTGCACCGGCCCTGTGTTCCTTAAGCTGTAGGTACAGACACATGACACAAGTCCCTGCTCTGCCCCAAGGTGTGACCACTCAGATTGGGGCCTTGTGCCTTGTCCCCAGGCAGAGCCCAGAGCTTTAATTCAGAAAGAGCAGTGGCTCTGCATCTCGGGAGGGGCCGTGCCCTCCCTGCTCCTTCCCTGCAGGTCACTGGGAGGTCAGCGTCTCCCTTGGCAAGATGGTGGCAAGTGTCATTGGACTGCCTTGTGGTCTCTGTTCAAGAGTAAAGTGGACTGTAGGGTTGAGGAAAGGAGAAAGCGCTTTGGTTTGTAGAGATTAGAAATGAGCCAGGTCTGAAGTGAAGTTACTTTGTGCAGTGAGGTATCTGCAAGCCAGTGGTATCCTGGAGCCAGCATGCACCTGCTCACACGGGCTCGTGAGAACTGACTATGGGCATCTCTTCCCAGCTCTGCATTCAGGGCATCGTGCTGGTGGTTTGATATCGGCCATGACGGGAATATTTACACCTTGGAAATTGGCACATGCTACAAATCAAGGGTTTTCTTCCTAGAGAGCTGGTTGTTAAATATGTCTCAGCATTTCTCCCAAAAGGCATCCTGGAAGTGGAATTTTGGATTTTGTTAGCAGCAGGAAACCTAGAGATAGCTCATGCAATCTGGCCACCACATTGGACAGATGGGGAGACTAGGCCCAGAGGAGAGCAGTGACTTGCCCTGTGGTTGAGGGCAGCATCAATGAAGACCCAGTCTCGAAACTTTGTTAACCATAGGGCCTCAAGCAAGCATCCTTTCAAGTGGTAAGTCCTGGAGAGAAATCAGACCTGGAAAAGATTCCTCTTACTGAGGAGAGGTTAGAAGTTCATGAATGTTTGGAGGCAGCTGCTTGAGTGAACCTGCCTTGACTTTTTCATCAAGCGAAATTGGATTAGGCTTCCACCCACTGCCCTCCTTCTTCACCCTCCCTCCGCCACCCCAACGAGCAGGGCGGGGCACTTCCCCGGTTTCCTGGCCAAGCATTCCTTCTGATCCACGAGGTCACCTCCTTCAGCCCCAGGATGGGAAGATGTGCTTTAGCATCTCCAGTGTCCCTCCAGGCCATGACATCTTTACAGTAGCGTCCATCGTCACCGATGGAGAGACCTCTGAGAAGGTGGTGATCTTTGTAGGCCTGAGAGTCTGGGATTGTCCAAGCTTGGACTTCACCCCATCTTCTTCCTCTTTATGACAAATGTGCTGCTGTAGATGGGACAAGAGGTGGAATTCCAGCCATTCTTTTGGGTTACCAGGGTTCTAAGAGGCCTCAAGACAGGGATTCTTGTGCCGATGATTTATTGAGGGGGTATTCTCAGGAGACACTAGTGAGGGAGTGAGGGAAGCAGGACAGGGCAGGGAAGACGCTAGGGAAACACGTGGGTTCGAGAGAATTCAGTCTCAACATAATCACAGGGGGCTCTGGAGAGTAAGATGCACCAAAGTTGTCCTGCTTCAAAGCAAGAGGGCAGGGCGGTTATACCTGTCCGTATAGCTGGCCGTTGGCTAGAACTGCCCCTGGGGAGGGGTATGTGTAACCTTCCAGGTATTTCCAAGCCAGGCAGTTTTTATCAAGTAAGGGCAAGCCTTCAGGGAAAGTGCAAGTGTTATTGCATTATGCAATAGCGTGCTTCACAAAGCATTATATTTAGAAGCACTGGCCCAGCCACATCTTGGTGAGTTACTTGAGGGGAAGACAGTTCATTGGGATTTAGGGGCCATCTGTGGATTTCTGTTTTGTCCACTCTCCAACAGCCCTGTACTGTGGGAAGACCTGGTGGGGTTTCTCTGGGGCCGCATGTCCTTCCTCTGATATCCAACCAGTCACTCAGCCGTGACATCTCTTATACCCTTCTTCTCTACCATACACACTGCTGCTGGGGGTGTCTTCAATACTGGCCGGTACAGGCTGCGTGCTGTAACAAGCAGCCCCCGTGGTCCATTGCAGCAGCACAGGTGTCCTGGTTGGGTGGCTCCCTTCCAAGCAGCGAGTCGGGCCCAGGTTTCTCCCATCATGTGGTTCTGCCATCCTCTAGGGCAGTGGTCGGCAAACTCATTAGTCAACAGAGCCAAATATCAACAGTACAACGATTGAAATTTCTTTTGAGAGCCAAATTTTTTAAACTTAAACTTCTTCTAACGCCACTTCTTCAAAATAGACTTGCCCAGGCCGTGGTATTTTGTGGAAGAGCCACACTCAAGGGGCCAAAGAGCCGCATGTGGCTCGCGAGCCGCGGTTTGCCGACCACTGCTCTAGGGCCTTGGACTCATTGCTGGTATGGAAACACAGAGCAGAGGGGAGCATATTGGAGACATTTCCAGGCTGGGCTTGAAAATACCAGGCATCACTTCTACCCCTGACATTGGCCAGAACTTCATCACATGACCACCCCTAACCGCAAGGGGCGCTGGATAATGTAGTTTATACGCCTAGGAGGAAAATGAAATGGTGTTTGGTAACTCCATACAGCCTCTACCGTAGACCTTTTTGTTCACTCTGCTGACTTCTTGGGCATTTGCAAACCACCTCATTATGGAGTTATTGGCATCAGAAAGTGATGGTGAACGTTAAGGGTCTTTTATCTGTGGAGGAAGCAGTCCTGGCCCAGGGGTATGTCTCCTGCACGGCAGCTGCCTAGGCTGGGGGTGTAGGCCCACCCAGGGAACCGAGCAAAGGCGGCACCGGCTTCCAAGGCATGACCTCATTGGCACTGGCTTAACCAGCCGGGCTAACTGGCCAGCCAACCAGCGGCTGGACGCTACAGGGCCACAAGCTTCCCTGTCTTTCATGGCCTTCCCCGGGAGCCCAGCTTAGCCCCCCTCCGCTTCGCTGAATCACCCTTTCGTGCTGACAGCCGTGTCTGCCATTGGCTCTCGCTGGAAAAGCGTATCGGGAGCCAACTGGATCCCCATTGGGGCAGCTTTGTTTTCCCTGCTGAACACAAAATCTCCTGTTCACTCAGAGAGCCGACAAGGAGACCCCGTGGGGCTGCCCTGTGGGAGCAGCCCCGGTGAATACGGCGCCCGAATGCTCCAGCTTATTGAAGGCGGCTGCGCAGGCCGACTCTGCCCTCGGAGCGCGCAGCGGAGGGAGCGCGGAGCTGTTCCAGCGGATTAGCAGCGCAGACTGAGGGCGGCAGGTGCAGGCCTCTCTGCTGTTTGGGAGGGTTATGAAATACTGATCTTCGCTCTGCAAATCCTCCCCGCGGCCTCGTCCGGCTATAGGCCGAGAGGGGATTTCTTGTTCAGCCAGGCTTGGTGGTGGTTTTTAGTACCCCCACCTTCCCCCGACTCCCCGCATTCCTTGGGAACTCCGATGCGAGGATTCGTGCACGTGTCTGACTGTTCATTTTCTCTTCATTCGTTCATCAGCTGCACATTCACTGGGGCTGTATTAGTGCCGGGGTTCAGGGTGGGTCTAGAACATGGAGCCCTGGGTTCAAGAGACCCTGGCTTACTGTGCAAGAAAGACGCCTCAGGAGGCGATTCTAACCAGGCTGCTACCTGTTAGGGTAGATGCAGTGCAGGTGTCAGCAGGTGCCCACGTGGCCTTGTCGGCTGGGCTGAGAGCCGGCTGTGTGTGTTCTGACCTCATGCACGCTGTGGTCCCGGTGGCTCATCACGCCTCCAGCCAGGCTGCTACTCGCTATGGCGCTGGTAGCAGGTAAGAAGGACCGGTGGCAAAGCCGGAAACAATTTGGGATCCACACGCAAAACCTCCACAAAGACCGTCTGATGTGGCAGAATGTGCACCTTGAGGCGCTCCGGGCTGTAATCCTCGGCTCTGCGGTAGAGCGGTCTCCGGGGCTTTCCCTGAGAGCGGGGGCTGGCTGTCGCGCACTCAGACCCCCTCACCCGCCCAGCCTGGCAGCGAGCAGGGATTCCCCCCGCACTCTCCCCTGGGGTCGCAGGGCTCCACGCTGGCAGAGGATGTTCGGATGTGTCCTGTGGCTCCCGTTTCCGTGAGCCTGTTACAGTGGGAAGGGGCTGGTAGACCTCGGGGCGGCTCTAACGCCTGGCTCCCCAGGTCAGAGGCACGTGGCACCCTAAGGCTCTGCGGTAACTTGTCCCAGGGGCCCAGCAGCTGTTCCCCAGTCCCTAACCAGAGCGGGTGCCAGGCATGGAGCGAGATGGTGTCGCCCACACCTACGGCCTCCTCGGTGGGTGAAAGCTGGTTAGTCCTCTGTCCAGCTGGTTGTCTGGAAGCCTCCCGGGAGGCCTGGGTGAGCTCCCGCAGGTCAGGGCCAGCGCTGGGGGTGGGGTCCTGTGCCTCACCCTCGCCCGAGCTCCTGAGGCCTCATTCCCTCATTCTAGCTCCCCCCTGTCTATGTGTGTGTGTGTGTGTGTGTGTTGTGGGGGAGGGGTTGTCGGGGACTGACTCTGAGAGGGCCCTCTAAGACTGGGGGACATAGGTGGGCACCAGCTGGAAATCCTGTGTTGGGGGTTCCTGGAGACAGAAGAGATGGTTAAGCAGCGGAAGAGGGTGTAAAATGTGAACTTGGCCACCAGTTAAAGCCCAGATGTATCCAGGTGGGGAGTGCAGGGCAGGGGGAAGTCCAGTGTCCACTGGCCTCTGGCCCCTCAGGCTCTCCGGTCAGCAGGCCTCTGCCGGGATGTGAGGGCTCCTCACACCTTCTGCAGGGTCTGGTTCCCTGGGGTGTGGAGAGAACCCCTCACCCCCGGAGCAAACAGTCCCTTTACTCTCCGGGAGGAGGCAATCGGGCTGGGCTGGTCAGCATCTGCCTCTGTTCTTGTGGACTGAGCAGCACCCCCAAATCCGGCTTTCAGACGCCTGAGGAGTAATTCACTGAAACACCATGTACTTTTTAAACATTGCACCCAATTTAACATTGCACCCATTTTGGGTGGGAATCCTTCCCAAAGAAAACTCAGCTGTCCTGCCTTGTTGAGCCATGCACACGGACGCGATTTCACCTGTGGGGAGGGCACGGCCGTGGCAAACGCGGACTGGGCTGCAGTACAGCCTAAACCCGAGGTTTTCTCAGCTGTTCCGGATTGTTGGCCTCTGTTCAGAGTGGCCCTTAGGTGTTCTCTGTCTGCTCCTCATGGTTTCAGGGTCCCTGGTCCCTTTTCTGCACCCTGTTGGCTGGCTGTTCCTTCTTCCGGTCAGTGGGTCCTCCCTCCCCCTTTAAATATGTGGATCACAAGGCGCCGTGCTCTAGAATGGCTATGACATTTATCGCCAGTGCTTGTGAGGAAAGGATAATTAAGCTGTGAATGAAGACCTGGAGGCTGCTTAGACCTCTTCCTTCCTGCTTCTCACCTGAGTTCCAGAGACTGGAGATACGCAGGTTAGGTAGGGTGGTATCCGCCCTCAACAGAGACGTCTATAAGGTAAAGAGGAGACAGCATTCGTCTCTTCAGTCCTCACATCGAATAACCGAGGAGCAGAGAGGGTAAGAAGAGGGATCCGCTTGGTGGGGGTTCTAACGGCCAGGTCCCTGGGTTTTGAGGACCCAGGAAGGCTCGGGAGGGAGGGTACTTTCTCTGAAAGTCTTGAGGGCTGATCTGTTGGCTAAACAGGCTTATGCTGGGCTGTTCCAGAAGGTGGAACGAGGGCCACCTGGGAGGAGCTATAGAAACAGGCGAGGCGAGGCTCACGGAAGTCTGTCCAGACGGTGGGATGGCGACAGGAGGAGCGAGGGTGGACCGACCTTCAAGTACCCTCTCCTCGCGAGCAGGCAGATTCTGTGGCTGGTGTCCAGTCTGTCAGTAACCGGCCAATGACTGAGTCAACAGGGATGGCAGGAATGTGTCAGCTCTCCCACGAGTAAGCAGGAGCACCTGATTGAGTTCTGGGCTCCCTTGGGTGCTGAGGTTGATTAGTAATGTCTGCCACGAGCCTGGCCGGGAATCTGGTGGCTTGTGAGCTGCCTATATGCTTTTCCTGCTTCCACACTCGCTCCCAATCAGTGTCTTCTCTGGCGACCCTCCTTTTTCCCACCTGGAGATAAGTTTTCATCTTTGAGCTTTCAGCGTAGGAACCTGAGTGTCCTGCCTGCTCCTTCCTTTCTCGGGCAGCCGCTGAGCACAGCCGATCTTCCTAAGGGCTGGCTGGTGGGCGGGCAGGGGCGTCAGGTGGGAGCTGAGTGTGGGAAGGGGAGTGGCAGGAGGATGATGGGGAGGGGGAGGCACACCGAGGTTCTTCCTGAGGACAGGCAGCTGAGAGGAGGTACCCTTGAGAGGGGGCAGCCGCTGCATTGGCGTGGGGGGAGGTAAGGGTCATTGCTTAATGGTCATCAGGTTGCCCATGGACTCAGGGACAAAGATGTGGATGGCCTCAGGGGGTGTTAGCAAAACTGCCCCCACTGGCGGGCGACCTTGGACACTGAACATTCTGGGCCTCGGTTTTCCGGTGTGTGTAACGGAACCTGTGGTCCTGATACCACCTGCCTGGGTTCCTGACAGGTCCCTGTGCTGCTCACCTGGGGGTGTGGGTGGGAAGTGCTGCTGAGGGCTGCCCAGGTGCGGCTCATCACTGTCCCCTAGGGATGGGCTGAGGTGGGCCACGTGGGTTGGACATGGGCTCCCTCCGGGGAGGAGGCGGTACCTGCAGGCAGGGAACAGGGTGGCTGGTGGCAGAGCGGGCTCCGCAGTCCTTTTCGTGCTGGAACGGACCTTCTCGGCATAGTGACCACTGGCTGGGAGGCCTGGGTGAGCACCCAAGGTCAGGAGAAAATTCTAGATGGCCAGGAGCTGGTTCAGCCCACGGCGTCTCCTGCCTCCAGTCAGGAGGGCTGTCTGCAGCCCCGAAGGCTCTGGGCAAGAGGCTTTAATCTAATTACATGCTTTATTTGAGCCAATTTGTTTTCCAATCCATCTTGTTCAGCAAGAAGAAAGAGCATGCTGGGGACTCGGGGCGCCCTCCGGTTCCGAGTGGAGAAGGGGCTGCTCCCCTGCCTCACGTGGCCAGGGCAGCCCTGACCTCTGCCAGCCCGGCCACCCCACCCCCAAACCGGCTGCAGGCTGCCCTGCCTCACGGGGAGGGAGCTGCCACCGCTCAGCCACTTACATCTGCTCGGAGAGAAAGCTCGGCTTGCTGGTCACCCCTCCAGAAAGCCCAGCCAGAGAGCCTGTTCATGCCTTTTCCGCGTCGAGTGCCCCAGGCTGGACTGAAGCAGGAGGGGCTGCCAGGCAGGCGACCTGGCAGGGACTCTCCTTCCCCGTCACCCCAGCTCCGAGCCTTCCTGGCTCCGTCCGCGGGAGCTGCCCTCAGAATCCCAGGCCCAGCATTTTAAATCTGCAAATCTCTTTCATAATAAGGCAGGGGATTTAGAATCTTGTTATTAAAGTCCAAACAAAACACCACAGCCCTGCAAACCTCCCTGGAGAGGGCAGATTTATCGGCTCCTGCTGCACTCCCCGAGTGTCAGCATTTGGTTCCACAGCATTTTCCAGAATTGTCTTTTCCCGCCCTCCCTTTGGAATCCTGCTTCAGCCCTTGCTTCCCTGCTGGTGGAGGGCTTGTATGCGTCCTGGGCCCCGGGCCTCGGTCGTGAGCAGTGCGGAGGCCTCTGCCTTTGGGAGGGAGGCAGAAGGCAAGCCAACCCCAAAACCCTGTCCCTGTCCCTGCCCCTGCGACAGGTGCTGGGAAGGAGCCAGGTCCCCTGAAGACGAGTGTGCTGTCCAGGACAGCCAGAGGTCCGTCAGTACGTGCTCGAGTGAGAAAGGGAAGCATTTCAATTGGTTGTGCCAGGAATACAGCGAGATTGGTGTGTTGTTTTTTTCCCCATGCTCCTAAATTTGCGTAAAAATGATAGCTAGCATTTTTTAGAGCTTAGCATGTCAGGCTTCATCTCGCTAGAGCTGCCGAGAACGCCACACTCACCCCAGTTAATCAGCGAGGAATCTGAGGTCCAGAGAGGTGCAGGGACATGCCCACGGACACAGCTCGGCAGTCCCGGGACCGGCATGGTGAGGTTCTCCATCGCCTGCCTACCTGCTAACTGCTGCCCAGCGTCCCGCAGCCCCGAAGGTCATGACGACCCTGAGACAAGCCGTTCCCTCCGCTGCCATGGGTTGTATGCCAGGTCCAGGGAGAGGCGGTCTGTCCACCGGACACTCCGGGCCCCGAAACAGCAGGCGCGGCGTGCAGGAAAGCCCTGTGGCCGGAGCTCGGGGCTGCGCTTTCTAGGTGACACAGGTGGGCGGGCCTCCTGATTTCTAGCGCCACTCACGGCCTCTCCCGCCCAAGCCACGCCCTCTTTCTCATCAGAAAGCTTAGCAAGTTTAAAAGACGCCCAAGCCCTTCTCCCAGGCGTTCTCACGGGCCACCAGCATAACGGCAAAGGGAGCTGACTGTGACTTTCCAGGGAAGCCTGGGGAGCCTGTGTGTGTGGGTTTCTTGGTCCACGCAGTCTGGCATCTCACAGGAGCCACTGCATGCAGCCGATTTGACACCCGTGAGCACCGGGGGCCGGGGTCATGTTCCGGTGGGTTCCACGAGCATTCGGTGGTGACCCCACCGCGGGCAGAGGAGGCACACAGACAACCCAGGGCTGAGGTGGGTGCTGAGAACGGAGCGGTGCCCAGCTGTGCGCGGGAGCAGAGAGGAAGGCCGCACCGGGAGATGAAATGATTCAGGAACGGGTTGCAAGGAAGGTCGCGAGGGGAAGGGCACTGATGGCTGAACCTGTGAATGGCCCACCGTGGTCTCCGGCGTCCCTGGGGTGCGGTCCTCGTCTTTCCAGATCGTTTGCGGGCAGTAGGATCCAGGCGCCGCTCACTGGGATGGAGGAGGAGGTGTGTGAACAGAGTAACCGTCCCGAGGCCGTGGACCTCGGGCACAGGCAGGGTCCCAGCTGTGGGTCTGAGGTCCCCGCTGCATCGGGACACCTCTGTCTGGCTGTGGCCTGGCTCTGGGTCCGCAGTGGAGCCCGGAGAGGATCTTGGGGGCAGATGTCTTTCTCTTGGGAGCTCGTGGCTCAGGCCCCAGCACACCAGCTGGCTTCTTGGTTTGAGGACCGGGCCAGTCACCCCCTCCTTGCCTCATGAGGCCCACTGGCGGGGCCCCACCTTTTCACTGCTCTGCCATCATTCACCCTCCATTTACCAGCATCCAGTGGGGGCCCCCGGAGGCCGCCTCGAGCCCATCACACCCAGTTAGCAGCAGCTTCTCATCCTTTGGGTCCCAGCTGAAGGGTCATCTCCTTGGGAGCCCGTCTCTGACCATCCCTTATCACTCTTGCCGCACCCTAGTTATTTCCTCCTAAACCCTATGAATAGGCAGGACAGTTATTATTACCCCATTTCACTGATGGGCAAACTGAGGCTTGGAATAGTCAGATCATAGGGCTGGTGATGCGACCCCTTTATACAAGAAACAACCAGTTTCTCCAAAGTCCGCTAACACCTCCACCCTCAGGGCCGTAGTGGGGACGTGACCTTGGGGAGCTGCCAGAAGGACATTGGAAGTGGAAACGTTGAGCTTTGCTATTTGGGAAGAAAGGAACATGGGATTTGAGGCGGCCACAGTGGATGGGCCAGACCCAGGCCTGATGTTGGAAGCTGGCACAGCGGGTGGCTCTCCAGGAAAGGTGTGAGCATCAGCCCCTGCTCCAAGCCGTGGAGCCCCTGTCCCCAGCGGGGTGCGGGGAGAGGACCCAGGGCTTGGGTAAGGCCCACATTTCCGGCTTCCCCACCGGAGTGGTTATTTGCGGTCCTGGAGAAGGAACGCGGCTCCTGTGGTAGAATGGCAAGTTAGGCTTCTAAGGGCTTGGAGACGGTTCTTTGTAACCACAGCACAGAGTAGACATCATGTTCCCATAACCTCAGGTGTGCGTGGGCCTGGGCAGCCCGGGGGCCCACCTGTGGCAGTAAGAGGGTAAAAGCCTCCCTCAGCCCATGCAACGCAAGACCCTGCACCCAGCAGCCCCCAGTGACCCAGGCCTGGCAGCACTCTCCGGTGGCTTTGCTTACATTTCAAATGGAATCCAGACCGTCTCCAGCCCCACGGGGCCCACTCCGGCTGTGTGACTCATCTCTCTCCTCCGCTCCTCCTCCTCCGTGCTGGGCAAGGCTCCCCAGCCTTCATTCCGGGCCTGGACCATGCCAGGCTTAGTCCTGCCCTCGGGCCTTTGCACGGCCGTCCTTCCGGCTTGGCGCCCCCTGGCCTCAGGTCTTAGCCCTGCATCCTTCGCAGTGTTCACTCTCGGTCCTGTGCTACCTCCCGGGGGTGCTTTCCCCGGCCACCCGGGCTAGAGCCGTGTCCTCACTCCCCGCCGCTTCCCGCGCACACAGTTGGCTTCCTTTCCCCTTGGTGTCAGCAGCTGCGGAGCTGGGGGAAGGGGGAGCTGCACGCACACGCAGCACTTAGCAGAACCCCACGCGTTAGCAATACAAGTGTCACCTCATTAAATAACGAGGATACCGCCTCGTTACAGGATTCACACCCACCGCCCGTATGTGGTTCCCATCCTCACTGAAGAAGACTCACCTCAGAGTTTTAAGTGCAACATTGTATCCTCATTAAAGTAAAATTAAAAATATGGATGAGACAAAACAGACACAGTCCCACCGCCCAGCATTTCAGGGCATGGTGCATTCTTCCACCATAAAATCCAGCCCCTGCCGTGGTCGGCAAGCCTCCTGCCAACCACGTAGCCTCAGCTCTGGCTGGGCCCCCTCGCCAGCTACAGGCTCCCCTTTTTGTGGTTCCTCGCTCCTGCCTGGCCCTTTCCTGCCCCGGGCGTCTCACAGGGCTGATTCCTTGTCATCCTGCCCGTCACCTCCTCAGACTGGCCTTCCTGTCTAAGTAATGCTGCCCCCCCCACCCCCCCGCTGAGCCCCCCTGCTTTCCCCATTCTCTACCTGCTCAGTGTCTTCACTGAAGGAGTGTCTCTCATTTCTGAGCCACTCGCACTCAGGAAAGTGTGTATGAATTTGCATCCCAAGCACATTGTATAAGTGCCTGACAAAAGTCCTGTTGATCTAAGTTGCGTCTCGCTGAGATTGAACATTTTAACGTCTCCGTATCCCCTTTGTCCCTCTTTTGTGAATTGCTTGTTCCTCTGCTTTGAATGTTAGGTCACTTTGTCTTATTTTAATTGATTCAGGAGAGCTCTTTATATATCCAAGACACTAGTCCTTTGCCATCTACGTTGTAAACACCTTGGGGCTTTTTTCCAGTCATTTGCCCCCACAGGTTGTAAGGTACCCCACACCCAGCCGCTCTGCCAGCATATTGCTCGAGGCTGCCCTGTCTGGGGAGTCCTTGGCCTCTCTGTGCCAGAGCCCCAAGTTAAAGGGGCTTTATGCTGTCGAGGCAAGTAGGGGTGGGGGTGATAGAGTGGGTGGGTTTGGAGAGACGTGTGGGTGCTCAACAGCTGCCTTGGACCCCAGCTCTCCCAGAGAGGTCGCTGGGCGCTGGGCAAGGTGCCGGGGGTGAGGGTGGTTTTAGCAGGGGGACAGTCGCTCACTCACCTGTGTTAGGACCAAGAGGTGAGAGCTGGCATCACAGGGACCGCCTCCTCCGTCCGAACCCTGTGGGTGGCCGCAGCCCCTGGGAAATCGCACACTGAAAGCTGGACTCTGCCTGAGGGGTTCCAGGCAGCTTGGTGGCTCCGATGGAGCCCAAACACACTCCCTGGGCAGACTGACCTAACCTGCCTTTTGTCACCTGCTAGTGGGCCGAAATGGGTGGAGCCAGCGGGGCCCCCCTCCTCTCCCCAGTGCCTCGAGTGCTTTTACCCCGGGCCCTGAAACTCCCCCAGCCCTCCAGGTCCCTGTCCTGGGATGGACCGTGGTAGCTGGGTGTCCCTCGCTCATTACCCGCGCAGCCCCACCTTCCTGAGTCCCACAGCCCAGAAGCAGAGGCAGGGGTGCTGCCGGGAGCGAGACCTTGCCAGGTCCCCGCCCCACTCCAAGGGAGGCGCCAGATGCAGCGCCCCTGGCTCCAGCCAGGGCCCGCTGGGCCCGCCTGCCATATGCTCAGAGATGAGCTTCGCTCTGCCGAGCAGGCCTGCCCAGCAGGATTTTTGGCACCTGGGCACAGGGGGCAGACCAGAGGGGCCAGCTACTCAAGGTGGAGGAAGAGGAGGGAGGGGCTTGGCCGCTGGGATTGGGCCTGCAAGGCCCCCTCTGGGTTCTTGGCTGTGGGTCGGTCAGCGGAGCAGGTGGGGGGAATAAAAGGGAGGGTTGGCTGCTCCCAGGACGCCAGCCAGGCAGCCAGGATGGGCCTGCTGCGAGCTGCAGATGGCGGCCTCGGGGTCTCCGCAGCTCTCCCCGGGACAGAGCCGTCCGGTGTTTGTCCCTGGCAGCTCCCACCTCGTTGGTCTGTGCAGGTCTTCCCGTATTTACCTGTGCCCTTGACCGGGGCCCCAGAGGGTCGCCCGAGAGCGTGAGGGCAGGAGCTTTTTGCTCACCCCGTACTCCCTACTTTTGTGTGGAGCCAGGGTAGGTGGGGGCCCAGCCGTTGGGTCCAGTGAGGATGGGAACGTGCTGGGCATAAAATATTGGGACCCATTTGGCAAATGAGGCCGATCCACTGATCTGCAGGGTCTGTGTGTGCTTAAGCGTATGCCAGCTTTTATATTAGGGTTGAACTATATGAAACTGCCTTTTTTTAAGTTGACAAATGATTGATTTTAGGCATTTTCATGTGGTTCATCCGAATAGATTTCTATCTTTTTCTGTGTTTCTGACCACATCAAATTGCATGAAAAGGATGTGTCCTTTCAATGGTCACGTCGACTCAGCCTTTGAAACTGTCTGGATCCAGCGAGTTCGTAAGATTATTTCTCTGTTCAGCTTTGATATCTCTCCTTTGGTTCAACCTGGTCATTTATGTGACGTATTTCATTCAGACGTCCAAGATTTCAGCCTAAAGCTATACAATAGCCTTAGAATTTGTAAAACCTTCTTTAGATTGTGGTTATTTCCCCTTTCTCCTTCCTTTCTAATGTGTATGTTTTCTCTCTTTTATTCATAATTAGACATGACAGTGTATTGTCCGTTTGGGTTTTTTTGTTGTTGTTTTTAGTTGGTTGGTTTTGGGGCTTTCTTGAGAATCAATTCTTGGGTGTGTTTATAACCTTGGAGGTTTTTAGTATCGACTTTATTAATATCTACATCTGTTGTTATTAATTCTTCCCTCCTGCTTCAGGTTTTGTTTTGCTTGTTTCTAACTTGTAGAATTCAATATACTTTATTTATTTTCATTATTTTTTGCTAATTTGTTACATCACGGTGAGGACATGTGGCCTGTACAGTTTTCAGCTCCTTGAAATTAATTTAGCATTCTTGTATACGTATGTGTCTGTTCCTTTTTGTATTTCTAATGTATTTGTTTAACATACTTCACTAAGATGTGCTTACACATAAAATGTTATTTTAGAACAAGCATGTGAAGCTCGTGGCCTGCCGGCTGCTTGCCTCGTTTATTTGGCCCGTGTTAGCCTTTGAGTTTGACATGCTTGTTTTAGAAGCTTACAACTTCTTCTTTAAAGTTGTAAACTTAGAGATTTGGCTTTATTTGGTTATGTCCCTCTGCAAACGTTGTTTAATGTACTTGGACCGGTTTTTCAATAGAGTTACATCTATTTACAGCCATTGCTCTTCTATAATCTTAATTTATCACAATTGTTTTATATATGTCCACTTTTCCTGTGTTTTTTTTTTCTTTTGTCATATTACCTATAATTTATTTGCTATCTTCTCTGGTGTTTTGTGATTTTTCAAAAAGCACTATTTGATCTAATAGCTCCAAATTGTCAGAGTAAATCTGAAATAGCATCCTTTGCATTCTACCTACTTAGCACAGAGAGTTGTATTTTCCGCCTCACTTTATTTCTTAGTTTTTGTTAATATGATCTAAAGTTTCAGATCATATTTAGATCACATTAACATATAGTTAGTATGATCTAAATTTTTATAGTTATTTATACATACATACACATTTTCTGATGTTCCCTTTGAAACATTTTAAAATTACTTTGCTATTTGCCTTGTTTTAGAACCAAATTTGAAGTCTCTATGTTCATTGGTTTTGTTCTCACCACCAGTATGTTCATACTATGACTTTCTCCTCTTAAACTCTTTTTTGGTTGATTTCACGGTTGGGAAATATTCTCAAGTATTTCTCTCAAAAAGGATACATGATTGGAATGTTTTCAGAATCCTTGCCTACTTGAGAATGCCTTTTGTTTATCATGGCCAGCAAGCATGCAAGACAGTCCAGCTAGGTATAAAATTCTTGGGTCACAAACTTTTTCCTCTTCAAGACCCATAGACATTGTGCCATAGTCATCAGGCCAACTTCTCCTTCTTGATTTTTAATCTGCATACATTTTTTCCTCATCTTGGTATTTCATATATTTTGCAAAGATTTGTCTAGGTGTTGGTGTCTTTTCCTTGATGAAAAACAAATCTATGAGCCCTTTCCTTGGGCATGTGTAGGTCTGTCTTAGCTCAGGAATCCTATCATTGATGGTTTCTACTCCACTTGGCCTCCAATGTAGTTCTCTTCCAATTATATGCCACCTCACCACTCTTTCCCTACACCCTTATCATTTTCTCTTTCATAGTTTCCATGTCTCTATCCTTCTCCTCTGTATTTTAGGAGGACTTCCCCAATTCATTCTCCATGTTCTGAATCAGTGTTCTACAGTACCATTTTTCTTTACTGCTTCCAGAGTGGATTTTAATTGTGCTGGGTTTTTAGGTTTTTGTTTTTTAGCTCTTTCATCTCTCCTATGTCACTCTTCATGTGTCATCATATGGCCTTTTCAGATTTGCGTAGTCTTTCCTTATGGCTTTCTTCTCCTATTTTATAGAGGATGTGTCTTTTTATAATTCTTTTAGTCTGCCATACTCATTCGGTTACATATTTTCTATGACTGTTTTCCAGCTATGGCGACAGAATTTGAAGAGTTGTGATTGAGACCGTATGGCCTACAAAGCCTAAAATATTTACTTTTGGCACTTTGCAACAACAACAAAAATTCACAGATCCCTGTACTAGCGTGACAGCTGGATTCCTGTTTAGCTCCAAGTGGGATGGCAGGGAACTGTATGCAGCTCCATCTCCAGTTCCTCATCCCTACCAGCCTTCCCCCTCGGTTCACTTCTGCTCTGTGCAGCTGGCATTCGTCTGTCTCCTCGCCGATTCTCTCATTCTCTGCATCGATAACTTGGATAAAGGTGCAGGTTCAGGTACCTCCTGCAAACACTGTCCTTCCAGTCCCTACCCTTCCTTAAGCTTTCCCTCCCAGACGGGGGCCACTGTCACCAGGCCCCGCCCACTTCCTGCCCATTTGTTTTCTGGTTGTTGTTTCTCTGTCATTTCCACCCCCCCCCCCCCCTTTTTTTAGGATCTTTCTGTTCATCAGACAAAAGAACTGTGTCCGGAGGTAAAACCTGGACAGGTTTAGCGTGTTCCACCACCACCTGCCTTGAATTAATAGAGATTGCTCCCAGATTCCAGCATTGGGTCATCTATCAGTTTCGTTTCTGGCATCAGTGTGAACTTTCGCTTTTTTTCGTTGTCTTTATAGCTATTTTGGAAAAAAAACAAGGAGGGGCTACGTGGGTGACTGCCAAGTAGATGCCATTTTGAGGGAGTCGGAGCTGCGTTTTCAAGCCGGGTTGTCCATCTTGAAGCAGTCTCCCCAGCTTAGTGCGCATTTGATGAAAGAGGAAAAGGCAGGAGCGTTTTCCTTACCCAGGGACCGCTTGTCCAATGCCCTCGGTCCCCTGGAATCCAGCCAAAGCAGAGAGCCCCCAGCAGCCAGGGAGCTGCCACGGTGTCCGCCTCCCTGAGGGTAGTCACGTCACCCGCCGGAGAGCAGCGCGTCTGTCATTCCAGCCCCATGTGCCCGTGCTTGACATACAACCCGACAAGCTGGGGTAACTTCCTGTTTCCTTAGCTCACAACTAGACTGGAAGCCGCGAATATGAAGAGTAGGGGACATTTTACAGCAAGAAGCACACTGGCCTGACGAATTTCTGGCCAACTGAAAGGAAAGACATAGGACCTCCCCCACACACACACACACAAATACAACTGCACACGTCAGAGGCTGGCTCCGTGTCCTGCAGGCAGCCTGAGCGTCGCTGTGTGAGCGCCCGTCTCCTACACGCACCTGGCTGGCCTTCCCCTGCCCAGCTGGGTGCTCTGTGCAAGTCCTGGGTGCGGGGACTCTGTCTCCTCCTCCACAGCTACACCTGATCCAGGCGGTGGTTTCTAACCCTGGGTGCACGTTAGAATCACCTGGGGACTTCATGAACCTGGACACTCAAGGCTGCCCCCTGTATGAACCTGGACACTCAAGGCGGCCCCCTGTACCAGTGACATCAGAATGTCTCGGGGGTGGGACTCAGGCATCGGTGTGTTTTTACAGCTTCTGGGTAATTCCACTGCGTGGGCCAGGCTGGGAACCAGGGTTTGGGAGCACAGACTGCAGCCAGGATCTCCCATCTCTACCTGGGGCTGATGGGCGGGGTAGAGGGCCGGGCCCCGGGCCCCGTTAGTGCCCTGTGAGCGGCTGCCACTGCGGAGGCACAGACTGGACAGTCTGGGGTGGCTGTGATTCGTCCAGCAGGGTCCGGAGCTCCAGCTAACTAGGCAGTGATGGAGGCCACACATCCTAGTACGCTTCCTGTCTCGGGTCGGTTCCTGGCTCTGAAAAGAGGAGCTGAAGATGTACCAGGAGGGAGTGATGACGGGGAGGGAGGAGGTGAGAGCTGGAGGTGCAGGGCTAGGTTGTCCCAGGACTCAGCCACCTGCCCTTCTGCTCCGCAGGGCAGGGCTTACTGGGGGCGGGCACCCGGGGACCTTGCAGTCTCTAGTGTCCTGGTCTTTAGGGGGGATTTGGTCCCTGCCTCGCCGGTTGCTGTGAGGCTAATAGGGGCCGCGCCTCAAGGCTCTCTCTGGACCCGCTGTCGCCTCGGCTGAGGTGCAGGCTGTGCTGGGCCCTGCAGAGGAGGCCGTGTGCACCTCCCCTCCTGACCAGAATGCAGCACGCACAGGGGCCAGTGACTTTCCTGAAAAATAACCAGAAAGCGACCAGAGTGGATTCGCGGCTGTCCCTGGAATGACGTCACCCGGCACCACTTACATTCCAGTTCGCTTCCCTAAGTGGAGAGAGCCGGCGGGATTCCGGCCAGCGCACTCGGGACCACGAGGACTTACGCACAACCTGGGTCTGGCCCCAGCAGTGGCTTTGCTGTGAGCGTCATCTGGCCCTGAGCTGGCAGAGAGGGCTGTCCCGGCGGTGACGGTGGCGGTGACGGTGGTGGTGACGGTGCCACTTATCTGGTGCCCAGGCCGCCATCCCCTCTCAGCTCCCCCTCTCGGACTTGGCCATGGTAGAGTGCAGGGCACGCTCTCAGGACCACCCAGTCCCTGCACCCCAGCAGGTTCTCCCTCCAGTAACCAGCCACCCGTCCAGCAGGCGGGGGAGGGGGGGACTGGTCCTGCAGCCTCTGGTGCACCCGGGCAGGGCATCCCGGGGTAGGGTCGAAGGGCTCAGACCCAGGGGAGCTGGCGGGGGGCTGTTTTTTCTCAGTTCCTGAGACTGGTTTCCAGCTGGGTGCCCAGGAAGCTGGCTCCGGAGGCATTGGGCAGCTGCCAGCTGTGACGCTCAGGGCAGTGGGCGGAGCTGTTTCGACTTTGAGGCACCGTCCGTCCGTGTATCGCAGGCCCCTGAAGGAAGCAGCGCCCTCCGATGGGGTCAGCGGCTGACTCTGGGGTCATCTCTGAATGTCCCCTGCAGACTTCAGCCAGGGGTTGGGGCGTTTGGCTCTGGAGGCCCAACTTCATGCTCTGGCTCTGTCCTGGGCTCCCAACCCGTCACTGCTTTCCCCCGACTTGGCCTAGGTTCCCGCTCTGCACACCGCGGGGCCGGCCAGTCACTTCCACGTCTGCGTGTGCGTGTCCCCTTCACCTTATTCGTCACCCTCCCACCCTCCCCAGGACACACACCCAACCCACTCCCAGCAACCCCGGCTGTCATTGCTCCTAGAACAGGGGGCCCTCCACAGCCCAGGCCGGCCGGGCTGCTCCCGCAGGCAGTCCAGGAGTTGCTGGAACACGGGGCACTCCTCATCCCCAGCTCTGAGCCCGACACACACTCCCACTGAGGGACTGTTGTGTTGCCTGAGACCCAACATGGCGTGAGCACGGGGACAGTCATTTTGACATCTCGGACTCGGTTCTAGGTCCAGTCTTGGTGCTAGCTGTCTGGGACGCATTGGGCGGGCGGCCTCAGTTTTTGTATCTGCAGAATGGGAATAACACCCACCCAGCAGAGAATGTTTGTGAGACTTGAATGGGATCCAACATGCCAAGTAGTGGTGCAGGGAGGCTGGGATGAGTCACTGGGCCTCTGTGGTGGGCTGGGCGCCAGGCGTGGACCTAGGGAAGGAATTGTACCCCCTCAACTACAGAGCAGCAGGGTGAGGGCGTGCTGGGCTGGGGTTGGAGGTGTGCATTTGGTGGGTTGCCACAGGCCACCCCCAGGAGAAGCAGGCCTGGTTTCTGGCCAGGCCCAGTCCCTCCACACCCCGCCTGGCTCGCACTCGGACTGTGGGAGCCCCGAGGTGATCCCCAGCGGCCGCAGCCGGGCCGCCCTGTCTCAGCAGTAGGGCCCATTAGAACTGAACTCTTCTGCGGGGGCATTTTATTTGCACACTCCAGTAGAGTGGACACCAAAGGGGTTTTCTAATACTTCATGGGCTGCTAATTTCCTCCGTGACCCCTTTTGTTGGGGCCTGACCCCAGCCAGAGGCTCCACGCCATGAAAGCCGGCGCCTGACACAGACCCGGGGCGCGGGCCACAATGAGGCCTCTATCGGCTTTAATCAGGCTCCACTTGCGTCTGAGAGCGGGGGGATTTGTGTGGCGCTCAGAAGCCCTGGGTGGCGCAAAGTGGGAGCCCCCAGTGTCCCTCCCGGAGGCCGGGGGTGGGGGGGTGCTGCAGGCTGTGGCTGAAGGATTCCTCAGGCGGGAAGGGGGGGGGGGCGGGGAGGAGGGGAAGGGGGCCTTTGTCCCAAGCGCCTCTTTAGAAGCCAGGCCTGCCCTGAATGGCCGCAGCCGGCCTGGCCCAGGGGTGTCACGGGCCTCGGTATTTAGGGAGGTGGCCCCCCCACTCGCCCGAGGCCTAGTCAGCACCAGCCTAATTAGGTTTTGTTTGTGCTCTCCCTCCCTGCAGACTGCGATTCCTACTGCAAGGCCTCCAAAGGGAAGCTGAAGATCAACATGAAAAAGTACTGCAAGAAGGACTATGGTGAGTGAGGGGCGGGGCGGGCGTGGACCAGCGAGGAGCGGGGTCGGTGCCAGTGGCCCCGAGTGAGTGTGGGTGATGCAGTCTCTGTGACCGAGCAGGAGGCAAGCCGAGCCGGACAGATCCCACGCCCAGGACTTCTCATCCCTTCCACCTCGGTCCTTGGCGGCGGGGGGCGCGAGGGGCACGAGGGCCACAGGGCGTGAGGACCCGGTTACCCCAGCCCTGCAGGGCGGCACCCAGGCCAGCGGGGGGCTCGGACTCAGGCCCGAGTCTGTTGCCCAAAGGGAGGTCCATGGTACGTTTGAGATGCGGATTCCTGACGCCTCCTTCTCTGGGGTTGACTCCAGAAGGCGCTGGGGTTGGGCAGGGGAACAGCGCTGTCACTCTGACCCACGGGAGTGTGAACACGGCCCACGGGAGCCGCGGGGCTGCCAGCCTGGGCGCCGCCTGCAGATTCCGTCATCTGAGCCCTCAGGCTCTCTAAGCTGGGAAGGGTCTCCTGTCCCCCTACTCTCATTATGCACTGTTCTCCCCCCCTGGGGACAGGGAGCCCCCTGCCCCCTTCCCCATGGAGCTCCCTGTCCCTCCTCCTTAAGCATCTGCTGAGTCCTGTGCCCCCCGCCCAGCGGGAGGTGAGGCGTCGGCCCTGTGATTCTGAGCCCCGAGAGTGTTCTCACTGGCCAGACACCATGTGACACGGGGCACAGCCTGGCTTCGGTCCTGGTGGGCAGAGACAGACGGGGAGCCCGCAGGAGCGGGGGGCCTTGTTGGCCACAGGTTGTGTGCAAAGAGCAGAGGGACAAGCAAACGGGAATCCGAGAGAGTCATCCAGCCGCTGCCACTGGCAGGGCAGGAGGGCCCTGTGTAGACTGGGCATCCTCCTGGGCAGCCGAGGTCCTGGTCGCCCCGCCAGGAAGTAGCACAGCCAAGAGGCAGGCCCGGGGCTGAGCCCAGGCCTCTCACCATGCCTCCCCTGCTTCCCCTCCTCCTCCCCTCGCCCCCTGCCCCTCACCGCTGCCCAGGACAGGGGCAGGAAGGGGGAGGACTAGGCGGCCACGTGGGGCAGGGTGTTTCCATGTTCGCTTGACGCGCTCCTAAGTAGACGTTGGGGAGGGGCTGGGACGAGAGAGCTGAGCAGGCTCCCCGTCAGGAGTTGACCCACAGCCGGTTCTGTTTTTCGAGTGAAAAAGGAAAAATTGGACTTTTGTTTAAAAGTTACCAAAACGGAACCCGTTTCCACCTGGTTCTGTTGGACTTCATCCTGTTTTGTTCTCTTCTGACTCCTCGTCCTCCGTGGAATTCCACCTTCACCCCCCCTGCCATTCCCGGGGACACGGCCCCTCCGAGCTCTCCGGGCCTCCTCGCCCAGCAGCTGGCAGCCCCTCTCTCTGCCCAAGGGGCCCAGTACCCTCTCTTCATAGACCCGGAGGGTCCCCAACCTGCCGGCGCCCTGTCCCCGCTGGGGCCTCCCTGGGGCATGGGCCCCTCTCCTGCCGGTGAGGATAGGTGGGCATAACCTCTGGCTTGCACTTGACCTCTGCTCCCTGACTCAGCCCTTGTCTTCCCCTCACACCTGACTCCCCCGGGGATGATCAGAACGAAGCAGGGTCCAAGGGGGCAGGCTTCAGTTCCCTGTCGCCCCAGGTGGGACCTGGCCAGCTGGGACGCTGACCGGCCGGTGGCGGCCCAGCCTCTGCTCCTCCCCCACCCCCTGCCGGGCGGGACGTGAGCAGCAGCACGTGCAGGAGCCGCGAGGCCTGGAGCTGTTGTCCCACTGCTTTAATGCTCTACCCACGCCCTTGGCCTGTTACCCCAAGGCCCTCCATTCCCCCAAAACATTGGGGGGGGTTCTGGTCCCCAGGATTGTCCCTGATACTCTTGGGGTCCCCCACTCAGCTCAGCATCGAGGCCTGTGTGTGGAGAGGCAGGACAGGGAAGGATCAGGAAGGAGGTGCGGGGGCTTCTGGGGACGGCTTACGAGAGCCCGCGGGGGAGGGGGGAGGTTCGGTGAGGAAGGTGTGAGTGGCACCTCTGGGGTCCGGGCTGGGCCCACGGGCACAGCAGGGGGCCGCCCCCCGCAGCTGCAGGCCTGGCTCTGAGGCTGGGGCGGATCCTATTGGGACCCTGGACCCCGAAAGGAATATGAATAGGGGTGTCCCTCCCACCCCAGGAGCAGACCTGGCCCGGCCCCAGGATAGATGAGCAGGAGGAGGATGAGGGGGTGCTGGCCTGGGGACTGGTGAGGGGGTGAGGCCGCCAGAGCAGGCCAGGCAGGGAGGCCAGGGCGGCGGGGTCGAGGTCGGAGGGGCTGTCCAGTATCTGCCCTCTGACCGACACCCCGGGGGAGCCAATTAGGAAACACGGTTCCTTCAACTACGGCCGGGGCACGGGGATGTTCCAGGAGCTGCTAATTAGAACCTTGGGCCTGCCCCCCCCCCCCCCGCCCCCCCCCCCCCGGGAGAAGAGCGGCCCCTCTGAGGCCAGCTCAGCGCTGGTGTTGGCTGGTGCAGAACAAGGGGCCGCTGACCTGGGCAGTGGGCGGTGAGGCCGGGTGGGGTGTGCAGGTCCCACCCTGTGTTCCCTTGGGCATGTTTGCTCGTGAGAGAGGGCCCGGCCTGGGGAGGGGAGGGTTGGGGTGGGCACCTGGCAAGACAGGAGGGCATTGGGGTGGGGGAGGTCTCAGGGCCAAGCCCCTCCATGCTTCTCCCATTCCCCCGGAGAGACCGCAGGGCAGGGCCGGGTGGCCGGCCCATTTTCTGCAGGGAAAGGGCGCTGGCCCCCGTCCTGGCACACAGGTTCCGGGGCTGCTCTGTGCCGTGGGCCTCAGTGTCCTCATCTGTCAAATGGAGGTGTGCCCGGGGACTGACGTCCTCCAGCTGAGCCAGCCCCGGCCCCACCCGCCCCGAGCCCGCTCCCGGGCAGGTCCACGGTGACACTGTCCCTGCAGCCCCTCTCCGGGCCGCCTCAGTCCTCTGATGCCCTCTAGGGGATCCGGCTCACCTTGCAAAGGCTTGACGGCGCCCGCGAGAAAGCCGGTTGTTCACGGAAGACAGTTTTATTATTTTCAAGTGTCTCGGCCGTTCCTGGCAGCTTTGCAGGAAGCCCAGCCTTGGAGGCCTGACCTTGATGTAACGTTGCCGTGAGTGTGCGTGTGACTGTGTGTGTGTGTGTGTGTGTGTGTGTGTGTGTGTGTGTGTCTGCCCGCCACAGAGTCTGTGCCCTGCGCCCTATGCAGGCAGAGCGCACCTGCGGGGGGCACGTGTCCTGGGAGCCAGCGGAGTCCGGGCGGTGAGAGTGCCGGGTGCACCTTGTTCCCGAGCATCTGTTGTGCGAGGGTGCTGGCCAGGCCTGCCCAAGGGCTGGGCACCTCAGCTGGCATGGGGAACACCCCCTGTGCCCCCAGCCGACATGGCGTGGAAGGGGCAGAAGAGCACCTGCCTCCTCACCCCACCCTGTGGGCCCAGGCCCCTCCAGACTCCTCCCAGGCCTGCCCCTCAGCCTCCGCCTTTCTCTTTCCCTTCCGGCCTCTACCCCACCTTGTCCCTCTGCTCCTTGGGGGAGCCCCGTGTGGTCCTCTCCCCTCATGTTTGCAAACCTCCTCTCATCTCACACAGCCACTCTGCACAGGCACTCCCACGCACACGCACACACAAGCACATGCACACATACACATATGCACACACAGGCGCAGCGGTGCATAGCCAAAGGAGCCCTCCCTCACACAGCCGTCCCCAGCCCCAGTCCTTCCCTCCTTGGTGAGAGCGGGCCCAGCGTGGGGGTCGGGTGGGCATCCTGCTCTGGGTGCTGAGCTTACAGATGTGGAGGAGACGGGCTTAGTCCCCAGGGAGCTTCCCGTCCAGGCGGAGCACAGACACGCAGATGAGAGCATAGAAGGTGGATGTGGGGGGGCCCAGCCTGAGGTGGGCGCATGCAGGGAGCCCGGCCTCTGAGCAGGGTGGGAGGAGGGCCTCCTTGGGGGGGGGGGGAGCCCCGTCGTCAGCGTTCACTGGGCAAAGCAGGGCTCCTAGGCAGAGAGAGCGCTCTCCAAGCCCAGAGCGGGCACAGGCTGGGAGATGGAAGAGCAAGCGTGGGGCGCCGGGTGCATTGGGGCCAGGGAGAGTCTAGTGTGGGCCTCAGCCGGCGTATCCACGCCCGTGTCCAGAACCCCTCTGCCACCCCCCCAACACCCCCCCCCCCCGAGCCAGTTCAGCTCCTGCCCAGTCCCCACGCCGCTGCCTGGGGGGGCCGGGTGCTGCTGCCGGCCTCGTCCTTCCCCCCGAGGTTCAGACGGAGGGAGACAGACAGCTCCCTCTGAAAGGTGAGGTCATCTCACTTTTGCCAGTTCTTGGAAAAATGATCCGTTCCCAGAAATGTTTATTAGTCACCCCTTTTGTTGAAAGACGTTTTGGCACCACCAGATGGAAAAGTCGGAACGCTTCACAAGAGGATTTGTCTGCGCTCCTCCGAGAGCCGAGGGGCGCTGCCCAGGGCACCGCTTGAAGGGAGGTCTGTGGGCACCTGTGGGGGGAGCCGGGCTTGTTCGGCTGTGCGAGGTCCCGTGTGCTTTGGGGGGCCCCTGCAGAGGTGGGCCTGGGGACGTAGGCAGCACCTCCGTTTGTAGCCGCACACCCTGTGTGCCCTGGAACCTCCCGGCGCAGTGGAAACCCGAGGGGAGAGCCTGCCAGGCCAGCGCCTGCTCCCTGCCCTGTGGGCCCTGGACCGGGCACCTCGCCGCCTGTGCCCTCACCCTGTGGCACCCTCAGGGCACCGGGAGGCAGGGATGTGTTTGTCAGTCGGGTGTGGAGATGCAACCAGATGAAACAACATGCCCGAGATCAGGAAGCCCACGGCCGAGTCTGTCTCCTCCTGTGCCGGGCCCGAGCCTGGGGCAGCACAGAGTGGCACTCGGTCCCTTAGGCGGCTCCAGAGCTGGTGGCCTCACGGGCCCCTGGGCTCCAGCTCCTGGAGGCACAGAGATGTCTTCATGGGGTCCCCGTGCTGTGGAGGTGACGGTCACGGTGGATGGAGCCGAGGTGATGGGTATCCTCGCAGGGATGTCAGTGATGGTGGCAGAGGTGGGGTGGGCACAGCCATTTCGGTGAGAGGCGTGGCCTCCCAGGAGAGGAAGGTCCTGGGCAGAACCACGATGGCGGAGGCGGGCGCGGGGATGCTGCTGGTGGACGCCTGCGAGGGCCGTGCTGCCGCGGGCTGGAGGGTGCGATGCTGGGGAGGTGGGAGCCGCTGCCGGCCCTTGTTCAGCTGCTGGGAATCCGTGAGCTCGGCCTTTCTCCCCCCGGCTTGCCCCGGGCACAGGGGCCTCTCAGCACAGGCTGGCCTCTCCCCTCCACACCCCTTCCCCTTCCTTTCCTTGACCTTGAGGTCAATAGCTGTTCTGACCAAGACCGATCCCTTCACGTGCGGAGAACCGGGCGGGTGCCAGCCACGTCCTAGAGATAAAGTGGCGTCTGCAGCGGTGACTGTGGGGCTTGGGTGTGAGTGCAGGTGGCAGGGGAGCATCTGGGGCTGACCCCCAGAACGAGGGCCGCTCGGGGAGCCGGGCAGTGGGCAGGATCCTGGCCGAGGCTGGGGCAGCTGCCCGCAGTGACCGGAGAGCCAGCCCCCACCCCCAAGCGCTGCCCGGAGCTCCGGGGGGCAGGACGCAGACCAGCCAGCAGCACGTGTCATGTGTTTCAGAGGCTCACTGACCCTTCCCTGGGGGTCACTGGCCCCCTGGGGTCCTCTGATTTCCCCACCAGATGTGACCTTCCCCCTTCCCCCCGGGAGTACCAGCCCCATATGGAGGCCAGATGTGGAGCTGGGTCCGCGTGAGTCAGCCTGGGTCTCGGAATGTGGTGACCACCAGGTTGGGCAGGGAGGGCTGGTGGGCCCCAGGGACAGCTCCGCATAGAAGCCCACAGGGTGCGACGTGGATGGGGGCCTCCTGCCGTGGGTGGGGGGCTCTGCAGTCCTTCCCAGCACAGTGACCTCCATCCCCGCAGACAGGGCAGCCGGGGACTCCATGGGGGCCTGCCCCGGGGCCTAGCGGCTCCCAGCCCTCAGCTGTCCCCCTCTCTGGAGCTCCCTTCTGTCTTTGTTCCTCAGTCTTCCCTCCTCTGGACATCCTGGTTTTAGGAAAGGAGGGGCCGGTAGGGAAGGCTTTAAGGGGCCACAAAAACCATCTAATGAGGTACTCCTCCTTCCATTTCACCGATGGGGACACTGAGGCGCCGAGTGGGGCTGGGGGAGGCAGGGGTCTGTCCACGGTGCCGGAGAGCTGTCTGTCGGGCCGGGGACGCCAGGCGTGCTTCCTGCACAGCCACGCAGCACCCCCTCTCCACTCCCGGGGCCCTGAGTCTCGGAGCACTTGTCCCGCCCACGCTGGTCTCTGGTGGGCGTTGTCCCCAGAGGGGTCCATTGGTGGGTCCAGATGCCCCCTGCCCCTGAGATCAGTGCCTTTGGCACCGAGCACCGTATCGCCCCAGGCACTGATCCTGGGGCTTCCTCCCGGGACCTGCCTGTATCTGGGAGGCAGTCTTCACACACCTGCCACGCCACCTGCTTGCAAGGGGCCTGAATTCACCCCCAGGTGAGCGTGGCAGGCTGAGGGTCACCCTGGGGCTTGGTCCCCAGCAGGGCTGTGTCCGGTCTGGATCCCGCTTCGGTCCCAGGCCTGAGCCTCTTTCTCTGGGTCTCCTTAGGGGAGCAGTTTCACCCTTTCAGGGTGCTTTGACTTAGCCAGAGCTGACTGTGGTATCAGAGGCTCACAGGGGACGAAGGTAGCTGCTGGGACAGGCTGCACGTGTGCCCTGGGAGGGGCCTGAGGGGCCAGCCCAGCTGGGAGGAGGCTCTTCTCTCTCCTGCTAGTGGCTCACTGGAGGCTGGGGAAGTGGTTGTGGTCAGGACTGGTGTTTGGGGTGCTCTCAGATGGGCCACACTTCCCCGGGAGCAGGTATAACTGTGCATTAGGCATTCTGTGAGCTCCAGAGGCCGGGGGCCCTGAGGGATGTGGGGTGATCAGGGGCCTGGGCTGATGCCATGTGGGGAAAGCTGACCCTCCCGCCTTCTTCTCCAGAAGCTGGGGCCTCACTGATGCTGAGAGTGTTGGGGACGCTCATTGCTTGACCTCCCAGCCAGGTGGTCCCCAGCGGCACTGCCAGCAAGCCTTGCCCTCTATGTGGGGGCGGGTGGGGGAGCAGGCGGGGTGCTCCAGCCAGCCTGGGAGCAGGTGTGGGTAGTGGGCATCTCATGAGGCTGGGTGAGCCCTCAGGGAGGGGATTCACCCCTCCTCAGGACGTCACTCTGGCAGCTCTGGCCATGCCCATGGTTGGGTGGCGGGGGGGGGGGGGTGTCAGGCACTGCATTCGGAGCCCCTCGGGCTGGCCTAGTTCCCCCTGCCTGGGAGAGGGAGACAGGCCAGGCCCCTGATCACCCCACATCCCTCAGGGCTCTCTCCTTGGCTGCTTGTCTAGGAGACCAGCCATGGTGATGGGGGCACCTAGCTGGGCAGGACTGGGCTCACCAGGCCCATCTCCTACCTGATGTCTGTTGGAGTTTGGCCCCCGTTCCCAGACCTCCGATGTCCCTTCCCCTGGGGATCCTCGTGCAGTCCGATGGTCTCAGGCACCTAACCCCTTCCCCTCCCAAGCGCAGAGCCTAAGGACCAGGACGTGGCCGGGGACACTGAGGCAGCCTCACATTGCTGTGGGTTCGGAGAGAGAGGCGTACCATTCCTCCTTTGGCTGAGGGAGAACGGGAACCTCTGGCTCTAAGTTGGGTGTCCCCACTTTACTCAAGCTCAGAGGTAGGGCTTTTGGGGGTGTGGGAGGAGGTCACAGCCCCGGATTCCTGAGGCTTCCAGGGGTGGGGTATGTATGGCTGGGGCTGGATCTGGCCACAGTGAGCCTCCAGCTCCCCTCATTTAATGAGAGCTGGGCAGGGCTGCCATGACCCCGTCCTGGGTGTGGGGGCCCTGCCTGCCGCCTGCAAGCCCCCTCGGCATGCTTGCTGCATGCGCTCCCCCAGCCCTGCAAGCCCCCAGCCCGTAGCAGGTCAGCTTCCCCCGCACAAGGCCCGGCCCTGCTCGGCGGTTCCCTGCCTTCACAGGGGCCTGGGGAGCATGTGGTCAGAGCGCATTTTATGAAAGCAGCTGCAACTCGTGACGCGCTTTCTGTGCCGGGAGATTTATGGGCTGCATGGTTTTAATGGTTTCTGTGGGGTTAGTGTCCTCCCCCATTCATCCTGGCCGCTGTCTCCGAGGCAGATGGGTGACAAGCCTCCCCTCACCGGACAGGAAGGTAAGGCTGGGTGGGGGAGGGGGCTGACCACCCAAGCCTCCTCGGGAGGGGCAGCTCTGGGAAGCCCTGGGGGCCTCCTGCAAGCAGCCGTAAATCCCGGAGACCTCCAGGAGGCAGGAAGCCGCCCTCCCGGCAGCGGTGTCCCAGCACTGGGCCTGTGGGGAGGAGCTCGGCGCACCCCAGGGGCCTGTGCCAAGGCCACGCCCCCGGCTGCCCAGCAGGTTGTCTGTCAGGTGGGCTGGGCCAGCAGATGAATGAGCAACAACTGAATACTCGCTGACCTAGCAGCTTTCCTGGAACCTGGTCCCAGGGCAGGGACTGTGATCTCAAAACCTGCACGGGGGTGGGGGGTGGCAGAGTCTGCGGGAAGCTGCCTCCTGCCCCTAACTGTCCAAGGGGGTGGCAATGCCAGGCCCTCGAGGGCCCAGAGCTGACAGGCTCCAGGTCTCCCGGGCCAGGGCTGCCGCTGGGGAGGGAGAGCGGCAGGCTTCGAGTGAATGGGGCGGAGGGCAGAGAGCATGTCCCACTTGGGAGGGACCCAAGCACAGAGAGGGACCTGGAGCTCCCCACGGCGCAGGTTGCCTGTGACGGCCTCAGCACCCGGGAAGCACAGCCAGAGGGCTGCTTCTGTGAAGGACACGCAGGAGCCTCGCGCTGCGGCTGGGGACGCAATAAACAGCTGCTGAGAGGACTCCCAGGCTGGGCAAGGCCCCCATCTGCCCGGTGCCTGCCCCGTAGCCCCCTGCCCCTTAGCCAGAACCAGCCCAGCACTGGCACACGCTGTCCTTGCTGACTCTGGCCTCCATGGGCTTGATCCTCGGGCCCCTTCTTGTCTCCTTGGGGTCACAGCATCCCTCCAGAGCTGGGCACAGGCTTCTGCCGAGGGATAGAGGCATGTGCCCCTGCCAGCCGGAGGGGCGGCGTGAGCTACAGCAGGGGAAGTCCGTCCTCACAGCCTGCCCAGTAGCTGAGCAGGTCACCTGCATGAAAGGCCTTCCTGTGAGCCCCGGAATTGGGGGCGAGGGGTGGCTGTGGGCCTGGCCGCCTGCAGGCTCGCTAACCAGCTGGCCGCTGCGGGAAGGGGTGTTGCTGCCCAGGTGCGGGCAGCCCAGGACTGCAAGGCCAGGACACACGGCAGCCGGCACCTGGGGCCTGGGCTGGGCTCTGGAGCCGCTCCCTTTGCCGGGGTCTGTCCATCCTGCAGACCGGCAGCGGCCCCGGGGCCGCAGCTCTGTTGGGCTTTCTGGAGCCAGCCTCACCCACCCACCTGTGGGCTCCGACTCCCACACCCCGGTGCCCGCTTTTGTCTGCGCTGAGCAGAGCTCATGGCACGTTTTCAGTAGCCGCCCAGCCTGGGCTTCATTTTCTGTGTGAACGAGGGCTCAGAGGGAGGGAGGGATCCGAGGTGGGACCACTTATCACTGAGGCGGGGGGCCAGGTGGACCTGGCCAGCGCCTGCCTCTGCCCCAGAGAACGGCTCCTCTGCCTTGGACCTGGACCCTCTCACGGACCAGACTGATTTGTGGGGTCTCTGTGCGCCTCACTGGTCTCCTGATCTCATAGCCGGCTTTCCTGAGGGTCATCTCATCTCCCTCGGTTCTGAATACAGGTGGGGGCCCCTCTGAATACAGGAGTTCTGGCCTCATTGGTGTCAGCTTAGGATGCCACCAGTTTGAGGGGGCTCAGGTGTCCTGAGGTCTGAGACTGGGTGGCCTGGGACGAGTGTTGTGTGGGTGTCAGGGGCCCGCCCTCGGGGACATGGTCCTGGGGTGGGCACAGCCACCGAGGTCACCATGCCAGCGCCAGGCAGGCGATGCGCGCCCCCGTGACCCTGGTCCTTCCCAGCTCCAGCAGCAGGGCTGTGGGAGGCGGCGGCAGCCCCGCGCTTGCCGGGCAGTGCCATGCTGTGCGTGCTGAGCGGCTCTGCCTGAGGTCACCGCTTCAGTGTGTATTTTGAATATTTTCAGCTGTGTGTGCACCGCGGGGACTTGGCCCGTGCACTGCGTGTGCAGCTCATACTTGGTGGGCTGTGTAATGCGCGGAGGCGTTGCCAAGGGCAGCGGAAATGTGGATTTTTTCCAGTATAATCATGCGAATCCTACCACCACCCTCCCTGCACCTTCCCGGGCCTGTGCTGCCTCACCCCTGGCAGGAGCTGCCAGGAGCTGCTGGGTGGGCGGAGCACAAGGGCCGGTGCTTTGTCCCCTGCGTTGACCCCTGGATTCTCGAGAGCAGCGAGGTGACCAGGGGTGGGTACCCCTCCAGGCGTGTCCTCAGTGTTAAGTGGGTGCCCTTCCCCGTGCTGGCCGAGCCTGGGGAAGTGGGGTGGGGGCTGCTCTGGATGCCCTGCCTGGTGGTCCAGGGCAATCCTTGGGGGGAAGGGGGGGCTCCAGGTCAGGAAGGTGGGGCCGGTGTCAGGTCCTCCTGTGAAAGGCCACGTTCTTGCAAGTGCAGGGAAGAGGAAGGCCGGGCCTCGTCCAGCCAGGTCTCCGAACGCGCGGCCTCCCCAGCTCTGCCTCCCACCTGGCCCGCAGCGGAGGCCCAGCACTCGGAGTCCAGTGGCTGGGGCTGCCAGAACGAAGCACCACAGACGGGGCTCCAACGACAGGCATGTGTCGTCTCACAGGTCTGGAGACTGGAAGCACTAGATCAAGGTGTCAGCAGGCTGGGTTGCTTCTGCGGCCTCTCTCCTGAGCTCGCAGGCGGTGCATTCTCGCTGTCTTCACGTGGCTGTTCCTCCGTGTGTGTCCGTGTCCCAAGCCCCTCTTAGGAGGAAAGCAGTAGCTTCATTTCAATTTAACCACCCCGTTAAAGACCCCCATCTCCAAATATGGTCTCCTTCTGAGGCACTGGGCTTAGGACTTCCAACATATGGATTTGGGCGTCACAATTCAGCCCATGACACCCACAGATGCTCAGGGCCTAGGATCAGTGCAAATTCTCCAGCGGCCCCAGCCAGAGGCGCCTTCTGTAGCATCCGCGCCGGCCACCCCTGCCCACCCTGCTGGGACACTGGCTGGCTGGGGGTCTGTGGTCCCATGCAGGGGGACAGCCACATCCGGAGGGAGGCTCATTCTGTATTCTGCTCAGTCCCGAGGAGAAGAAACCAGGGCTCTCAGGAAAGCGGGGGGTGGCTCCCCGTTGCTTAGCTAAGGGGCACTCAGTTGCCACGGTGACCTCTGTCTGCACAGTCAAACACACACAACCCAGCCACTTCTCTCGGCTGGAGGGTTCCCCGCCCCCATCAGAGTTCACACTGAGTGTTGAGTCCCTTGGTGACAAAAACATGGAAACGGTTGCCATGGCAGCCATTCTTTGGAGCCCTCAGACTGGAGTGCAAAGTTCAGGATGCCCAAGAACAGATGAAATGAAAATATGGGAAAATCTGCCACTTCCCTCACCCCAGAAGGATGCGTTGGATGGTGTTTCATGCTCCCCTGGGCCCAGCCATCCTTGCCCCTCCCATCACCCTGGGCCCAGGAGGGGCGAGGAGAGGCCCTGGGAATGAAGGTGGCCAAGAGGCCCACAGAATCCTTGGGAGAAGCGGGCCAGCCTGGGAGGCCAGGCTGAACTGTGGGTGGGCCCAGTGCCTGGAGCTGTAAGTGGGCAGGCGGTGACCCCTGGGCACTGCCTGGGGACATGTCCTCCTGGTTGCTGATGCCCCCGAGCCTGCTGTGACTCAGTTTCTTCACGGTAATCTGGAGGGACAAGCAGCTGCCTCTTTCTCGGGGGGACTCACGTCCACTCAGCTGCCAGGGGAATCCTCAGCCTGGTCCAGGGGCGAAGGGTCCAGGGGCGAAAGGTCCAGAGCACGCTAAGTGGGCTCAGCACCGGAAAGGCACCCTGTTCTGACCAAGGGGATGGGAATATGGCCCTGGGCAGACAGACTTGGCCCAGCGTGCTGGGGTGCAGTCAGTTCATACAGAATTCCTCTAGTCTTCCTGGACACTAGTAGAAGAGGATCTGAGTCCATTCATGGAGGTCATGGCAGAGGCCTCGCCATTTATCCACTGGACTGGGGAGAATGAATGTGTCCCCCAAACAGCAGTTCCCCAAGTAGGCCCCATGGGGCTCTGGTGACTGAAATGCACCAAGTGGGCACATGCGCATGCACCCCCCCTACACAGTTTATAGATTAGAGCCCTGGTGCACGACATTGGTGCACCGGGGGTGGGGGTGGTTCCTCAGCCCGGCCTGTGCCCTCTGGCAGTCCAGGACCCTTCAGGGGATGTCCAACTGCGGCTTAGCGGGGAGCAGGCCTAAGCCGGCAGTCGGACATCCCCTGAGGGGTCCGTAGCGCTGACGCGGAGGTGGGAGAGGCTCCAACCACCACCACTGTGCTCGCCAGCTGTGAGCCCGGCTTCTGGCTGAACGGTGCTCCCCCGTGGGAGTGCACTGACCACCAGGGGGCAGCTCCTGTGTTGAGCACCTGCCCCTTGGTGGCCAGTGCATGTCATAGCAACCGGTCGTTTGGCTGTTTGGCCAATTTGCATATTAGGGTTTTATTATATAGGATGCTCTGAAAAGTCCTGCAGTAAGGGAATCTCTTGACTTTAAGCCAGTATTTGAAAAATAAGCTTTTTCCTCTTTTTTTTTTTTTTTTTTTTAAAGTATTTCCTAGTTTTTAAAAAATCTCTTAATATCCTGCAGAAATAACATTCGGTGACACTCACTAGGGCACTGGTTCTTGGTGTGATCCCTGGGTCAGCAGCTTCAGCGGCACGTGGGAATTTGTGAGAAATGCGTATTCTCCTTCCATCCCAGAAACTCGTGTTTTAACAAGCCCTTTGGTTTGAGAACCCATGAGCTAAGGCAGCGGTTGCCAACTGGTGGTGTGTGAGGTCCGAAAGGTTGGCGACCACTGTGCTAGAGAATTGGGGGAAGGGGAATGGCCTGGAGAATTTGAGAGGTGAGGGGGCGGGAGGGAAGCACAAGAACCCTGGGCTCTGGGGGAGGTGCTGTGGGCACCTTGAAGGGTGGGTTCAGGGTGCACTGCACCTGAGCACTGAGCTCCCACTGGTTTTCTGAGATTGCGTCAAGTGCAAGGTTGTGTGTCTGGAGGTGTCATGAGGCTTGGTGCTAAGTGATTGGGGCCTTTGGGAATGCCTGGGGTCACCTGAGGAGGTCCTGTGTCCCGTCCCCCTCCTACTCGCCAGCAAGGAGTATCCAGGCGCTCTGGTGGCACCTGCCCTGGGCAGATGGACTCTACCCAGAGTGCTGGGCGCAGGGGTCAGTTCCGTAGTTTTTTTCTTTCCTTCCTGGACCTAAGAGGGGGCTTGTCCCCAAAGGCAGTGCTGGGTGGCCCCTTCAAAATAGGCATGAGGTGAGGCCTGAAGCGAGGGCCCTGGCCCAGGTATCAGGAGGTGGGGTTCCAGGTTAGCTCTGGCACCATCCACTCCCCCTCCTCCCCCGCAGTGGGAATGCCCTGTGCAGCCACTTCCCAGGTCTGGGTGTCCTTTTCCTCGCCATCAAACAGGCTGCCCCGCTGTCAGCCTCGGGGAGGGTCAGGCAGGCAGGGCCCACCTGGCCACAGGGGCCGGGCACACAGGCGGCAGTACCCGCCCCGCGCCCACCGCCTGCCTGTGCTTCCTTGCAGCCGTCCAGATCCACATCCTGAAGGCAGACAAGGCGGGGGACTGGTGGAAGTTCACGGTGAGCATCATCTCCGTGTACAAGCAGGGCGCGAGCCGCATTCGGCGCGGTGACCAGAGCCTGTGGATCCGCTCGCGGGACATCGCTTGCAAGTGCCCCAAAATCAAGCCCCTCAAGAAGTACCTGCTGCTGGGCAACGCGGAGGACTCGCCGGACCAGAGCGGCATCGTGGCAGACAAGAGCAGCCTGGTGATCCAGTGGCGGGACACGTGGGCGCGGCGGCTGCGCAAGTTCCAGCAGCGAGAGAAGAAGGGCAAGTGCAAGAAGGCCTAGCGCGGAGGCAGCGGGGCGGGCGGGCCGGGCAGCACCGCAGCTGCACTGGGCCCGCGAGGGCTTTCCCAGGTGGGGGGAGGGGAGGGCGGGGCTACGGCGGGGGCGGGGCCTCGGCAGCTCCTCTCCTGGCGGCCCCGCCCCTCGCCCCACTCTGCGCGCCCCTGGTGGAACCGCACGCGGGGAGGGGTGCATGACAGGCCAGGCCCTGGAGAAATGAGGACGAGACTTAGCTACCTCACGGGCTCCTTCCAGAGCAGGGACACGCTTCCCTAGGGCCAGGCGGGTCGCCGTGGCGGGGGCGGGGCAGCCTGATCTGGGCCCCAGGGACTGACACAGAACGCGCAGGTGGAGCCGCACCTGCGGCTGGTGTACCGTTATGGAGAAGGGGACGTGAGGAGAACTGTGAATTCTCAGGCCCCCAGTTGGGCCAGGGGCTGAGCGAGCCCGGCCAAACCATCACCCAAACGTAAAAGACTGAAAATCCCCACCTTTTCCCTGACGCTTCTTTGTCACAGGACCCCCTGGTTGGGACAACTTGGGCCCCATCTGAAGGGGCCAGACAGGCATTTGGGGGCAGCAGGATTCCCCATGCAGACGGTGGTCCGTTGCCACCTGCTGCACTGGTCCTCCCGGGTGGGGCGAAGCAGGAACCCTTGCTGGCACCGACCCCTCCTTCCCCCGGCCCAGCTGGGGTTTAGGTGCAGCCCAGGATTCTGGCCCAGGCAGAGGGCTGTGGACCCAAAGACACCCCTGAGAAGCTCAAGCCGGGTGGTCGTGCCTCACTGAGCTGCCCGTCGTCGGAGGCGGCACTGGGCAGGCACCACCTCCCAGAGTGTTTCCTCTCTGGAAACTTGGAACCAGCCCCTGATGACATTTTCCAGGGGAGGGGACGGCACGGGCTGGGTTTATGGCAGTGACACTATTTGTGTAATGACATCAGCCCCACCAGGCCCTCAGCAGTGCCTGCAGCTGGGAAGGGCCTGGATGGGTATGGAATGCAGGCTGCAGAGGCGGTTAGCCCGGCTGGGGGAAGGGGTTGGCTCGAGTCAGGACTGGGTCTGTTGGCTCAGCAGGGTACAGTGTGCCCGCGCCACGGGCAGGCAAGGCCAGGAATGACCAGGTTCCGGGGAACCACGGAAACCATGACCACTTCCTGCTGCTGCCCTCACTCCTGGCTCCAAGGGGCAGCGGCTGCTGGGCCGAGAAAGCCTGCTGCAGCCCTCCCCCCCCCCCACCCCCGGGCTGCCTGCACCTGCCTTGGTCTATCCCAGGCAGAGCCTTGCCTATCCTTCCCGGCTGCCCCCTTTGTGGGCCCCCCCATACCCTCCTTTCCGAAGCTCAGAGACACTGCCTTCAAGCGGGCAGCCGACCTTTGGGTCTGAGTGCCTCCCACGGGGCCTGTTCCTAGCCCGGGGCCCACGGTCTCCCTTCCCCTGAGCTCCCTGCACCTGGCACGGAGCGGCCTGGCTTCCTCCTCGGTCAGCAAACGGGCTTCCCTTTCCTTCGAGTCTGCCTGCTCAGAAGGGTCACCCTGAGTGTGAAGCGCGGCCCTGTGGCCCGGCCGCCCTCGGCCGCCTCTGCTTCGGCCCGCATCCTGGCTGCCATGCAGTGAGCACCTGCCCTGTGCCTGGCACTTTACCCACAACCTCCTGTGGCCCCCAGGACGGCCCCGTGAGACAGGGATCCTTGCCCCCCTCTCACCAGCGGGGAGACCGACGCACACGTGCCCAGGGTCACCGGGAAGGCAGCGGCGGAAGTAGGTTCGCAGTGCAGAGCCAGGCTTTCTCACCACGGCCCTGCTGCCCGTGCCGCGGCGCCCCAGCTCCCACGGCAGGCTGCGAGGGGTGCTCCTGGGAGGTCGCCCTGAGACACTGGGCCTGCTTCACCTGGCGAATGCAGTGCGGGGGTGGGCACAAGGACATCTTCAGGGGCGGAGCAGAGTGGCGGGTGAGGCCACAAACATTTGTAGATCAAAGGCTCTGAAGGGGCCTTGGCTGATCGAAGGCGCAGTAGAAAGGACATTTGGCTGCCTGGCTGGGGTGTGTGTGTGGAGGGATTCCAGGGGAGACTGGCTGGCAGAGACGCCCCCGTGGGGGAGAGAGGACAGAATGGCCCTGGGAAGGGATATTTGTCTTCCCTGAATCCAGGCCCGAGGCTGGAGCAGAGGGACCTCTCCCCTCGCAGTGAGCCCTCTGACGCCAGCGTGGTTTGCCGAGTGCCATTAGCACCTCGCAGGCCTTGGCATTTTGCTGGCCCACAGTCCTGTAAAGGCACTCACCGCTCGGGCTGGTCCTGTTATTTACACCGTCTGGCTTCCCTGCCTGCCTGTCCAGAAGGGTGTGGCGGCCCCGCCACCTCCCACCCTGGGTCTGAGTCACCCAGGTCCATCCAAGGGCCAGCACTGGTGGTCGCCGAGGCCCCCAGCTCTGGAGCCAGTAGCCTGCCAAGCTGTAATACATCTAGCTTTAAATCCAACCAGCCTTCACCCTCCTGCTCTGCCCCCGAGGGCAGAGGCCACCCAGTCCACCCGGCCCCTGGGCCATGTGTCAGGGCGGCCGGATTTGTCACCGCAGGCCTCCGCCTCTCACTGACCCAGCCGGAACCCAGCCCCCAACTTCAGCAGTGAGGCCCGCCCCCTGAGGAAGCTCCCTCTTCCACCAGGAGATGAAGAGGAACCGAGGTGTGCCCATTTGTACAGTTAGGAAGGGATGTAAAGTGAACTAGACTTTGATTTTGAAGAGTGTATTAACCAGAATTGTGATATGTAGGTATTTGAAGAAAAACACACCAGATTAGTCCTTTTTTGTTTTAAACAAAAGATTCCCCAGTTGTCCTTTTTCTTACGTGCTGGGTGGTCTGGAGCCCCTGACAGCGGAGTGGCTGCTTTACTGAGCACAGTCACGAAGACAGGGTGGAGGGAGGGGGCCACGGGGCTGCCCAGACTTACCTGCAGCCGTGCTTCTGTCCTGAGCAGGGCGGGAGGCAGCCCCACAGGTCCTGGGAAATGGGAGGGAGGCTGTGTGCTGCTCTCAGGCCCCAGTGACCTGGAATTCTGCCTCCACGGTAGCACGCAGGAAATGGGTATCGACTTTCTTGGGTTGGCCCCAGGTTGGAATGAGACTGAAATCGAGAAGATTCTGAGCAATCAGGAAATGATCCCTCCAGGAAACTGAAAAACGTTGGGATCTCAATGCTCAAAGGAAGCGCCCCCCATCACACCCCATGAGAGAGACTGAGGATGGGGTTCCTGGGCCACGGTGCACACCCGCAGCCATGCCACACCCCAGGGGCATCACGGTGTGTACTCTGAGGCCTCGCCTCTGCCACCCCAGCCAGCCCACTCCTCGTCATTCGCCACCCTTCCCACCCCCGCTCCTGGGTGCACTCCCCCTCCCCCCCTGCGTTCCGGAATTCTGTTCCCTCAGAATGGTAAATGTTTAGTTGTGACCATGACATTGGGTCAGTGCTCCTTTCCAATGCATACTAATATATTATGGTTATTATATATGAATATATTTAATGACATGGAAAAAGTTGTGGATTTTTTAAAGTTTTTCTGTTTGTTTGTTTAGAGTTGTAATGGACCCAGATGGAACTTGTAACGTGGGCCCCACATGATAGAACTAAATTCAGATATCAATTAAATAAACTCTTGTACACTGTTCTTTGTCTCCCAGTCTTCACTGGTGGTCTGAGCTGGGGGCGGTGGGCACGCGGGAGAGGGGAGGACGGCAGGGCTCGGTGCCATTTAAGGAACGTGGATTCTGCGCTAAGAACTCCCAGCAGGACAGCCACTGGGTTCCCCGAGCCTGAGACAGAGCTCCAACTACCAAAAAATAGATAAATAAAAAACAAAAAGGAAAAGGCAGCTTTGCTGGGAAGTCCTGGGGCTAAAAGTCTCTCAAATGGGTTGAGCTGTATCTGAGTCCCCCCAAACCATCCTTACCACTCCTTGGGGCTCCAGGTCCGGGCACCGCAGGGGAGGGCACACAGGTATGCTCCCCACCTGCCCAGAGTCGGCAGCCGGCAGAGTGCACCTTGGGACGGCCCCCTCTGATCCTGAACCTGCAAGCAGAGGCTTGGCCTTTCACAGGACGTTTCCTGAAAGCCAGGAGCAGACTCACGGGAGAAGACTGCAGGGTTAGTCAAACTCAAGAATGTTTCAGGCCATTGCTCAAGGCTTTGTGCAGTGCAGGGCCGGGGCTGAGCTCACTGGGTTTCTGAGAAACTATATTTAAATCTCCAAATGGTTGTGATTTCTTTATTAAACAAACAATCCCGTCATTAGGAACATGTTGTGTTGCTATGCAGCGCAGCCGATCGTCACCAGGAAGCTGTAATTTCTGCACCCGGCTGTTTTGTAGTCACGTCTCCGCCATGGGGCTGGGCTGACACCTTAGAGCGCGGATTCCGCTGGCACCTGGGAGGTGTGGAGCCTGTGCCTGCGGCGTGGGGCGCTGGATGTGGTGCCTTAGCCTCGCCTCAGGAAGGAACAGGCCAGCCCAGCTCCTCACCGGGTCCGGCTGGGGAGCAGGAACTGTTCGCAGATCCAGGGGTCAGAGCCGGGGCAGCTCCATACAGGGTTGGCCTTGAGTCCCGTTCAGTCCCAGGAGTAAGTCCCTGCTGGAACGGCACTTCCTGACACCGGGTGGTCGGGGAGGAGGCAGGTCTCAGGTGGCCGGGCAGGCCAGGAAGAAAACCCGCATTTTCTGCAGAATCGGGCTCTTCCCAAGGCCAGTTCAGACCCAGCTGGGCCCCTGCAGGGCTGACGGCCGAGAGACCGGGTCAGAGCTTGTGCTGCACTTGGAACTCTCAGCTGTGGTCATTCTCGTCAAGGGCCCAGTGCTCAAAGGCCCTCACCATGTGGCTTTCTCCTGTCCTTCCTAAAGACGTTGTCTATGACTGAGGACGCCTCTGGGACGCCTCCACGGCCGGGCCCAGTTCTGGCAGCTGCAGCCCGTCCCAGGCTGGAGGGAAACAGGTTGGTCAGAGACACTGGAGCGTGATGGAAGCAGCCGCTGCCTCGTGGGCCCGCCTCACTCTCTCTACTCGGAGAGAGGGCACTGACAGCTGCCAAGCTCAACGCAGGGCATAAGCTGGGTCGCTGCTAAGTGCTGGCCAAGTGGTCAGGAAAGTCCATGCTGGAGGCTGGAATGGTGAGGCACAAGGAAGCTGAGTGACCCCATCAGGACTCCGGGCCCAGCACAGTCCAGTCCAACGCCCAGAGCCTGCCGGGGGCAAGGCCTCCCAGGGCCTCTGACTTGCAGAGACGCGCTCCTTCCGAAAGCCCGCCCCGCCCGTCCCGACATGCTGCCTCCTCAGGGGTTTCAGACACACTCCTGGGTTTCAGACTTCGTTGCACAGACACCTCTTCGATGCTCTTCTAAGACTAAATAAAGACATAAGAAATATGCCAAGAAAAACTGGGAGTGGATACCAAATAGCCAGTGAGAAATAGCACCGGACGGATGAACTCATTGCTTTATCAGACCGGAGCCTCACCGGACAGCAGCTCCTTTCTGCAAAGAGGTGACGTGGGAAGAAGTGTAAAGTACAAAGCAACGAGAGGAAAGATGAATCCTGGCCCCCTTTTTTAAATAAAGGGGGGAACTCCACTCACCCAGGGGGGCTACTAACGAGATAAAAGATGGTCTTCAGTCTTTGCCAAGAGCTCTCTTGCCACCCGAAGCTGGAGAAGCAGAGGTGAGGGTTCAGGGAAGCCGAGGAAAGAGGCAGCGAGGCTGGCGGGTGGGCTGAGGAGGAGGGTGGGGGCTCTGCTGGCCCAAGAGGTCAGGAGCAGACTGGCTGGGGGCTAACGTAGACTAAGGTCAGCTACAGTTAATAACAAAGTTTCAACGGAGCAAAAGTCCCTGTTGTAACCAGCTATCTGGATTCCTTTATATGGTATCCAGACTAGAAATGCTTATAATTAATAATCAGTTAAGTTAAACAATACTTCTACTGTTATTTCAATCAAGTCTATTTCCATTGAAAAAACACCCACGGTATGGGTGCCACGTCCCGCCCTTGCCTGTTCTTCCTGCTGAGCGAGGTCTCGCTGCTCACAGGACAGACTCAGAGCAAGGCCACCCGGGCTGCGCTCCTGGCACCTGTGAGGGGAAGGGCGGGCCTTAGCAAACCCGGCCAGAAAGTGCAACACGATGTTAGCTGTCACTCTAGAGTGGCTCCAGGCATCAGACCCCCAGAGTGATTGGGGAAGGCCTCACTACTTCCGGTCCGCCCTTCGCTGCAGAGTGGGGTGGCTGTCTCCTGGGAGAAGCGCACCCCAAGAAAGCTAAGTAAGGAGCAGGGCGCCTTCCTGCCCAGCACGTCTACCTCTGGGGGCGCACTGCCTGAGTCTGGATGGCAGGTCCCTGCAGTCTGACCTGGCCAGGCTTCCACCCTGCTATGCCCCCACTCCCTATCCCCTCCCCCCACCCCACCCCGCCTGCAGGTCCAGAGAAGTGAAGTCGCTGGTCCGGGTCTCCGGGCTGCAGAGCTGGCGGGCCTCGAGCCCACTCCTCCCGAGAACAGAAGCTGTTGTGTGCAGACATCAGCTCAGTGTTTGGCTTGAAAAGGCCTTTCCGTGCGGCGGAGCCAGAACGCCGTGGCTCCGGTTCAAAGACGCCCACGAGTTGCCGGGCTCCGTGCTGAGCAAGTCAAGAGGAGGTGAGAAAGTCAAACAGACCTTCAATGCGGCCTCCCATGAGCCCCAAAGTGGGGGCTCCAAGGAGACACTGTTTACAGATTTGGGGTTTTGCAAGACACACTGAAAGCCGTGGCTCTCAGATTCCTGATCTGCTGTGGGTGATCCATCGGCAACCACTCCGCTCCCCCCACACAAGCAAAATGCACCCCTGGCCCTGCCCAGCATGGCTCCTCTCCTTCGGATCCTGCCCATCCCGAAGCACGCCTGCTCCCTTTCCTCTCCTGGGCTCTGCAATCCGGTTCCCCGACAAAGTGGCTCACTCGTACCTGCCTCCGCTCCCTGCCCTCTCACCCCATCAGTCTGTCCACGGGGGGTCAGGTGACGCCTTCGTGTGCTCAGACGCCCATAGTATCTAGGAAATCCATACGCCATCCCCAGGCTCCCCCAGCACAGGCCTGTCCTCTGCTTTGCCTCAGTGAAGTCTTGTGCTTTGGAACCTGCCCCATCACCAACGCGAATTCTTTCCCCTTTTGCCAGAGAGGCCAAGCAGGGCTAGCTGGCCCGGCCTGCTTTCTGTACAGACAGGAGAGAGGCACGGAGCTGGCCCTCTACCCTCTAACCTGGAACTCGCCAACACCCACAGGGGCCGGGACCGCCTACAGGCCTGCTCCCCGTCTGCCCCTTTCCCTGGGTGCACTCACAGGCTGGGTTGCCAGAGCCAGGTTAGGAGCCGAGTAAGGCCCCTGACTCCATACTCACACCTTTCTTTGAACACTAAACAGTACTTCCCAGACCGATCTCTTCCCTCCCCACCCACCTCATGCACCGGCCGCATTCTGGCTGCTGATCAAGTTGTTTCAGCCTTGGAAACGGCTATGTCACCGCAGAAATGAGAGAGACTGTGCCTCTGGGGCTGAAGGCAGCTCCGCCGAGTCCAGAGAGGCTGCAGCAATGGCAGCACCGCCAGGGAGCTGGGGACACACCGACTCCGCGCCTGTCAGCCCTCGCGTGACTCCCTCCGCCCGGGCTGGACAACGTGGCCTTGACCGTTCACTTATTTCCTACATGGACACACCATTTCCTAGCAGACCAGACATTCACGGTTACTCACTGCCTATGCGTTCGGTACCATGCCCCAGGGCGCCAGCGCACTTTGGGGTGGGTGGACTCCATTGTAGCCGTGGCAGTGCCCACTCGAGGAACCTTGGGCTGGCACAAAAACGACCAAGGCAGGACCCGAGAGGGCCACACTGGGCCTGAGACTCCGCCGGCTCCAGGGCCGCCACGCAGTTTGCTTTGACCGAAGCCACGCACATGGAGAGTTCAGAGCTTTGAGGGGATTTATTGAGAGCAGCTTCCGTGTATCAAAAGGTGCTGAGCTTTTCTCCATCACGGGCAGGAGTCCAGCTGGTGGTCCCGTCATTGCCGCTAGCTGGTAGGCCAGACCGCAACCACCACAATAGCCACGAGCAGCAGCAGAATCACCACGATCATCCCTGGAAAACAGAAGCAGAAGAGACCCCTTTGAGCAATGGCAATGCACGTGGACGAGCGTCCCACGCCCTGAGCATCTTCAGGGAGGACGGCAGTGCCGTCCATCTGCTCTCCGGGAGCCTTTACTTTGTGCTTATGAGGCAGCACCCCAGGGCACGGCCGCTGGTGAGTTTGCAACCCACCACCTCGAGAGTTGTGCAGCAAAGGGCAGGAGCTCCTGACAGCAGGACTGGGGGGTCCAGGGAGGGCCCCCACCCCGCACGTGTGCACGTCGGCCTCCAGGTCTAGCTCCTGTGTGCAGCCGGACCCTGTTTCCTGTTTGCATTGATGAGAGGCCAAGAAAGGAAAGGGCTTTTGAGTTTACAAAGAAATTCATTCTAGAATCCGTTATCTCCACCATCCACACGGCTTTGCCTTTTCTTCTTGAGCCCAAGATACTTATGTCGTCCATCTGTGAAAATACGCAATAGAGGGGCTTTGCTTCACATACACATTTTTGTTAGTATTTTTTCTGTTTTATTTCCTAACATTTTTAGCTGGAGACAAAGGCCAGCATCAGCCCTCGGGCCAGTCTGCTCCCGGTCTGTGCCCAGCTCCACCCACACAGCCACCTGCCAACCCCACCCGCCTCTCCAGCGCATCCTGGGACAGGATTGCCCATTCCTGCAGCGCCGATGAGAAGGCCGACGAGAACGCAGCCCCTTCGCTCACTGACTCCCACGCTTCCCGGTGTGTAATGAGTGCTTACCACACCAGGCACCTGAGGCCAGCATGTGCCAGGGGTGGGCATGGTTACCCCAAAGTAAGCACTCAATCCTTTGCCTACTGAAGGGTCCCTGAGCACTGAGGCCCCACGAGGGAAGTGAGGAGCCGATGGGATAAAGCACCTGAAAATGCTCTATAGAGGAACAGGTGAGTCGAGCCCACAGGACCATGTGGTCGTGGCCACCAGGGCTGACCACCTCAGACTGAGGAGCTGTTTTTGGAGAGTTCGGGGTCCTGAGAGTTCAACAAGTTATTCTCTCATAGGAAGCCATTAGCTAGGTAACCACTGGTCACATCTGGCTACTTAAATTTCAATTAATTAAAAGGAAATAAAGTTAAAAATTCAGTGCCTCAGTTGCACTAACCATATTTCAAGTGCTTTAGAGCCACACGTGGCCAATGGCTACCATATTGCCAGAGACAATGAAGACCATCATCATGGACAGTTCTTTCCGACAGAGCTGCGCGTGTGTGGCTTTGATTATCTTATTCACTGCTGCACCCAGCTTCCATGACAGTGCCTGGGGTGGGACTCAACACGTAGCTGTTGAATGAATGAACGAAGGGCTGCTCAATGCCTTTTCAACACTCACTCTACACTTGGATAGCTTCCCACGCTGGGAATTCTGTTTTTCCCTCTTCTTGAGTCAGTTTTGTTAAGTTATATTTTTCTGGGAAATTGCCATTTTCTTTTCTGAGTATTTAAAAATATTGGAATAAAACTATTCATTCTATTCTTATAATTTAAATACTACGCTAAATCTATAGGCCTGGCCGGGTAGCTCAGTTGGTTAGAACATCGTCCCGATACGACAAGGTTGTGGGTTTGATCCCCTGGTCAGGGTACACATAAAACTCAACGAAATGAATAGATAAGTGGAACAACAAAGTGATGTCTCTCTCTCTCTCTCTCTCTCTCTCTCAAATCAATCAATCAACACAAATTTAAATGCTATGCCATATCTATGTCCTTCTGTTTATTTCTAACCACTTATTTGTGCACTCTTTTCTCTTGACTAGCCTTGCCACAAAGTGTGCCTGTTTATTAATCTTTTCCAAGAAAAATTTTGACTTTGACAATCATCTCTCATTTATTTTCTGTTTTATTAATTTCTGCATTTATTTTCCTTAATCCTACTATTCTGGATTTACTTTGTTGTTCCTTCTCTAACTTCTTGAGTTGAAAGTTAACTAATTCATTTTCAATCTTCTAAATATTACACCTCTAAACCTATAATTTGATATGAAATAAATGTTGTTAGTTTCCAAATTATATTTTTAAAAATTTCACGCTGACCAGATAGCTCAGTTGGTTAGAGTGTTGTCCCAATAGGCCAAGGTTGCAGGTTCGATCCCCAGTCAGGGCACATACAAGAATCAACCAATAAATGCATAGATAAGTGGAACAACAAATCGATGTTTCTCTCTCCCTTCCTCTCTCTAAAATCAATAAATAAAAATTTCAACAATTACTTCTTTGGCCCAATAATTATTTAGAAGACTGTTGGAACATTTCCAATTAATTGAAACATATTTATCAAAATGTATATTTTTAAAATTCTGCGATAATAATACATGTTCTATATTTTGATGTGAAAACATCTGTGATTTCTATTGGTGACAAAGTCACAAGTTCTAACACTACTGTTGTCTGTTAACTGTCTTCTTAATTGAAGGAAATGCTAACTTTCAATTAGAGGTTAGTGAAAATAAGAATGCACTTAGCTTTCTCCTCCCCGTTCAGGCTCCTGGATTCCAGGCACAGATCACAGGGTTCACTGAAGCTCATAGTGTGAATTTACAACCCACCATGTCAGCACAGCACGCCCACAGTTCTGAATACCGAGGAGCGACTTAGAAACATGCGGCAAGCTTCCCTCTCATCTCTGTGTGGCAAGGACTGCATGTTTTCGAATACACCCCCTTTCTTTGACGATCCAATCTTTGAGAGGACTCCCTCTGGGGAGTTGAGATTTTCCCCATCTTTCTGTGGACATAAACCTTTCTGCATCAGAAGCCAGCAAACTGTGGCCCAGGAGCCAAATCTAGCTTGTGGGCTATTTTTGTACAATTCATAAGCTAAGAATGGTTTATATATATTTAAAAGGTTGTCAAAAAAGAAGCCCAGTTCCGGGGTTGAGCACCAGCCTATGAACCAGGAGGTCACGGTTCGATTCCTGGTCAGGGCACATGCCCGGGTTATGGGCTCGATCCCCAGTGTAGGGCGTGCAGGAGAGAGCCAGCTGATCAAGGATTCTCTTTCATCATTGATGTTTCTTCTCTCTCTCTCTCTCTCCCTCTCCCTTCTTCTCTGAAATCAATAAAAGTATATTTTTAAAAAAGAAAGAAAAAGAAGATGTCACACTGTCCGTGGTCTGCGAAGCCTCACTCACTGTCTGGCCTTCACAGAACTGGGCGGAGCCTGCTCTGTGTCACTGTGGCTGACAATGACCCAGCTGCGCATCAGTCACTCATCCAGGTTCCGGGTTCCAGTTTTCTCTCCATTTGTTTCATCCAGGGATTTCCTTTCTTCCTTGTAAATTCAGCTATGCCTTAACATTTTAGGGGGTGTTGTAATATTTTATCTAGCACTTCAAGATGCTTATAGTGAGGGGTGTGTGTGTGTGTGTGTGTGTGTGTGAAGATTATCTCCATCCATCTTCTTGCCAGAACTGGAAGAACAAATCTTCTCATTCGTTTCTGCCTCCAGAAACATCTTTAGGTTGATCACGAGCTCCACCTGGGCAGGAATCCCCCTACTTCTGGACGGGGGTGAAAGGCATACATGCACAATTAAAAAAAAAAAAAGATGGAAATGGGGAAGCAGACAGTGAGGTGGAGTGTTGGGGCGAGGGCTGGCCCCCAGAGCCCGGGCTGACCCTGAGACAGGGGGAGGGGGTGAATTCTGAGGAAAGCAGAGCTCACAAGCGGTGCTTCAGGAAGAAGGACCGTCACGTGCTCAGGTGAGTCAGAGCCGGAGAACACGAGGCTGAGGGCGCCTTGTGCAGCAGGGTCCTGGGCTGAGGCTGCGATGGCCCAAAGGAGAGGCCGATGTAGCAGAGCAAGGGATGGGAACAAAGACCTCGGGAACAGCAACTGGTTGGGAAATGGAATCCTCACATCCGGTTTCAGTCTAAACACACGGACCGTCCGTCCCAGGGAAGAGCCTGCATGTCTCCCGTTTGGGCCACTGCAGGGACTGTCCTGCCGCCCCTGCCACCCAGCCCCCCCACAGTTCAGCTGGAATGGGAATCAGAGCAGGCGACTTCCTGGCTTAACACACTCCGATGGCGCCCGAGCCAGACTGACTTAGAGGACAGAGCGCTGGCCGGTGGACTGAAGGGTCCCAGGTTTGATTCCTGTCCAGGGCATGTACCTGGGTTTCAGGTTTGATCCCCAGCCCTGATCAGGGCGTGTGTGGGAGGCAACCAATTGATGTGTCTCTTTCTCACAGATGTTTCACTCTGTCTCTCCCCTCCCTTCCACTCTCTTTAAAAATCAATGGAAAAACATCCCCAGGTGAGGATTAACAACAACAACAAACGCTCTGATAGCTTCAGCTCAAGTCCAAACCCTTCCCAGCGGTTAGAAGGCCCGGTACAGTCTGGTCCCTGCCACCCCTGAAGCCACACTCCACCTGTGGTCTAGCCACCCTGGCCGTGGGTCCTCAGCGGGCCGAGCTCCTGCTCGCCTCCCGGCCTGTTCTCCTGCCATTCTTTCTGCCCAGACATCGCTGCACACTCTTGGCCCAGTTAACCCCTCCTCGTCCCCCAAATCTCACGAGTGTCCAGACCTCCAGTGGACCGCGCTCTTGCTGTCCCTCTCTCTCTCTGTCGTGGCCCTTCCTACATCCTAGCTTAGGTCCTCAGTGACTAGCTCCTCCGCTGGCCCATGAGCGTCCAGGCACCGTGCCTGTCTAGTCCACCACCCGACCCCCAGTGCTGGGGACAGAGCCTGGCTCCCAAAATGGGCACAGCACATTCTTTTTTATGTAGTAAACTGGAGGCCTGGTGCACGAATTCGTGCATGGGTGGGGCCCCTTGGCCTGTCAGGCGATCAGGGCCGATTGGGGCCATCTTGCCCAGTCCCAATCGGGGCTGATGCGGGCTGGCTGGCCAGGGAGAGACCACAGGAGGTTGGCCAGCCGGCCCCAATAGGGGCCCATTGGGGCCCGCTGGCCAGAGAGGGGCCATGAGAGGGCTCCAGGGTGTGTCTGGCCCTCTCGCCCAGTCCTAATTGGCTGGACCCCAGCAGCAAGCCAACCTACCGGTCAGAGTGTCTGCCCCCTGGTGGTCAGTGCGCATCATAGCGACTGGTTGAGTGGTTGACGGATTTGGTTGGACACTTAGCATATTACGCTTTTATTATCTAATCTAATAATAGACAAATATGCAAATTGACCATACCTCCGACACACCCAGAAGCCATGCCCACAAGCCACGCCCACCATCCAATCAGAGCAAGCATGCAAATTAACCCAAACCAAGATGGCTACAGCCACAGAGAGCAAGGTTCCCTAGGTAACAGAGGAAGCCAAGCTTTCTGCCAGCCGTTGCAGGCCTAAGCCTCCACTCAAGCTACAAAGTTTCAATTATAGAAGGTAAACAAATTCAAACAAATGGCGGCAGAATGGAGCTTGAGAGAGCAGGCCAGGGTTGCCGCCGGCATCAGGGGAAGCAAAGCTTTCTGCACACCCTGGCCGGGCCCACCTGCTTAAGGCAACAAAGTTTCAATTATAACCCAAACACAAATGGATTCGGGCCTCGGAGGGATCCCCAGGCTTGGCTCTGCTCCAGGCTACAAAGTTTCAATTGTAGAAGGAAAATAAATTCCAGATACCAGGGACTCCGCTTGCATCCCAGGGGGCGTGGCCCACCTGACACCCTTCAGGGCAAACCAGCTTGGCCCCCACCCCTGTACCAGGCCTCTATCCTATCTAATAAAAGAGAACTATGCAGATTGATCATCACTGCAACACACAATATAGCTGCCCCCATGTGGTCAAAGATCCTGCCCCCATGTGGACACAAGATGGCCACCACAAGATGGCCAGCAGGAGAGGGCAGTTGGGAGGCACCCTGCCTGCAAGGGAGGGCAGTTGGGAGGCACCCTGCCTGCAAGGGAGGGCAGTTGAGAGGGACCAGGCTTGCAAGGGAGGGCAGTTGAGAGGGATCAGGCCTGCAAGGAAGGGCAGTTGGAGGTAATCAACCCTGCAGGAGAGGGCAGTTAAGGGTGACCAGGCCGGCAGAGGAGGGAAGTTGGGGGCAAACAGGCTGGCATGGGAGTGATTAGGGGGTGATCAGGCTGGCAGGCAGATGCAGTTAGGGGCAATCAGGAAGGCAGGCAGGCAAGCAGTTGGGAGCCAGCAGTCCTGGATTATGAGAGGGATGTCCGACTGCCCGTTTAGGCCCGATCCCAGGGATCGGGCCTAAACGGGCAGTCAGACATCCTTTGAGGGGTCCGAGATTGGAGAGGGTACAGGCTGGGCTGAGGTACAACCCCCCTCTGTGCACGAATTTCGTGCACCGGGCCTCTAGTATAGGATAACGTACTGAGTACCTGGGCGGCACAGCCAATACAAAGGACACAGAAGCAATGGTCGGGAGTGAGAGAGAAGCTGGGGAGGTTGTAAAGGAGGCCAAGAAGAGACAATTCAGTGCTGGTCTCCAAACACTGGCACAGGGTTCCCAGGAGGGTGGGCGGGCCCATTGGAACTACTGTTAATTCGTCATTTCTCTTTAAGCTGCTGATTGCTCTTTGACAGAAATTGTGAGTTATACAAATTGTGCCACAGGCAAGGTATGACAGGGCACACCATACCTGTGAAAAATGGAAATGCACTTCAGCCATTGACACCAGAGATAGTGTCACTTGATAATATGTGATAAACGGGGTTCCTGTCCCCAGATGAAAAGGGAGACCGTGAGAGCAATGCCTAATACGACTCTTACATTTCAAACCCTTTCAGAACAAACAGGGGCCTCTGGGGAGGAGGTTCTCAATAGATTGAAGCAAACTGCTGTGCACAGGGGGCCAGCGGAGGAAGTCGTTCCGAGATGGCAAGTGGCAGTGATAAGCAAAAGCCAGCTGTGGCCTTTGGATTCTTTTGGACAAAGAACAGGTGTTGACACACCTTATCACCGCAGTCCTCTCTCTTTAAGGCGTGTGGCTGTCCTGGAATGTGGCCACAGCTCTGGCACCTCTCCTGAATGGAGGCTCTCTCCTCTACAGGATTTCAGAGAGAGGAGCGCAGGCAGGGTCTTGTGGAAGCCGGGAGAGCTCAGCCATGCCGTGGGTGGGGCACTCACATGCCGGGTCTGCACTGGCTGCCATGGAGGGGGAGGGGTGGTGTCGCCTCGGGAGTTCTCAGCAGCAGAGAGGAGGGAGAGGGGGTTCTGGGAGGTGGCTCTCCTCCGTAAGCCCCTTACAGCAGGGGTGGGGAACGTGCGGCCCGCGGGCCACGTAAGGCCGGCGAAATCATGTGGTCCGGCCCTGCCAAGGCATCAGGGGGGAGTTAGTTAAATGTTTGACCAAATACAGCAGCTAATTTTTAAGTTGATGATTTTTATGGCCCGAGAATGATGGTTATAAATATCCACACGGCCCTGGGCAGAAGAAAGGTTCCCCACCCTGCCCGATAGCAAGAGGAAGCGCTGGAACTGAACCGGGTGGGACTGACCCTGGGCCACGCTCTCGCCCCTTCTCTGCACCGGGGCCTGGGGGGGGACCCTGTCTCCCACCGTGTGGGGTTGATCAGGGAGAGGCCCAGACTTCTTTGGCTGCAAAACTGGTATAAAGAGGTTCTTCTCTCTTTTTTCCCTTCTTCTCTTTTCTTTCTCCTCCCTTCCTTCCGATATCTTTTTATGGTGAAAAACTTTAAACAAATACAAAAGGAGACAGAGTATAATGAGCTGTGATGACCGCATCACTCGGCTTTAACAAAGACCCATTCACGGCCGGTCTGCGGACACCTCGCCGCTCCCTGTCCGTGCATTATTCTGAAGCACATCCCAGATCCACTCCTAATAAATACGCCAGTAAGGATCGCTAAAAAGGCATCATTAAAGAGAAAACGCCGCTGCCACGCAGTGCGGGGGCTCACAATCTCTCAGACCGAGGCGGGGGTGTCCGCGCAGAGCGGGACCCTGTCCCAGCGGGAGGGCCAGGGCGCCCGCGGTGCCAGGAGCACCTGAGGGCACCCAGGCACCTGGGAGAGAGAGCACTTCCTTCTCCTGCCTCAGAGGAATGCTTCGACCTCAGGGGCTCGTCATCCATCCCAGCCAAGGAAATATCTGGCATTTCAGGACGAGGAGAGACAGCTGAACATCTGGGAACCTGCCAACTTCTTAGACAACGGATGCTCTCTGCCCCCAACCCGGCGCAGGGACACCTGGCGAGCTCCTGACAGCGGATCACTTCCTCCGGCTTCACTCAGCTCCGCGGGCGGCGCGGCGGGCGCCTGGCGAGGCAGGCTTCCCTTCCCACCACCCAGCGCCCCTCTCGGGGGCGGGCACGGGGAGCCGCTTACGGGGGCGGAAAGAAATGTCTGTTTCCTTCGGTCAGTTCACCAGATGAGTATTACTCAACCACTTAGAGTATTTACAAGTCCAGCTCAGAGCAATTAAAAAAAGATGTAAGAAAATAAACTTCTTCTCAAACAGGGAAAGGATAGGAAACACAGTTTCTCAGGAACAGTGTTATGCTTTCTGAAGATGGTTCCTCTGGATTAATCGTCCATATTTCTTTCCAGTGAAACACTGGAAACCTGCAAACTGGGGAGGCTGTGCTGCCAACACCCCTGCCACAGCTGAGCGTAGGTAACAGCTCCTTGCTTACTAATAAGGAAGAGAAGAGGGGAGAGGCGTGGGAGGGGGGATGGAGAGAGAGAGAGAGACCTCCATACTGGACACTTCTCCCCTTCAGCTGTAGGAAATGTGGGAGATAAGGATGGCGGGAGAGGAGGGGATGGAGGGTGAGGGGTGGAGGCAGGGGATATGAAGGGCCAGTTTATCTGGAAGTCTTTTTACCTGGTTTTGTTTATCACAAGGGAAGTCATACTGGTCACCTGCTGTTGGTTGTTTTGAACCAAAATAGATATTCTCCTGTTGTCTGCGGCTCTCCCCAGTGGAGCCGTCAGGGCCGACAGACGACTCTCACGCACTGATAACGCCCAGACCCGCCAGGGACCTGCTGCAAGGACCCTGCAGGTGTCAGCCCAGCTGTGCCTGCTGGGTGGCATTTGCTTAAGTATTAGCCAGTCGGTTCTCACTGGTCAGATTTTTGCAGCAGACTCCCGAGTTAAGGTGGGGAATAAGCAGGAGAGAAGACAAAACTGGAATATTTGTTTTCAAAAGTTCATGTAAATGTTCCCTTTAATCCCATTACTGGGCAAATAAGCTAAGGGAGGAGTAGACGCCGTGCACAGGTGAACATATTGACATTCCGATTTTCAGCTGAATGCCTGGAGGCCTGCGGCCACCCTCCGGATCCCCCTCGGCCTGGGCTGTGGGCTCGGAGCTGTTTGCTTTGCTGGTTGCCGCAGGCGTGGGCCCCTGCCACCTGCCTCCAGCGCCTACAAGCTCAGCTGCGCTGGGAAACCACCAGAGGACTTGGGTTTGCCCAGAACGGGGGGCGGGTGGCAGGCCCCGAGTCGTCCGTGGACTATTTCCCACCAGGTCCCACATTTTCATTTCCCACAACAGTGCTCCCCTGGAACACGGTGGCCGTCTTCCCTGACTGGCTGAGCTGGCCCTCGCCCACCCCTCCAGGCTTGTCCTCTGTTGGTGGTAAACCCTCCTTGCACTCAGCGCAGAGGCTGCCCACCTCCTCTGCTGACCTCACATCCTCCTTCCCCTCTGCTTCTCCGCATCCCTTCCCCTCCACCCCTTCCAGGGCCAAGGCGCTGCACTCAGCTCAGCTCCCGCTCCTCCGGCAAGACCCTGGGCCTGGCTGGGCGTGGCCCCTGGAGCCAGGCTGCTGCTCTTCCCCGCTGCCCTCCATCTTTACACGCAGATGATTATTAATGTCTCTTTCCTGAGGTCATGAATCTCCAAGGACAGGTCATGTGGAAGAAGGGACACTGGTTGTAGGATCAGGGGGACCTGGCTTTGGACCTGTCACTTTCTGGCTATCAGACGCTGGGATGTCCCTTTACTCTGAGTTTCAGCATCTGGAAAACAGCCTAGAAATGCTGCTTCCATAGGCTGGTGTGAGGGTCAACAAGATGAAGTGCGAAACTTCTAGAACTGAGTTGGCACACCATCAATGGGAGCTCTGGGGACAACAATCGTTGCTTGTATAACCCACAGCCCGAGAATGGCGCCCTGTGTACGGCAGACGCTCCCTGGATGGCCTGGGAGAGAGCTGGCCTCTCGGTTTAAAACAGAAATAAAATGTCATTCATTCCAAAAGGAAGAGCAACGGAAGCAGAGGAGCACCTGGATGGCACTTGGGTAGGAACGGAGCCCGATTCCAGGCGCGCCTGGCGGGGGCACGGTGTCCAGGAAAGGTAGGCAGTGCGGGTGGAATGTCTGGCAGATCCGTGTCGGGCACTGGCCGCGGGAAGGACAGATGTGCTGGCGGGCCGCTGGCTGAAGTCAGGCACCGGAGCCCGGCCCAGGTGCGCCAGGTGTGCGGGGCTGTGAAAACCACCCTGGGAGGGCGGCTGAGCGGGGAGGGCAGGGCAGGGGCACGCATTACATGGAGAAGAAGGTTAGAGCGAACCCAAGGGGGTGGAAGATCGCAGGAAGCTCGAGGGAGCACCGCAGTTGTGCCGGGGCCGTACCCTGCTCAGCTGCATGGAGAATGGGCGGAAAGGGGCTCAGGGCCCGGGGGCCAGGCATGCCAGCTATGATGGCACAAATAATAATGGCAATGACAACACAAATAATAACAAAGAATAGAAGTGGAAAAAAAATAGGAGCTCCTGCTACGCCGTGAGGTGCGTGTGCACAGAGCCCTCCAGTGCTTAGACTCCTTTCTATTCTCACCACACGGCAGTGGAGCTGCTAGACAAAGCTCCCCGATTTATAGGAGGGGACGGGCTCAGAGGCTGGTCACGCCACCTGCCCCGAGAGAGCCGCTGGAGCAGGGCCGACGGCAGGGCAGGACGGGCTGGGGCGAAGGGCCGGTTCTCCGGGCGGAGTCAGGTGCAGCTGGAACCAGCCTGCAGCTAGGGCGCAGGGTGGGAGGGGGCAAGGGAGGCACGGAGTCCTGCTACCGCAGCCTGGCCTGGCCAGCGTTCTGCACCCGCTTCCTCGGGCTCAGGAGGGAAAACACAATCTCAGGGTCGCGTGGCACTCACCACGGCCCAGGGCTCACTACACTCTGGCTCCTTCTGCAAAGTGCAAGCTTCTGAGGGCAAACACCACGGTCTTCTCCGAGGTGACTCTTTGGGGAGGCAGGCCCGGGGCCCCGTGCCTCTAGGATAGACTTGAGCTGAGGTGGCACGGGAGGACAGAGACCTTCCCACACTGGCACTCTGTCCTGCCCTCTGACGGCCGGGCCCCGCCTGGGGCAAGTGCGTCCTCCCTGTCCCTTGGGCTGGTGCCATCTCAGTGCAGACAAGAGGTAACCCTCCACGTAAATAGAAAAACTCGAAGAGAATCAACTCGCAGGGGGAGGCCGCTGCTAGCGGAGAGGAGAGCAGCAGAGGTGTGTGCTGCGGAGAGAGGGAGAGCGGGAAACGGCGACGGTGACCTGAGAGCAGGGGGGCTGGGAGGAGGAGAACAGCACTTGCCCAGAAACAGGAAATTAAAAGGAAGGAAGACTGTACGAACAGGCAGAGGAGCGGACGAGGCTCAGTGAGAGGCAGGTTCCCGGGCGCAGGCGTCCGGTGCGGCACAGCCACAGGGTGGGAGGCGAGCACTCAGCCAGCAGGTCCCGTGGGAGAGCTCGTCTCACAGCCCAGGGAGGGTCAGGCCCAGGAAGGGGTCCCGGCGCACAGCCCACGCGGGCACTGTGCCGGGTGAGACCTGCCCCCGACAGTCCTATCAACCATGCCAAAGCCTGACCCAACAGATGCTCATTGAGCGCCTGCCGTGGGTCGTGCCCAGTGGTGCAGAGGTACACGCTGGTCCGTTCAGGGGCTCCCGGCCTCACAGGAGAGGCAGAAAAATCACCCACGCTGCCTCCCCCAAGCAAAACAAAAGCGCTCCGCAGAGGACACCTCCTCAGAGAGCCTGCAAAGACTCGGCCATCATCGTTGCTTCCTGCCGGAACGCGCCCACTCGTTTCTAGGCCCATCCCCATGCGTGTCCTTAAAGGGTTTCTTCATTTCCCTTCCCCGAAACAAGTTCAGCCCAGCAGTGGCCACAATTCCATAGCAGAGTCCTATTGCAAATAGATAACCTGTCACATCGGCCATCAGAGGCAGCCCAGGGCGAGTTGTCACGTCGATAATTTAATGCCGATTCGCTGGCGCTATCAATGTTTGCTCAGAAACGTCCCCCTGCTGCCCGCGCGGTGCCCCTGGGAACGGGAATCTGTCTGGAGTCTGGCAGGAATTCAAGTGTCTTTGACAAGACAGTCGGGACCTCTGTTATGGATATCTTGTTTTGACAACTCCCTCTTGAGTAAGTGTCAAAAGATTTCTGGATGGCTCCAGTCAGGCTGTGGATTCACCGCTCCAGCCCCTCATCTGGGCTGCAGGACGGGAGCCGTCACCTGGCATCGATCAGGGATGCGGGCTGGGCGAGGCAGGAGGTACTGCTGCCCGGTCCTCACTCAGGTACAGAGAGGATGGCATCAACCTCAACACAGCACATGATCACCCATCTGATTTTTTTTTTTTTTAAGCAAATCATTTGACCAAGATGTAAAAGGCTACCAGGTGGTAGATCTGAACTGAGTCTCTGAATTCTAAACCTCAGAAAAGCATAGTACTGGGCGAGGGAGGGAGCCACGCCTGTCCAACCTGACCTGCCTCTACCGTACAGAGCTGGGGGGTCCAGCGGGGAGCGCTCTTCTCCGGGAGTTCCGGCTTTCGGACCGAGCAGTGCTGGGCTCAGTCACAAACGCGGCCGGAAGGTCCCAGGACATGCCTCTGTTCCGACTCCTCCTGAGACGTGGCTGGCCCAATTACCCCTTAGATTCTCGCAAGTAACCCGACATCATCCAAATAAATTACATGTTGTTTAACCTAAATGAGCCAGTCATTTCCTCTTACAGTAACCAAAACCTTTCAGTAAAGACACCATCAGCAAAAGTAACTGTCTCTAATTATTTGGAAAAAATATGAGTAACCTGAGAACCCTTTCGCTTTGCCCATTTACTGCTGAAAGGACTCCTCGCCGCGAACGGCCAGGTCCCGAAGTGCCTGCTGCCGTGAAGCGCCTTCTCAGAGACCCAGCTCTCGCTCGGTCCCTGTCCTGGGATGTCACACGTGTGCTGTGGTGAACATGCAGATGTCCCGAGGAGTACCCGTGAGCGGGAGATGCACTCAAGTTCTGGGGCAAACAGCGGAGCAAAGACGGGGCAGGAGAGCTCCTCTGTGTAAACAAAGCGGACAAGACCTCCCCTGGGCCCCTCCTCCCCAGGGCACACTGTGTGGGGCCAGCAGGGGTCTGGGTGGGGCAGGTCCCCGGGGAATGCACGCTGTTCCTGCCACCACAGTGCTTTTCCTAAGAGCCACATGTACCGTTAGTTGCTCGATAAACGTTTAATCAACAAATGAAACAGAAGGCCCCACTCCTGATGAGGTTAGGAAAGCAAAAACGGTATTTATAACCTCTGGACTTGCACCTCTATTGGCTTTCGATTTGTGTAACAAATATCGATTGGGCCTGTACAGGGCTCCAGGCACTGTTCTAGGCACTGGCGACACAGCACAAACAAAACAGACAAGAATCCCTGCCTCCACCTCACTGAGCTGCTGTGTGTGTGTGTGTGTGTGAGAGAGAGAGAGAGAGAGAGAGAGAGAGAGAGAGAGAGAGAGAGAGAGAGAGAAGGGTGCAGTGGGTAAAGATAGACAAAAACCAAAGTAAGGAAATTGTGCAATGTGCTGGTTAGGTGCTAAAAAGAAAATAAAGCTTATCCTCCTCGTACTGTGGCCGCGAGGTGGCAGCTCAGAGGCATGGCCCCTTTCCCTCGGGCCCTAGAAGCACGTGGGGAAGGAGGGCTAACGTTTTCCAGAAACTGGCCGCCCCACAGAGGGGTTTGGAAACATCGCGGGAAGATTAGGGTGCCTTCCTACGGGCATCAGAAGACTGGCATCCCTGAATGTTAATAATATGTAAGCTTAGGAATAACACATGACGAAGCTTTGCTGGAATGAGGGTGATGTAATGACAACTGGAAACAGAAAAGGGACTTATTATGGAGTAGAAAGGCGAGTGGAGAGGGAGAGTGTGTCCGTGGGCGCCCAGCACTTTCCAGGGCAGGGACACTTGGTCGGGGAACTCTGTGCCCGCCTGGTCTGCGGGACACGGATCTGCCACGGGGTCGAACACGGAGCAGCAGTACCCCGCTTCCTCCTGACGGCTCTCCCAGACGGTAAGTGTGCTTAAGCTGGCGGCCTGCACTGGGCTTTCACTTCAGCTCTGGCTGAGGGCCACCCAGGACTGGCCACCAGCTAGTTGTGGTGGGAGAAGGAGAATGAAATCACAGACGCAGGATGTCACCCCAAGTCTGCAAGGATCCTGGTAAGGGCATTTCACTGAAGCGGGGACAGCCAGCACCACTTTGGTACTTCGGGTGGAGAGCCACTCTGTCATCTGGGAGGCCACATCTGCCCCCACTAATCCCAGCATTCCTTTGGCCTCCAAGGTGACACGGATTATATATAACCAAGAGCAGAAGAAAGATGACTGCTAAGAGCTGTGGGAGAAAAGAAAAATAAGGGCTGGAGAGAGAGCCAGACGGAGTCCTTTCACTTTAAGAGCAGAGTCTTTCCCCAAATAACCAGAACAGATGTCAGGATCACTCAGTTTGGCCGTGAAGCCTTCCCCATCACGGCAGCAGAGAAATGAGCTCTCCTGTGTTCAAAGGTCCCCTGCTTCCAGTGGCCACCATCAGGCGACTGTGACTCTGTCCCACTGACCTCTACCCCGTGTGCCACCTCCCAGCTGCAGCAGGAAGACGGAGGCCGAGTGTGCGTGTGTGAGTGTGGGTGTGTGTGAGTGTGGGTGTGTGTATGTGTGTGTATGAGTGTGTGTGAGTGTGCGTGTGCGTGTGCGTGTGTGTGTGTGTGGGTGTGAGTGTGTGAGTGTGGGTGTGTGTATGTGTGTGTATGAGTGTGCGTGAGTGTGTGTGTGTGTGTGTGAGTGTGGGTGTGCGTATGTGTGTGAGTGTGTGTGTGTGTGTGTATGAGTGTGCGTGTGTGTGTATGAGTGTGCGTGTGAGTGTGTGTGTATGAGTGTGCGTGAGTGTGTGTGTGTGTATGAGTGTGCGTGAGTGTGTGTGTATGAGTGTGGGTGTGTGTATGTGTGTGCGTGTGTGTGCGTGTATGTGTGTGTGTGCATGTGTATGAGTGTGTGTGTATGAGTGTGTGTGTATGAGTGTGCGTGAGTGTGCGTGTATGTGTATGAGTGTGTGAGTGTGGGTGTGTGTATGTGTGTGTATGAGTGTGTGTGAGTGTGCGTGTGTGTGTGAGTGTGTGTGTGTGTGAGTGTGTGTGTGTGTGTGTGTGCGCGTGAGTACAAGCTTTCCCCCTTTGGGGCCCGGAAGCCAGTTGGCTTCATTCCAATCAAGGGGCTGTCACTCTGAGCCTAAACTCAGGTGGACACTACCAACCCTTAGCTCCCAGACTGGTCCTGGCGAAGAAACGAGCTCAAATGCTTGGTGAGCACACACGACCTGGAACATGGCATGTTCTCAAGTGACCGCGGCTGCGATTACTACCGACTGGAAACTTCTCTTGCGACAAAGGGGCATTCACAGCTTAACGTTTGGAGAGGAGACACTCTGAGCTGCCCCCTCTCTGTGATCACATTAGCCATGCACATCTTCCCCACGGCACACGCCAAAAGCACAGGAGACGGGGCGCTGGGAGAGGCTGGCCAGCCTCCTGCCCTCAGGCATGACGAGTGCCAGTGTAACCACCGAGGCTGCCACATTCTGCTCGAAAATCCGCTCACCTCACTCTTCAGACGCCATCACGGAAAAAGACTTTGAAACTGATGCTTATGCAAAGTCTTTCAAGGCCTGTAGGCCCGAATGAATGAAAACACGCAGTGAAGAGCACGGCGGTTTCTATTTGCTCTCGCAGGAGGGACGTGCATCTTCTGCTCAGGTGCCCAGGCCTCTGCTTCAGGCCCGGGAGCACTAACTTCACGGTGCTGCTCAGCCGGAGCCTGGTGGCAGGGACAGTGAAAACGAACGGGCGCGCGGTCGGCTGCTGGTTTTCAGCAGCAGCAGGAAGGGAGCATCAGCTGTGAGCCCCGTGGGCAGCACCAACACGGGGAGAGCGAGAACAGAAAGAGCCTTGGACGGCCTCTGCCCTGGGTCATGGAAAAGGGCCTCCTACCAAAAGTACCAGGTGCACCGGCTAATAATGCGGATTTTGTGATCAAAGAAAACACGATCATTTTAAGAGAAACATCAAAGTGCTTTATTCAAAGTAATGTCCATGGCTAGCTACACATTTCCCCATCTATCAGGTAATTTGTGGATACCGTCCCAATAGAACTTTTCTTGTTTTGAGGCAAAACATTCAGAGACCCAATTTTCCACTTCTTCGTATGTTTTGAAATGATGCTAAGAAAGTGCATGTGCCATTGATCAGAACAAATGGTGATCTGAAGGAGCAAGGTCTGGTGAATACAGCGGATGGGTTAATACTCCCCAGGCAAGATCTTTGAATGTGTCTTTGGTTTTGAAATGTGTGATGGTGCGTCATCATGAAGCAAAATTACTTTGCCGTGTCTTCTGGCCCATTCTGGTCGTTTCACGATCAAAGAATGGTTCAAATTGATTATTTGTTGTCGGTAACGATCAGTATTAACGGTTTCACCTGGTTTTAGAAGCTCATAATACACCACACCTTCCTGATCCCACCAAACACTTTCCGAAGCAATTTGGCCTTGCAGTCGATGTTGATGGTTGACCTGGATCAACCCATGATTTTGTGCATTTGGGATTCTCAGAATAAATCCACTTTTCATCACCAGTCACAATTCGATGCAAAAAAGACTTTCTTTTGTGCCATTGAAGCAACATTTTACTGATGACTTTTCAGTTTTCCATTTGTCTTTCGTTCAGTTGATGTGGCACCCATTTTCCTTCCTTTAAAATCTTTCCCATTGCTTGTAACCGATTGGAAATTGTTTGCTGAGCAACGTTTAATCTTTCTGCAGGTTGTTTTTGAGTTTGACACGCATCTTCATCCAATAATGCTTGTAACTGTTGGTCTTCAAACTTTTTCGGTTGACCTGGACGTTCTTTGTCTTTCACATCGAAATCACTTTTAAAGCGTTTAAACCAGCGTTCACAAGTAAGATGGAGCATGTTTACCATAAGCTTCCAGAAGCATACAATAACTTTTTCTTCAAAATAAAGCAATGAATTATAACTTCCCACTCTTTTTTTGGCACGAAATTCGACATTTTTAAGTGTAAAAATATCTGTGATGTTAACACCTTCAGCAAACTTGACATATGAAGTCTTGAAGCTTGCTGTCAATACAACAAAACAGCATACATATCAAATCGCATATATATCAACATATGTGTAACTCCATCTATTGAAAAAAGTCCGCATTGTTAACTGGTACACCTGGTAGCACCAGGCTCGCTGCTCCATCTGGGAAATATGCAGGCGCAACAGGGACAGTCGGGCTGCAGGGCTGCGACGCCCGATGCACGGCGACACTACAGGCAGAGTCGCACCGTGCAGGGAAGGTCTCTCCCTTCAGGCGGGGAATGCGGTCACGACGTCACCTCCTTTCAATACTGTCCTCAAACACTTCACCATCCCAGACACTTCCTCTGTGAGCAGCATATCATCCGAGGAGCCATAATCTGGCCTTGTCAGAGGGGGTGCCGCTGAGTGTGGTTGTGACTCTCAAGGTAGCAACAAAGGTGTGAGCCCACTGAACAACGGACAGATCCCTGGCTAGACATCCCAGAGTATGATTGGCCTAAAAATTGTTGAGCAAAGATTCTATCGGCAAGAAGGATGAACAGACGTGCCCGAGGCCCAAGGATTCATGCAGCGGAGTCGGAAGACGGGGACACAGCTGCACCCGAGGGAAGTGGCTGGGAATACTCTCTTGAGAAGTGTGGCTCATGTCACTGTTTAAGGAGAAGACCACCAGGTAGAAGGCCTTCTCCTCTCCCTTCCTCCGAAGGCGGTCAAGGTGGAAAGGGTGTGGACCATAAAATACAGTCACAGAAAGGCACACCGATCACCACAACTGAGCACCATGGGCCACACACCAGCCTGTTCCAGCCAATCTAAGGCAACTGCCAGTCACATCCCAGGCATGAAACCACCGAACAGCTGCCCTTCAAATGTGTGTTGTTAGTGCAAATAATAAAGGTGTCTGCAGATAATATTAAAACGATGCCATCAACTTCTCCTGATCTACTCTTCTGGGAAGAAGTAGGACAATTCAGAATGTGAGATTTGGCTTTGAAATATTTGTGGGCTTACATGTGTTGGTCTGTCAGATATTCCAGAAATCATTTCAAAGGAAAATTAAAAAGTTGAATTATGACACATTCCCAGTGAAACAACCCAGCGCCCCCTCCTTGGCCTCTCATTCTCACACGCCGCCCTTCTCACGCCTCTGTGCCTGGCAGGGACGCTTCACGCTACTTCAAGCCTCTGCTGGCTTCTATGCACCCAGCATCCGGCACACGATACCAGCTTTAGGCCTCAGCTCAGAAACGCTCCCTCCTCAGTGCCATGTGGCTCTCAAGCCCAAGGCAGTCTTAGGATTGCTTTTCTAGGCTTCTTCTAAATGGTGAACACGTAGATTACAAAAATAAACGTATTACTAGGTAAACTGACTGGGTTCATGGTCTAAGTCTGTAGGTTCTTTCTGAAGTAGGTGACCAGCACAGACATCATTTAATACACGCACAACATGTTTTTGTGTTTTGGTTGATTAGACTCAATTGTTTACATGGTTTAGGCTCAAATATTGCTTGGATATTAAGAGTCAGGAGCATGGATTTCAAATGACATTTTTACTTGATGGTAATTAATGTAGAGATATTCTAGCAGCTAGAACAGTACTTGGCACATAATGAGTGTTCAATAAATATGTGTTGAAAAATAAACGAATGAATGAGTATAAACTATCAATGTATCGGGTTATTAAGGAGCGCTGGTTCTAAAGAACTACTAGTATAAAAGGGTACAAGTAAGTACAGTCAGTATTGCCAAACTCAAAATATATTACTCATTAGTGGTTAGTAATTTGCATATAAAATTCTAGGATAATATATTCTATGTGTATCTTTCAAATAAATGAACAAAGTTACATTTTAGTGAAATGCTGGGATTTTACCAGACATCCCCGGGTTCTTGGGTTTCTTTCTAACACAGATGATACAGACTCAGAATTCTCAGCCAAGTAGACCCCTTTTGTGTCAAATCCAAAAGTTGCAGTTCAGACTTCATTCATTCCCTGTAACATTTTATCACCCTCTATTTGCAGATATTCCAGAGAAGGCTATTCCTCAAAAAATCACCTGATGCTAGAAATGCCATGCTTATGTTTAGAGCAGTGCTGCTCAGGGCATGACCTCCGGCGCATGGGCATCACGGAGAGCTGGTCAGAAATGTAACTTTAGGGGCTGCCTCACACCTCCTGAGTCTGAGGTTCTGGGGGTGGGGCCCAGGAAACTGGGTGCTCACAAGCCCTCCGTGTAATTCTTGTAGCACTAAAGTTTGAGAACCACTGGTGTGGAGGTCAGGATCCAAAGTCCACTAGCAGTTCTCCGCACTCTGGAATCAAATACCACCTGTTAACGCGCTAGGAAGAGCTGCGGCTTTCTCTGGGCACTAGGAAGACAGTGAGCCGGGGTGCCCCGGCTGGTGAGGAGGCCACTATCCTGGGGGCAAGAGAGGCACCCCGGACTGTCCTTGGAGACAAAGCCTCCCGAGGAAGAGGAGCAGCCAGAGTTGTGCTTGACACACAAACTCATTTGTTGTCACAATTCACCCCCGATCCCACAGCAGTATTGCCTTGGCCTCATTTCCTCTGACAGAGGGAGTTCTGCACCAGGAGGTCTGCAGGACCACGGCAGCTGCCGGAGTGGCCCAACGCTGCTCTCACGTAAACCAGGAGAGCCAGGGAGTCATCCCCGCTGGGTCGCCAGACTTTTCTATTTAGCATCGGCTGAGCCAGATGGCCTTCCCTGCTAAGGAACTCTGACCCTCGTCTTGGTCCCAGGAGCCCAGGGAACGGCCCAGGAGAGGACGAAGAACCCGAGATGAGAACTACGTGGCGGAAGAAGCTGGTGGTTCAGATCCAATGCAATGGCAGGACTGCAAAGGGGCCAGGGTGACAGTCCTTTCCCCACATTGAGGGTCCTGGCCTAGGATACCGTTTGTGTTCCTAGTATGCCTGAAGGAGGAAGAATTGGGATGCTCAAGCACTGGGTGCAAAGTGAGTCAAGAGGAGATGCTCTGTCACTCACACACAGCTAGTCACAGCTGCCTGCCATCCCAGCGGGTCCCCCAAGCTAGCATGCTGGAGAGCTGGCTCTAACGCCCGGGCAGACTCACTGCTAACAGCCTTCTTCGAGCACTGTGGTGAGGAAATGAGAGCGGGAATGTCTGATGATTAGTTCCTTATGGCCCTGACATTCCTGAAGTACACTCTTTACACCCCTGGAACACTTCTGCATTCTTGATAGCAGGACTGCAGTGTGAGTTTTCCTCTCAGACCACTGTCTTTTATTGCCTCGCAATATCCTAGGAGCGAGACCTGCCTCCCCCTCCTCACGCCCCTCCTTCACCATGGCCACGCTCTCCACGCCATTCCTTGTTCTCTTTCTAAGAATGCAATAAACATTTCAGCACAATCTTTTCAATCCACATTATTTATAATATTCCGAACATCCATCGAGCCTGGCTAGAATGCTTGGTAATAAATCAAACTTAACAACAACAAAAGAGGAAGGGGGGAAAAAAATCACCCTTTGGCTAGGCTAAAGCCTGAGACATTTCATTCCCCAAAGGGTTTAGTTATGTTGGGAAAAGTGAGATGGGGATGAGACTCAAGGTTTAGAATGACAGAGCCAGGAACTCAAATCTATAGGCATAATCATAACTTTGTAGCAATCGCAAACAAACTGACCTCGGAGGGGTGTCAGGAGGATAAATGAGATACGTGGGAAGCACTCTGCGTGCCGCATAAAAGCAACCGGAGCCCAGTTCTCCTCTCTGGGTCCAAAAGGTCATCTCCTTGGAACAAACACACTCAGAGCCCTCCTCGCCTGGAGCCCCAGTCTTTGCTAATTAACATCCCCCTACAGGCCCGAATGTGGGGGTGAGGGGTGGGGTAGGGGGGAAGCCCTGAAGTGGGGCCTGCAACAGGGCCCAGCAGGCAGTGTGATTATGGCAGCCTGGCCACGCGGTCCGGCTCCGGTAGCCACCTCTGGGCGGTGACCCTGCCCTCCCTTCCCCACCAGTGAGGACCAGCCAGGCCACACACAGCCAAGGTCTCTCCACATCGATTCCGCTCCGGCCCGGGGGTGGGAAGCGGAACTTGTCCCACACCCATACTGTGTGGCGCTGTGTATAGTCTGACTTTCTCCTCACAAAGAGGAATCTGGCTCAAGAGCTCGCTGATGATTTCAAAATTTATCTAAACAAATGTGGAGGCCAGCATAGGCTATTGGCTAATTGCATAATTGGCCTGAGGCCTTCCTGCGTTGGCGATTTCCCCACTCGCTCTGCATCTCGCCCTGGAAACCCAAGCTGCTCAGCCCGCCGTGGAGCAGGCGAGTGTTTACGTGGCTAGACCTCAGCTTAGCGGCTCCGCTGGTTCTAGTCTGCCGAGCTCGGCCATCGGCCCGTAAGTGGTCCCTCTGACAGTTTCCTGGCTATGAGGTGCAGCTGCTTTTCTGTTCTTGCTGAAGACACTGAATATTCGATCAGGGTAACTGAATCATAATGGTCTTTTCATCGTGACGGTCTCCGGCTGGGGCTGGGGAAATGACCCTAACTGGCTGGTCAGGAGACCTTTCTATAACAATGTCAGGCAAGAAAGTAACTTTTCTTATTAAAATTGCCAAGGTCGCCAACTAATCTAGCTTCAGCACAACTACCACGTTACATTGCAACTTAATTTGCTCTTTTTATGGGTCAGATTTTGTCACCTGCTCGTTGGACTGGGTGGCAGGCAGGCCTCAACCAACGTTCTAAAGGGATTTGGTACCAGCTTTGCTTGTTCGTCACTTCCACCAGTGTCCAAAAACAACAAACCAAGTTTATGGATGCTAGCCACATTTGTTTAAAACGTCTTCTGAAACCCAGCAGCTTCTTTCTAACGCCCCCACGTCACAGGAACCACGGCGTCTTCATCGCTTGACTCTTACAGTTAATGGTCTGTTTACAACCTCCACTCCTGCTGCTGCTGCTGACACCGAGCCCTCTTCTCCAGACGCCCCGGGCTGAGCGGTTTACCCAGACCTCTTGGGGTTCTTCCTCGGTAGATTTCCACTCTCACCCCGGCACCCAAGGGGACTTCCTTCCTCAGCGCTCACCTCCTAGGCTGACCTCCTCTACCCTGGGAGCTTCCCCCAGGGCTCCTAAATGGAGGCTGGTGTGCCTGGTGCTGGGAGGCCGCTGCTGCCCTCTCTGCTTCTTCCTTTAGTCCCTCTCCCTGTCATTCTCCCTTTTCCACCTTGACCCACTTATAGATGCTATCTTCCTATCTTTACCCATAGAGTGTCCCTGACAGGTAAGGAATGGGTAAGCCCATGACTTTACAGCCACACAGCTTTGGTCCTATCCTGGCTATCCCACTGCCCATCGGTGTGATTATGGGCAAGCTACTTTGCCTGTCTGGGCCTTACCTATAAAATTGGGGAAACAGTAGCATACATAATGAATTGGGCATAGTATCTGTAACATAGTAAGTGCTCAATAAACATTCACTTGTCCTATTACTGTGTCTTTACCAGACATGTTTTATGGTGTGCCCAAAGCCCCTTCAAATGGGATGTTTCGACCAAACCTCTGGTTGAGGGGTGAGCCAAGGCAGCTGTGGTTCGCACCCCATGACCCCACCCAGTGAGCCACAGTGACGTGGGCATACAGACAGGTCCGCCAATCCACAGGCTGGCCAGCTGCCCCTGCCCATTTTAGCTTGGCTCACTAAGCTGAACTGGGCAAACAGGTTCTTCTCTCTGGAGCTGAACTAGGAGATAAGGAGCAAAGCAGGCTGGCCAGGTCCGCCTTGCTTCCGAACAACGGTAATGTGACCCTATATAAACCCAGCTTTATTGGATAATTATAGTGATTCTGTCCCCTCACCCCACCAAAAAGATCTCCCAAAGAACACAAGTTTAATAAATATCTATCTCATGCTACAGATAGATGCACTTTAAGCAAAGGATAGAATCTGACTAAAGGAATAAATTTTGGGTCATCAGTAAGATGGTTGGAAGGCCTCTGTCCTTTAGAAATCATCGTGAGATATTTAAGACATGAACAAGGTCGGTTTTAGTTAGTCACCTTCCGGCGTCCACCCCATTTCACATCCAGATTCTACAGTGTCTGAAGGTATAACCAAGATGGAAGTCTTCACAAGTCAAGGTGAGTAAGAGGACACTCTTTTCTAGGTAACTTCCCGGTCACTCTGGAGAATGTCCCCACCACTGTATCTCAGATGAAAACTCCTGAAGCTTCTGGGGCACAGGTTGTGGGTGGGGCCACAAGAGAAGGAACGGTGGGAAATGGCAGCCGGTGAAGCTTAGTGAGGGCAGGACTTAAAAGGTTCCGGATGGGACCTAGGCTGAGTCAAGAGGAGAGAAGCTAGTCATTCTCCATCTATCACTAACGTATTCTGCATTGGGTACCACGTTAGGTGCTGGGAATACAACAGTGGTCAAGATGGACCGACACCTGGCCCCAAGGAAGTTACATGCTAATGGGGGAACAGACATCCAGGTAACCACACAATGAAATAATTACAGGTCACGGGTAAGTGTTTAGGAACAAACGAGGCGCTATGATAAGAGGTACCATAAGGGAGTGGTCAGATATGGCCTTCTGTCACAAAAAAACAAAACAAAAACAGCTGGGCGAAGGCCATTCCAGTTGGAGGGAGTAGAAACCACAGAATACCTGGGGAGTTCTCAGACTGGAAAGAGAGCCACTGTGGCTAGAACTGGCTGATGAGGAAGAGAGAAATCAGGATGAGTTTGCTGGTAGAACAAGGGATTAAGTTCTGTAGGACCTTGGAGGCCACGGCAAGGAGATGGATTTCATTCAAGAACAAGGGAAGCCACTGATGGGTCTACGCAGGGAGTAGCAACATCTCATTTGTGTTATACAGACACTCATGCCACTGTGTGGAGACTGAAGGGCACAGTCTTCGGGGACAAGGAAAGCCAACAAGGCCTTCTTGAGAGAACTCTCACAGCATCGAGGCAAGAGGGTGGGGTGAAGGGGTGGTGGCAATGGAGATGGGGCATTTGAAATATATTTTAGGATAGAGTTAACAGAGCTTCCTTCTGGATAAGAAAGAAGGCTGTGATGATAGAAGGAGAGGAAACAAGATTTCAGCTTGGAATAACTAGGTCAATGGCGCCATTTACTGAAATGGAGAGAATGAGGGGGTTCTGGCCACGCTGTACAGTGATTCAAGCTAAGGTAGCAAACACGCAGTTGGATGAGCAGTCTAAATCTGAGGCTCGGAAGATAGAGCTTGCTGGGCACAAAACAGTAACTCCATGACGTCTGCTGTAGAGCTGTGCGAGAGATCCGCAGGAGAGGAGACACACAGGGCCCCGAGAGTTGTCACATGGAACTTGGGCAATGGGAACCTCTGAAAGGCTTTACTTAGTGGGGAGAAGTGGTGGTGGTGGGGGGAAGGGCTGATAAAGCAAACCCACATTTCCCAAAGCTCGCACTGGCTTCAGTGTGGAGAACAGATTTGGAAGGAGAGGGGTTGGAGAAAGAAAGATGAGTTAGGAAACAAAAGGAGTAATCCTGAAGGCGACAGCATCTGAAGGACAGAAGGACAGAAGGACAGAAGGGTACAACTTCCACAGGTACAAGGAGGGAGAATCAGCAAGAACAGACATCTGCTTGGACGCGGGGCCTGGGCGAGAGGGAAGCGTCAGGAACAACTCCTGAGAATCTGGCTTGAGAAACTGAGCGGTTGGTGGTCTTGCTCATCAAAACAGAAAACAGGGACAGAAGAGCGGGGCTGGGGAAGATCACGCGTCCAGTGTGGACCTCTTGGGTATTGCTCTGAGCAAGTTTTGACAGCACACTATTTGCTTTTCTTCCACTGGGATTACATAGAACTTGTCTGTTGGGCTAGCGAGCCACTGAGGAAAATTTCTTGTTCTGGGGTTGGAGAGGGAGGGTTGGGGGAACTGCATCTACTGTCCGTATCCTAAATGTAAAGCAGATACAGTCCCTTGGAGTGCTTATAAAAGTGGTAAAAGGCTCAGGTGTGGGTCCAGCGATGGCTAGTAGAGGCCTCCCGGCAAGGCCCTCTTTGGGGTTTTCTGCTCACACTCACGTCAGAAGCTCAGTGCGATGCCACTTTCCCATGCCCCCTTCTATCCCAAGACTCCCAGGTACCCATTCTATGTTTCTGAACATTTGATAATATTTGGGTTGGTACTTGATATTTTCTTACTAAATCCCTCCTCTTTGACATCCTAGGATGCACGCCTTCATTCTTTATATTCCTTCAAACATTACATTGTTTTAAAGATGGCAAGAGAGTTTTCAACAGGAAGGCCTGTAAGGGGAAGCCATGCTTTTTACTGATGAAGCATCAGTGCCTCCAGGTTTCTGTTTTCTTATAGATCGGCATCACCCTGGTCCTTAGACTCAGCTCTTTCTCAGTGTCGAGAGGGGTCAGCCAGAGGGAAGGTCACTCTTCCCTGTGCTTCACACTGCGCTCGAAACCGCCTTGGCCAAGAGCAGAACCGAGAGTCTGCGCTCACCTGCGGCAGCACGCCCACCTGAAGGAGGGACCCGGGAGGGAGGATCCAGGGAAGAGCTGGACTTACAAACCTGACCACATGAAAAAGCGAGTGGCGCTATGGGGGTGAATGTTCTTACCCAAACGGAAGAGCTGCGAGTGCCGGTCGTCCAGCACCCGGCACCTAAGACCCAGCACAGGATGAAGCAAGAGCACTGAAGTGCTTGTTGTGGAACCAGGTGGGGGCACCAGGGGGGAAGGGTGCAGAGCACTGGACAGGTGTCCCCAACAGGACAAATGGGGTTCACAATGACAGACCCCAGATCAGAAGGTGACCCCGAGCGACGAGCACCCGAGAGGAGGTGCTGTACAAAGCTCCCACGGCCGCCGGAGGCACTCCTGAGCCCTCTGCCACCTAATGGTCCCTTTCCCTCCCACAAGCAGTTGTGGAGCATCAGAAATTACTGTTCTTAAATGAAGGAGGCTTTTCCTTTCCGAACTAGTCAGCCTTCTGTGTTTGAAACAGAATTCTCAGAGTGTTCATTTCATGGGGTCAAGCCTAGGCCCAAGAAAAGGACGCACCATGCCATGCCAACTTGGAACGCAGAGCCTTTGCGATGGAGGGAACGCCGCCCTTTCATTTCATCAGCTTACAGGGCACGCATCTTTTAAAATTGAAAACAATTTTCTTAAGCAACTAAATGTTTCCAACAAGTTCTGTCTACAGGGATTAAATTATAGTTCTGGAATTATTTTATTAATCAAACACAAATTTATTATTGTCTAGTCCAAAAACCCTGATGGAAACTGTGACCTGAATAATATTCAAGGGTTTTCTTTTGAAGCTGAGAGCCAGCAATTACTATTCTGGAAAAGGCAGTTTCACTGGGGTGCGTTTCCTCAGGAGAGGAAATGATTTTTGAGAATACTGAAGCCTTTTTTATTCTAAAGCAGGCGAGCAACACCTGTACACAATCTTTCTAGACAACAATAAGACTTTTCTGAGGTTTCATGTCATGACCGTTTAATTTAATAGCTCTGAGAGTTTAAGCAGGACACTAATACCTCAGTTAACTGGCACGATTGGTGAACTGGGGATTCCAGTTAAGTTAATTTTTCCATCCACTAATAGTAGCCCATTTATGCAATGAAATTTCCTCGGCAGGATACAGGGGATCTGGACATCTCTTTCCAGGTATGCACAATTGTATGTTTTGTCTCTCAGTTTTACATTTTTAAAAAGAAAAATCAGCATTCTGCCCTCCATAAATCTTCAAATTAGTAAACCAATAAGCAACCACATATAAGAAGGGGAGGTCTGGAGGGGGGAGAGGGAATGAAAGAGAAAGAGAGAGAGTGAGAAAGAGAGAAAGTTTAACTCTGATAATCTCAGCTAAAGAGAACAAACCTAGGAAGAAAAATAAAATCTCTTTCTCTCATCCATGCAGCATCCGTTCAGCATGCTGGACACTGACCTGCACCCAGGGACAGAGATAAACCATCCATGGCTCTTTAACCACAGAAGCTCACAGTTTACATATAGGTAAAACCAAAAACTTCACAAGATATGAGAAATGACAAGTGTTTAAATTTTTTTTCTTTAAAACACACATAAAAAGCATATTTTATTGCTTTTGAAAAGTCAAAGCAAATGAAATGTATTTTTTTAAATAATTGTGAAAAGAAAATAAATGTCAAGTTGTCTCTAATCTTTTAACTAGCAGAAGAAGGACTGATTTTATGTCCTGACTTGAACTTAGGAGAATTGAAAGCTTCGAAAGTTCTCAGAAATGCAGCAGGTAAACGGGTAAAAATAATTTTAAAAAAGTCCTGATTTGACTTGCATGGGACCCAAAGACCCTCGGTCCTCCTCCGTCTCTTGCTAGCTTTATGTTTTAATTAACAGATGCAAAGTCTTTCAAAGTCACGGTGGGGCGTGGTTTCCTCCCTCTGATGGTTTCCAGCAGGCAACCTTGGCCTCAGGATCTTAAGTTTTCTGTGACACTGGGCTCCACGCTCCCTGCTCCCAGGCCCTCCCCTCGGGAGATCCTGAATCAGTGGTTCCGGGATGAGGCGCTGGAATTTGGATTTTTAGTAAGAATATCATGTGATCCTTATCTTCAAGGAGACTTGGAAAAGATGGCCATGGACAATATAATTTGCCTAAGAATAGAGAGCAGATTCCCAGGCCTCAGGATCGGGAGACCCAGGCTCAGTAAACCTGGGGTCGGGTTCAGGAATCCGCATTTATAACAACACCACTGGTAACAACATATGGTCAACAGAGAACTGCCCTTGTTGCTGATGAGCCGCCAAACTCTAATCTGCAAGTGTTGGACATAAAACAACCCGGATCAGGAGGCACCGAGGTGGAGATCCGGAGTAGCGACAAGGGGGGCATCCGGGACATCTGGGTCCCCTGCGCCCCAGGCTGCTTTCTGCAGGGCCTGACCTAACCTCCATGGACCGCTTGCTTCTCCAAGACCTGCCTCCGGAAGCCAGGGCAAGCCCAGAGCATTATGGGTAACAAAGTGCCTGTCTGTCCCCACACGAGGCAGATCTAGGATGCCCACGGGCGCAACTCCGGTAGTCTCAAACGGCGATCGCTTGACGGAAAGGAACACAAAGTGGCAAAACGACTTTTGGAACGGTCATGGCCGGTTATATCATGCCTGGAAATCGCAAATGAAACTATTACATGTACCATCGCCCGGTCATAAATGAACACATTGTTTACCACAAATTCTGCCGAAATAAACCTGTCTTCACATACAGTTGCTAAGGCATTTGCGCTTAGAAAAACAAATACTTTAAAAGACAAACAATACCTTCACATTTTCCCCTCAAAAGTGACTAATTTGCTCAGTGCCTCTGAGAAGCTGGAATGACCCTCTTCTGGAATCCCCACAGAACTCACTGCATTTCGCACTTGCTCCTAACCATGCGGACCTCTTTGGGAATGCCAAGGGAAATAGCAGACGTGGTAAAGCTAGAAAGAGAGAAAAAAACAGGGCAAGATCCTACGTGGGATAAAAACTCCACTTGAACGCTTCCCCATGAGGTCAGTCTACGTTCTGTCCAAATGGTTGAACTCCGAAAGTCCCTCAGCAGCTCCGCTGCCTCGACTTCAGATCTCTGCCCACACCCCACACGGCTGGAATCTGCAACTTAAATATTCAGCATGCAAACAAAGTTCCCGAACCGTTAGCGCAGGATTCTCCTCCACGGGGAGACAGAAAGGCACACGCTTCAGCCCACACACATGCACCGATCCCTGGCTCCGACACGTCAGTGTGCAACACGAGTGTTTGGCTTTGGGAGACGATACTGTCTGCTGTGGGTGGGCAGTTAAAACAAAGCTTGTCTTGAATACCGCCTGAGCTGACGGTTTTTATGCACGGATAGCATAGCGCACATGGTTCTTTTTCATTTCGGACAGAAAAAGCACGTGTTTAGCACAGGTTGTGGGAGGCTTTGCAGCGGTATTTCACCTCAATACATCTTTCAAGTTGATAGCCTGTAAGCTCACGGCTTTGGTTCTCGTCCTCAGCCTCAGACAACTCTAAGCTGTCCACGGCAGCTGCAGAGACCAGGCCTTTAAATGAAATAAAGAAATAATTGCTTCAGGGAACAAAGGGAAGGGGGAAAAGCCCTGTGAGCTGAACTACATGGCCCCCGGGACTGCGTGTGGTATGTACCCCTGATTAATACTGTTCAGTGTGGTGAGAAGGAGTCCCTGAGCAGCCTCAGAGACCAGAAGTGTGATGTGAGTTCCAGAGGATACCTGGGTTGCAACTGAGCTATGACCAAGGGCCGCAGCTCCCAGGGTCTCTGCCTTATCTTCACTGTGGGAATAGCATGCCTGCCTCAGGCTGTGATGCAGGCTGGCGGGAATGATATATGTAATGTGCTGATTCTGTGAAACAGCAAATCCATCGCCCACGGTTATCCCTGCCCCTCCCCAACTCCACCCACAGGGGAACATGGTACAAACCCATAAACCAAAAGAATAGGGCAGAAAATGATATCCAACCAGGTACATCAATAAAATGTTGAAAGTAAATGGACAGGTGGTAAATGACTTAGAGTAAAAGATGAAACAGTGATGGGGAGACGGGACCCAATGTAGAACATTGACTGGTGCGCTGGGTCCCTGGAAAGGCTCAGAGATGGGAGGGGCCGGTATTTCTGAAGGAAGAGCTAAGAGCAGGGGGACTGATTAAGACTCTATGAGGACCAGTTCCATCCCAGGTCCCCCATCACCCACACAACTAGGCAAACCACCTCTTCACTAGCCTCTCAGGGAAGAGGCTCAATGGAGAAATCGGGCTAAAGGGGTTCCGAACATGGGGCGATGGGCTCAGAAAAAGAAAGGGATGGGCAAGGGGTTGGAAACAGGGAGGTTAAATATCAGTTTTCATATGAAATGGTGAGCTCGCTGTCCCCGCCCCCTACGAGGCTCCCAGACACTAACAGTAGGGCCCCTCTCGGCAGAAAGGGACGAAGCAGAGAAAATACCTGACAGAAATACTACATCTGGGGTCCCCAATAAAATGACGAGTTCCTTCCTGTTTGATGAAACCTACAACTCAACACGGCTACCCATGCATATGGAACTTGTAGATGTCTTTTTAGTGCCTCATTCTTTTTTGTTTGTTAATCCGCACCAGAGGATATTTTGATATTTTTTTCCCATTGATTTTTGGAGAGAGCGGAAGGGAGGGAGGGGGATAGAGAGGGAGGGGGGAGAGAAGAGAGTGAGAGAAACATCGATGTAAGAGGAACACATCATTTGGTTGCCTCCTCACGTGCCCCAACTGGGTTGGGAATCAAACCTACAACCCAGGTACGAATCCGTGTGCCAGCCGAAACTCTACCACAGAGCCACACTGGCCAGGGCTAGTGCTTCATTCTTCAACATTAATAGGTAGCCAAGCGTAAATAGACATTTGACCAAAAAAAAAAAAAAAAAAGACAAAAATCAAACTCACCCCCCCCCCAACAACAATAAAACAGAAAAAAGAATTCAGCAAAAAGATACAATGCAAAGTGCAGAAGAAAACTGTAGAGAAACAATAATATACTCAGAGATATATTTTATATCTATGAAACTAGAATAGAATACTTTAAAATCAGAAAACTTAAGAGTTAGAAAAATAAGACAGCAGCAAAAAAGATGTTCAATAGAAGAATTTGAAGGTGTAGTGAAAGAAGTGCTCCAAAAATGAACACAAAGATAAAGAAATGAAAACCAGGAGATGGAATGATAAGGGAATGCGAGGACTAACCGGGAGGCCCAGTTCCCTCCTCTCGCTTCCTCTGCTGGGAAGGACACTCTGGGGGCCTCCCCGCTTCTCCCCACTTGACCTGAGGTCGGCTTCAGAAGAAGATGCACATGGCCGGGCCTGAGAGCGAGTTCTGGGAAGCCAGTTTCTGTCAGTTCCAAACATGGTATCAACGCCAAAAAACATCGCTATCAGCCAAACAGCGTTTCTGTGCATTCTCTAGAGTCGCCGTTAAATTATATGCTTTAAGTGCTGAGACACATATTCAGTACCAGGAAATAGCTTGCCTTTCTTGAAAATATGTGTTTCTTTTCTATTAGATATTGTCATTATTTAACACACCCCAGTTCGCCTTTTTGTGTTGTTTTTTTTTAGGATTCTATTCTTGGTGTTAAATTGGACACTCAGCCTGGCGGGCGTGGCTCAGTGGTTGAGCGTCTACCTGTGAACCAGGAGGTCATGGTTGGATTCCTGGTCAGGGCACATGCCTGGGTTGTGGACTCCATCCCCAGTAGGAGGTGGGCAGGAGGCAGCCAATCAGTGATTCTCTCTTATTGTTGATGTTTCTATCTCTCTCTCCCTCTCCCTTCCTCTCTGAAATCAATAAAAATAGAGTTTTTAAAAATTGGACACTCAAACATGTATTAATTTAGCAATTTGACCTATTCTATTTAGGTTCTTATATACAGTATATTTAAACATTTTCTATAGAAATGTTTAGACCTTTGAGATTTTACACACACACACTATGTTGTAAGCTACCCCACATACTCTTTGGAATACAGAGGTTACAACTTACAAATAAAATTTATCCCAGGATAGAATTTGGACTGTCTTTGTTCCAGAATCTACCAGATTCTTCTATTTCAAGATGGGGGGAGAAATGAGGCTTTTAACAGTCCGTAAGCCTTGCTAGCCAGTCTTCTTACTTGCTCTGTATCCTCAGTCTTGGTCTACAGGCCAGACTCCATGAACCTATCTATTTATGCTACTGTGCATATTTTCCTGTTGTTTCCTAGGAAAAGCTCTTTTTGAAATCCCGAAGCCCTGCCTTAGCTGAACTAAGGGGAAGCAGGGCTGTCCTTCTCACATGTCTGTGTGTGTCCGAGTGTTGGATGCGGCCGGCTCACAGACCAGAACCAGAATTCGGGACGGAGCCATTAGAGTTGGGGGCAGGTGCTGTGAATCCAGGCGGTACAGGACCAGGGCAGAGGTGGACGGACGCTGGGCCTGCCCACTGGGCAATGCCTTCATGTGGTCAGAGACAAACTTCAGACAAATAAACAGATACCAATATGGATCTTATAAGGCTAAGAGCAAAAGCATCGTAAAAGTCGGTGACAGGATCTCAATCTTGGTGCCGGTCAGGGGCCTTGGGCGGGACGGCCTTGGAGACCTGCCCTGCAGGCTGGGCGTGGCACCGCCATGCAGCGGAGCCGAGAGTAACAGGCACGCAGGACCGAGAGGGCTCCCGGTTCCTGGGTCAGGGATTTGGAATGCTTTTGCCAAGCCACAGTTCGGGACAAAAATAGGATCTGTTTATTAAACTTGTCTCCTTCATAATACAACACAGACTTAGGAGGATAATCACACAGCAAAGTAAAGGGCAAGCCCTCTCATATTTCTCTAGCTACCTGTGAAACGCTGATCTCCATCACGCTTTATTCTGAGGCTACAGAATAAGTTTCCTCTTCCCACCTCCAATGAAAAGGACCGCTTTTTAAAATGTGCCATCAAACCCCTGCCCAGCACAGCTCCATTCTGGCTGCAGCTGGCCAGGGCTTCAAATCCTCCCTTACCCTCCTGAGCTGGTCGGGAAAAGCAGAGCCAGCGAGCCTTCCCCGCGGTGTCTCCTCAGTTCCTGTGCCCCCAATCCTCAGACACCACTCGGTATTCAAATGTCAAGCTCTCTACCTTTCTCCCCAGACACGTGGCCGCACAGCTGGCCGGGCAAGCTGCCTTTCTGAGGACTATTTTCCTTGCAGATTAAAGTGACCTGACAGAGACAGAAGAAGCGTGAATGTTGGACAGCTTTCATGATGGGTGCTGGTTGGCTAAGCAAATTAAAATTCTATTCGCCAGCATTACTGAATTGCGCCAAGTCACTACAAAATGGCCAGGAGACTGTAGCCACATACCTCCATGTCTGTTAGACAAAGGAGAAAAATAACAACACAACACTTCCTGGTGCCACGCACGTTTGAACTCATTCACTCCTCCCAGGTCTCCTGCTGGGAGAGATTTCTCCACACCTTGTTTCCTGTGTTATGTCGCCCTTCTCACTAACAGTGCTTTGCTGGCCTGCGGTCAAGTGAGCAAGATGCAGTGGCAAACGGCAGAGCAATAGGTCAACAACCCAGGCCTCAGTTTCCCGGTAAAGTGACAGAAACAAGGGTGCTCAAGGTCACAGCTGGTAAGTAACGGAGCTGGATTCAGATCCAGGAAGTCAGACCAGAGCACTTCACTCTCGACCACTGCAGGACCGCCTTCCTGCGAAGCCAACTCATGCTCTCTGACCAGGTTGGGAGGCTCCCCAGGAAGCCTGGAACTGCAGAGACGATTTTTAGAGAGAGGTTATAACTCGGGCATGGGAGGGGGATGACTTATGTTCGTGAGGCAGCTTGGAGAATTCTCAAATAGTTGCTTAAGGTCCTTTTGAGTTTGTCACTACACTGACACAGAAGATGAGCTGAAGTCCAGTGACCCACCCAGAAGACATTGTTATGGGAAAGGACTCTTAAAAAAGCATGAGCGGAGGGAATGTGGTACCTCAGTGATGAGGCATCAGGAGGAAGTGGGGGGCCAGGTGGGCCCTAATCCAATCTCTTCCCCCCTCCCCCCCATCAACAGTGGAAAAGCCAGGTGAGGGTGCAGTAAGAAGGTGACTGACTGACTGCAACTCAAGGACAGGCCTCACCGCAAACGAACTCTGCTGGCACCTTGATCTTGAACTTCCTGCCTCCAGAACTGGGAGAAATGGATTTCTGTTGTGTAAACCACCCGGGCTGTGGTATTTTGTTATGACAGCCCGCGCAGACTGATACTCTGAGCCTTGGCCTTGCCACCCCTGGCCCTTGGCCAGCACGGGTTCATCTTTCAAAACCCCGAGGAATCTCTTCTCTGCAGTCTTTCTCACCCACCCAGCCGCCTCCTCCTCGATGCTCTCACTACATAAAGAGATTTTATCTTAGGATCCATACACTTTATTGACTTCAATTTTTTTTTTTTTAAGGAGTCTGTCTGCCCCTACTAACTCAGAGCCCTTTGAAAGAAGAGACTATCTCACTCAACCTTGCGGTCCGAGTCCATGGCACATGATTGTTTATGGCCTAAATGAAGAAATGAGTGGATTGAGGACACTGTCTTAAAAATGCACATTAATATAAATGTTATGACATGATATATTCACTCACTCATTTATTCAACAATCAAGAGGTAAATGGTTAGGAGAAAAAAAGAAGTGAATCATTAAAAGAGAGGACTACAAAATGGGGACATTTCTAGATAATAAAGAAATGACAAAATGAAGAATTAGCTGTGTAAGAGAATACAAATACCAGCTATTTGTATGAACTACTTACCGTGTGGCATGATTAAAATCTATAATTAAATGTGCAGGATGGAGTGTGGGCTAAGTGAGCTCCAACTTGGGGCCCGTGGTGGTGGAATCCTGCCTCTGCTCATACAGTCAGGTGACGGGGCAAGTTACTGGGCTTCAGTGGCCTCATCTTTTTTTTTTGGAACAACAACAATTTCACTGAAGTGTAACACAAATACAGAAAAGCACACAGTTGTTAAGAAAAGAGCTCAGTGAATTTTCTAGTTGCCAGATCCCATAAACGGGGATGACAGCAATACCTCCCATGTGGGGTGAGCATGAAGGTTGGATGACACAATGCTTGTGAGGTATAAGAAAGGTGCCCTAACACAGGGAGCCCCCCTACATTTCAGCTCTCATTAATGCATGCTTGCCTAATGTAACTGCAATTCCAGACCTGATTCAGAGAGGTCCAAACCCTGGGTCATTGTTCACATAGCCTGGCTCAAGAAACATTGTGAATACTACTCCCAACCCACTGGTGAGTACGGAAATTCACCACCAGAACCGAATATGAGAACCTCATTACTGCCACCTCTCCTGCCACTCTGGTTTGGTGCAGTGACTCTTCATCTACTTAAAATGCCAAGTAAGCTGGGAGTTATAAACAGGCTAAAGGAGGCAACAGAATCGATTTGGGAATGCTGCCCTGGTTGGTACAGGAGACAGAGAAAGCGAAAACCTTCCATTTCAGCACGTGACTTCTGAAACCAGCACGTAATGTTCCAGTGCCCGCAGTGGCAGACAGCAACGTGTGTTAGCCAAGGGCACAGCCAGAGGCAGTTTCTGAAAGGACAGTGTGGGGCCCAGGGTACACTAAGCAGCATTCCTAAACACCAGCTGCCTCCATGCACCTAACAGGCCAGGCCACACGGTCACCTAATCAGGGGTAACCTGGTGAGTAAAAGCAAGTCGTTTCTGCTCCCAAACGTCCTCCGACCAGATCCCACCACCAGGAATTACTGTTGATGTCCCACAGGACAACACTTTCCATCCCCAGTATCTGAGCACGAATGGACTCAGGGAGCCCTTTGCTCAGGAGCAAAGCAGGTGGGCAGGAGAGGCGCACAGGATTGAGGATGTGATGTGAGGAAGTGACCAGTGGGGAGGGCGCTGGGGGAAGAGTCGGGTGCAGACGAGGAACTGCCTGACCTCCCTCTGCTTCTGCCCAGGGCAGGAGCCCAGGTTTTCCTAAGTGACCTTCCAACACTGTCCTCACCTGTCCCACGGCTGCCTTGTTGTTCCCCTCTTGCAAGTACCAGACATACTTCCATTGTCCACCTGAGCGGCATTCCCCTTTGCAAACATTCCCGGGCAGCTCCTCAGAAGGTCCAGGTTCCCCAAGTAGCGAGGGCAGATGTGGCTGAGAAGCAAGATGCTGGCGGGGAATGTGCAGCCTGTGACCAATTAGCCAGATGGGCTAACCTTCCCACCTGGCTTTCCTCTGCGCTGTCTGTGAGCTCTCTCTCTCACTCTCCTGCACTCTCCATTAGCTGAAGAAGGTCATTTCCCTTTGGCCTGCGGGGCTCATTGTCTGAGGGCCATCTTGGGTTCACATGTGCTCCTGGGGACTTCAGATGGCACGGTGACCAGGACAAGCTTCCTCCAACATGCACTTGAGCCCAGGCACCGTGACCTTTTCTCCGAGAGTCGTGTCTCATCATCGTTCCTCCACACGTTTGTTTGTGAGCTCCAACTTCAGCTGGTGCAAATGTGCTTACATGATTAATTCCAAACATATGCGGCACGGAATCTCAATCTGACCATATCTGCATATCATTTACAAAGCAAACTGAGGCGCTGGATTTTAGCTATAAAACCCCTGATGTGGGAGAGGGAGGGGGACTCACTGCCCTTTTCTGTAGCCATTCTTGCGCTATTTAGCATTGATTACACCATTTCTTGCTTCCAGTGTATGGAGCAGGGTTACTTAGCTTTCTAGAAGCAATCCTCTCAAGTTCTTTGTTATTCTGAATGAAATGTAAACTCCTTTACTTTCATCTTGGGTTTGCCTCAATCAAGGAACTTTCCCAAGTGCTGGAGAGGAAAGGAACTTTAAATGGTTATCTAGTGAGATCTTTGAACTTAGGCCTGGTATGAACATAAATCACACAAGATAAACATTTATCTCGCCTATTTTTACAAATTTCCAGAGTTGAAAATTCCCCAATTGTTTCAAAAGCCAAAGAAATTAGATCTGACACATATTTACACAGGCATTATCATGCCTTACACATTCGCTTTCCCTTCCAGACGTGGGTTTACTTTCCCAAGAAGAGTGCCATTTGCGAACACAAAACAAAATGACAAATGAAAGTTCTTCCGACCAGCACACACTTCCCATGCAAACACTTTCTGACTGGCATTTCCTCTCCATCTCTTTCTTCTTCCTTTGGCTATGGAGGCAGCACATGCTGTCTTGCTTAGGTCATCTCCAGCATCACTGAAAACTGTGTCCAAGGTCAGCTTCTTACACTGTTCCATAAACATCCTTACATTTACAGAGATGTGCACCCACGTCGTCCACCACCACACTTAACAATTCTTCACCAACCCACCCACAAATTCTTCTGTACACTTGTCGTTTCAGATCAGATCTTTGCACTTTCTTCCTGTTCTTTTTATTTTGGCAAACTTGTTCCCCGAATCATGTGTAAGAACGACACACTTAGAATGTCTAGTATTCATCTTTGGTTGTAAAGCCGAACATAATTATTAATGGATGGGAAGAGAGTATGGCTTCCATGCCTAAAGAAAAGCCATAGCATCTGGCATTAGGAGGCATTCACAATAACTTGAGTGATGGAAGAGGGACAGATACTAAGTCTCTGAATGCCTCATTAAGAGTTCCCTGGGTTATGTAAAAGCTATACAGGGAGGAAAGCTTTAAAAACTAGGTGTCAACATTGGAGCATTTTATGTTTAGGATGAAGATAAAACGCTGAGATGAAGATGTATAAATTAAGGAGGTCCCCTTCCATTGGGCACTAGATATGTCTGTTACTGCAGATGAACTTTAGAATCATGATGTCAAGTACGCCCCAAACTCCCTCTGAAATTCTAAATTAGATGGTATGAAATTTATATATCAACTTAGGGAAAATCTCTCTACAATGCAGGCCAGCCTATCTTGAAATACAGCATACCCCTACATTTAATCAAATCTTCTCTGTCGATAGCTATAATTTTTCCTGTCTCTCAACTGTTACCCCAACCAACCTGCACACCAGTCCAATAAAATGGCCTGCGTGCACCCTAAGCGAAACACAATAACCCACATTTCAGGGAGAGAGACAAGACTCCAGCAGCCCAAAGAGAAACTGTCCCCATGACTCTCCTAACAGAGGAAGGAGGACAATGCGGGGCTCTGCTCTCCATCACAGGGAAAGCCAGCCCGTGGCAGGAGAGAGTGACCAAGTGGATGCAGCCCCACCAGCGACCCAGATGGTGTGTGTGAAACAGAAAGAAGCACTCTGTCCTCACCGTCGTAAAACTGCTGTCCTAATACCAGGTGTACCGGTTAATAATGCATATTTTGTAATCAAAGAAAACAGGATAATTTCAAGAGAAACATCAAAACTGCTTTATTCAAAGTAATGTCCATCGCTAGCTACACATTTCCCCCATTTTTCAGGTAATTTGTGGATACCGTCCCAATAGAACTTTCTTTGTTTTGAGGCAAACCATTCAAAGACCCAATTTTCCACTTTTTCATACGTTTTGAAGTGCTGCTCAGAAAGTGCGTGTGCCGTCGATCAGAACAAGTGGTCATCTGAAGGAGCAAGGTCTGGTGAATACAGCGGGTGGGTTAATACTTCCCAGGCAAGATCTTTGAACGTGTCTTTAACTGGTTTTGAAGTGTGTGATGGTGCGTCATCATGAAGCAAAATTACTTTGCCATGTCTTCTGGCCCATTCTGGTCCTTTCACGATCAAAGCGTGGGTTCCAATTGATTGTTGTCGGTAGCAATCGGTATTAACGGTTTCACCTGGTTTTAGAAGCTCATAATACACCACACCGTCCTGATCCCACCAAATGCAGAGCATTGTCTTCTTTCCGAAGCGATTTGGCCTTGCAGTCGATGTTGATGGTTGACCTGGATCAACCCATGATTTTGTGCATTTGGGATTCTCAAAATAAATCCACTTTTCGATGCAATTCAATGCAAAAAAGACTTTTGTGCCGTTGAAGGAACATTTTACTGATGACTTTTCGGTTTTCCATTTGTCTTTCATTTAGTTGATGTGGCACCCATTTTCCTTCCTTTAAAATCTTTCCCATTGCTTGTAAACGGTCAGAAATTGTTTGCTGAGCAACGTTTAATCTTTCTGCAAGTTGTTTTTGAGTTTGACATGCATCTTCATCCAATAATGCTTGTAATTGTTGGTCTTCAAACTTTTTCGGTTGACCTGGATGTTCTTTGTCTTTCACGTCGAAATCATCACTTTTAAAGCGTTTAAACCAGCGTTCACAAATATCTTGAGATGGAGCATGTTCACCATAAGTTTCCCGAAGTATTCAGCAGCACTTTTCTTCAAAATAAAGTAATGAATTAAAACTTCCCACAAATGCTCTTTTTTTTTGGCACGAAATTCAACATTTTTAAGTGTAAAAATCTGTGATACACCTTCAGCAAATTTGACATATGAAGTTGTGAAGCTTGCTGTCAATACAACAAAACAGCATACGTATCAAATCGCATATATATCAACATAATTGTAACTCCATCTATTGAAAAAAATCCGCATTATTAACCGGTACACCTGGTATATACAGCTGTGGTGACGATGCTGACGAGTGGCAAGCCCTTAGTTTAGAGGTGCCCACTGCGTGCTCTGAATAACTGAACCCTGCAGACCTAACGGAGAGTCCTGGGAGCTTTGAGACTCAAGCTCTACTTCCCAAGGCCTCAGAGCCGTCTTGACTCCTGTAGTCCTTCCCTTGAGCTATGATCTCCTCAATCACAATTATGGTTAATGCCCACCCCCCCTTTATTTTGCCTCACCTAAATTTGGGTTTTGAACTTAGTGATCCTATTTCTTGTTGAGTTTTTGTAGCTATTGCTAATGTGATCTTTTTTCTGTTCCCTGTGACATTTTCTGATTTATGGGTGCTTTATGAGAAAACAATCTTGTATATTTATTTTATAATTGGCAAAGGACTTGGCTTTCTTTTTAGTTTTCCCATTGATTCTCTTGAATTTTCCAGGTAGGAGATTGTAAATATTTACAAAGATGATGATAATTTTGATTTCTACTTATTAATTAATTTGCATACTGCAGAGGCTAGGTCTTCCAAGTTAATGATACATATCAATGGTGAATGGGGACGTTCTGATTTTCTCCCCAATCTGATCTTCTCACTTAGCTTGTGATCGTTATGATGCAGCATGATAATAAAGTGCCCTTTAATTCCCACTTTGAACAGTTGCTTTCTTTTTATAACTAAAAATGTTTTTATTGATTTTAGAGAGGAAGGGAGAGGGATAGACAGAAACATTGTGAGAGAGAAACACTGATCGGCTGCCTCCTGCACACCCCCTACTGGGGATTGAGCCTGCAACCTGGTGATGTGCCCAGACGGGGATTCGAACTGTGTGACCTCCTGGTTCATGGGTCGACACTCAACCACTAAGCCATACGAGTGGGGCTGAACAGTTGCTTTCTTTTTAAAAAAAAAAAACACACACCAACAACTAAGAATAGACATTCAGTTTTATTAAATACCTTTTTATTGTGTATTAAGGTGATCATATGACTTTTTCCATTTATTAATGTGAAGAAATATGTTACTATTTCACTAACCACTCTTTGCATTCTGGTTGACTTGGGCACAGTACTTTATTCTTTTAAAAGAGTACTGAATTGCTAGAGTTTTATTTATGATTAAGTGAGACTGGACTACAGATTTGTGTGTATATGTTGTCTTTGTTGGGTTTTGATATCCGAGTTATGCACACTTCATAAAAGTGAAATGGGAAGCTTTCCTGTTTCTCTATATTCTGAAAACAGTTTTACATAACATGCAAATTATCTTTCTAGGGATGTTTGAAAGAATTTGCCTATAAAACTGTTTAACACCAGAGCATTTTGGGGGAAGATATGTGCTTTTGTTTTTCCTTTGTGCCATTATACTTGACATACATTTATCTAGTTGATTAGCCTTTTCAAGTAGACAGCTCTGATATTTATCAACACATCTATTACTTATACATATTCAAATGCACTGAATGGTCATCCTCCTCTAAAAACTATCAACAGCTTTTTCTGACTAAGGATTAATTACATTTGCATTCTCCATGTTTTAATATCTCAGTTGGCCTATTTTAATAGTAATTGCTGAACCAGAAGACCTGGTAAGAGCCAGATCCTCTCTGCAGGGCACTGATACTGCCTTGTCAGTACCCATACCCCTCTGCCCAGGCCAGCAGTGCTGGCAACACTGGTTTCTGTGCTATTAATGACAGGTCTTTATGTGCTTGGTTTTCTACGCCTGCTTTTTAAGGAATTTATTCACACTCACACAACTTAATCCTAAAAATTAGGTGGTAGGAGATTGCTTAACAGCTTTCTATTAAAATAACTATAATAATATAATTAAATATATTTAGAGATAATGCACATGCGGTAGTTAAAGAAATAAATGCTTCGACATAATTTGTTAACTTTAAGCAAGCCATTACAAGAAAGCGATGAGCTCATGCAAGAATTGGCCAGATTACGAGAAGAGATGGAAGGAAAAGTCTAGAAAACGGGGGCCTTGCAGAGCTGGAAAAGGCAAGCGGCTGGGCCCCGAACAGGGGGGATGCGACTGTGGGTGACCCAGCCTTTCTTAATGCCTCCCCGGAAGCCAAAGAAAGAGGGTCAGCCCAGTGGCATTGGTCAGGTTTACGGTCGTCCCTCCTAAATCTATCATTTCAGGTAACCCCAAAGGGGCTACTTTGAAAACAGGGAAGAAGCATTAATCTAATCAGAAGTCAGAAAACCAATCAGAACTACGTAGAGAGATGGAACTCGAAGGTGGTGCCGGGCACAAGGAATGGAAGTCCCATAAGTTGGAAAGAAACCCCAGTCCTGGGGAGGAGACGGGAAGGAGAGGTACACATAGCTTGTGTTTTAGTCTTGAGGTCGCTAGACCATGGGCAGCCACCTCAGAGCCAGCTGGAGAAGACTTCCCATCACTCAGCCACCCTGGCCTTTGCGCAGGATTTAGTAACTGGGTAGGGTTTGGGGCTGACTCCCTTGGGAAGAGGGTGTGTTCTCTGTGTGGAAATAGATCGCAGTGGGTGTGTTGGTGGCCAGGCTGTAGGGGTCACGGCTAGATTAGTCCATCAGGATTCCTATCCCTTTCTTCAGCAGAAATAGAGTACATTTCCCAGGTAGGGGAGCATGTACTTAAATTCGCACTAATGGACAGTGAGCAGATGTGATGTGTCCCACTTCTGGGTCTGAAAACATTAGCAATGCATGTTAACACTCTTGTCCTCTCCCTGAAGTGTAGCATGCTGTGCCGAGGCCTAGCTTTGACTCTGGGGACAAGGATCCATACAGTACAGGGGAAAGAGGGAGGGAGGGAGGGAGGGAGGGCCAAGAATGACCCCAAGAAAAGGCAAAACCATTAGGGGCAGACTTCAGACCAGTGATTATCAGGGACTGGGTGGGGAGGTGGGGAAAGAGGGAGGGAATAAACTGACCACTAAGGAATATGAGGGAACTATTTGAGATGGTGGGAATATTCAATATTTTGCCTGTGATGGAAGTTACTCAACTGTATTTGCTGGTCAATATTCATAGAACCGGTCACACAAAAATGTTGAATTTTACTGTATGTAAATTAAACCTCAATATATTTGACTTACGATAAAAGAAAAGAATAGCCCACTAGAGAAGAGACCTCTCTGTTTCTCAAAAGTTTCTAATATTTATATAATTGTAATTATCAATTTTTTATTTTTTTAAGTTTTTTTTTAATTGATTTTTAGAGACAGAGGGAGAGAGAGAAACATTGATCAGTTGCCTCTTGTATGCACCCCAACCTGGGATTGAACTCGCAACCTGGGCATGTGCCCTGAGAATTGAACCGGCGACCTTTCGGTGCATGGGATGACACTCAACCAACTGAGCCACACCAGCCAGGGCTCAATTTTTTCGTTTATGATGCCAAGATGTTAAGGCATAGCAAGGTCATCTCCACCCCAAGGACATAAAGGAATTCTCCTATAGGTTTTTCCTAGAATTTTAATGGTTTTGTTTATTGCATTTACAATTTTGACCCATTAGTTTATCCTAGATGGGGTACAGACCCACCTTTTTTCTATTTGCACAAAACTACTCAGTTGTTCCAATACTATTTATAATTTAATAAGTCCATCCTTATTCCTACTGGTTATGGTTGTAACCATGACCACATACTAATATGGAAGATTATCTTTAAGTCCTAGCAATTTATTTTAACTTTTTGGCTTAAATTACAGATAAATTATGTGACTTTCCTTAAAATATTTTTTTACTTATTGTAGAATATATGTTTGAAAAAAAACACACATTTACTGAAAATATAAACAAAAATTTAAAAATTAAATAGCCCTAATTCTGCCATTTACCAATGTTAATATTTTTATGTGTATATGATACACACTCACACACACATGGTGTTGAATAAGCTACTATAATAACCATATTGGAACAATATACATTTGACCCTTAAACAACATGGGTTTGAACTGCACAGGTCCACTTACATGCGGATTATATGCAAAAAATCATCATAAGCAAAGTCAAAAGACAAATAAGGAAGAATATTTCAACTCATTGTCACAAAAGATTCTTTTCCCTAATGTATAAAGGGCTCCATAAAACTGTTAAGACAAAGACCAGCAACAGAAAATGTACCAAGAACATCAACATACTGTTCAGAACAAAAAGAAATACAGTCATTAAAATATATTAAAAGGTATTCTGTTTCACTCATAAGGAAAATATAGAACAAAGCTATTAAGTTGAACCATATGAAATTACTGAAGGTCTACCAATTCTGACCTACATAAATTGCAATTTCATGTGGTTCAACCTAATACAATGAAATAATATTTTTCATCTTCAGACTGGCAAAATTCCAAAAGCTGAGCAACACACTCTTAGCGTAAAGGCTGCAGGGAAATGCTCTCACACACACTGCTGGAAGCACCAAGCTGTACACTCTCTGCAAAGAGCAGACTGGCAACATTTATAAAAATATCCATGCCTGTGAATTTATCTAGATATACCTATATACACATAAAATAGTAAATTTTTGAGATGCAGAAGATATGTATAATACACACACACAATTATCCTATCCTATATAATAAAAGGCTAATATGCAAATAGATTGAACAGCAGAAATACCTAACAACAACTAGTCGCTATGACATGCACTGACCACCAGGGGGCACACACGAAACATGGCGGGTATTGGCAGCAGGCGGTAGAGAGGGAAACATGGTGGGCGTCGGCCGTGGTGCAATGGTGGAGCAGGTGAGCGGGAGCACCAGACCAAGGCGGGGCACCAGTCGCTGTCATGGGGCGAGCCTCTGGTGGTTACTGAAAATTCTTTGCTCCCGTGTGCCGCAGTCCCACCCGGTGCTCGTACCTGCTGTTGGCACCGGCCCCACTCGCACCCATTGCTGTTAGCGGGTGCAAGCGGCAGCTGCTGGCCCCGATTGCCCCTGAGGGCTTCTCCACCTCCTCCTGCTCCTGAGGGGCGAACAGGGCAGCAGCCACCGCTTGCACCCACTGCTGGTGCCAGCCCCAATCACTCCGGGCTCCATACCATCAGCAGGTGGGGGCAGGGCTGGCCCCGTCAGCACGTGGGAGTGACGGCGGTGGGGGCGGTGGGAGTGGCAGCCGCGGGAGAGAGGCAGACAGGGGACCGGGCTGAGGCGGGAAGGGCCAGGCGAGAGCACGGAGGATGGGCCAAGACCCATCCCTGTGCCTACCGCAGCCTCAGGGCCCACAGTTCCTTTCAAGGTGCACGAATTCGTGCACTGGGCCTCTAGTACATATATATGCTACCTTTCATTTGGGAGGTAGGGATATAATATACACAATATACACAGATTTTTCCCTATTTGCTTGTACTGCAAAAAGGAGCACTAGGAGGAGACAGGAGAACCCGAAAAGAGTGGTTAGCTACATGTGGAAGGGAAGGAGTCAAGAAGACAAGAGGAAAAGTTCTCGGGTATACCTTACTCATTGTATTGGTGATTAAAAATCACACTAAAATAAATAGAAAAAGTTAAAAAGTTAACCTGCAGATATTTGGGAAAATTGGCTATTAAAATGACTCACTTGCCACAGTCCTAAATGATGTCACTACGATATATAATTTATGCATTTACAAAGATTTTCCCACTACCAACAAAATAGACAAAAGAGCATGCATCTAAACTCCCTCACCGGGCTGATTATTTTCCATTTGCCTCTCTGGATTCTTGCTCCGCTCTTCTCTGCTTTCTGGATTTGGGGGGCGGGTGTGGATGACCCCCACATAATGCATCATCTGGGCTCTCCTGCCTCTGGCTTCCTGTTGGGTTTGGCGAATGGAAGCATTGGCTGGAGGTCAGAGGTCAGGGGAGAGCCGTGCTGGAGAATTCTGGTCTCTCCTTGCTTCAGCACTGCCCCCCTCCATACCCTCCTCTTAACAACACTTGCTGGCTGCTGGCCTCTTCCAGGCCCAGCTCTTACTAAGCTCAGGAACAGTGACTTCTCCCCTTGCTCCCTAGGGATGGGGATGGGGATGAGTATCACTTGCCACTATTGCCAGTCCCTGTGGGCCCCAATGTCTCTTGTTGGTTCCCTCACCCCTGCTAAGACCTTTGTGCATTACCCAGCTGAGAATGCTCTCTATTTCACACTGGGAACCTGGCTGATATATTCAGTCATCTGTTTCTTAGAAAAACCACTCAAAAGTCATTCTCTTCTCATTTTTATATCAAAGGCCAGTTTATTTAAGGAATATTTCACACACATATATTTTTGCTCCCATGTTTCTTTTCTACACTTTCTAGGTTCATAATTTTTCCTCCTCTGTCTTCCTTTGATGAAGCCTCTTAAATTCTTTCTGTGTAGCCATCAGTTAAGCCATGAACTCACTCCAATATCCTTCACCAGAAATACTTTTAACAACTGTACTCTCATCCATCCATCCATTCATTCAGCAAATAATGTTTGAGAATTTACTGAGATTATAATGGCATGTAAAAACAGGCACGATCCTTACATACTCATGGGGGGGTTCAACTTTTGTGGGGACAAAGAGAAGCAATTTGACCAAAAAATGTGCAATTACAGCTGTGCAACTGCTATGAAAGCAAGATGTAGGCGTGCACAAGAGACTCCTGTGGGGACTAGAACGGGCCTCCTGGAGGAAGTGATGGCTGGGCTGAGATCTGAAGGATGGGAGGCACTGACCAAGCAGAGAGGATGAGCGGAGAGAGGAGCGCAGGTGTTTCTGGCTGCCGTTCCCACAGCCTCTTTCCAACAGGAACGTGCTCTCCCTCTAAACGCACTGAGCTTTACCTGGTGGTTGGGTGATGTGGGAAACAGAGTGTTTTTCCCGATCCATTGTCGTTCAATGTCCTCTCACCTCCGGACCTTCCATTCTACATGAGGTCACTTGAAGTCCTCTCTGCCTCTAAGCCTGGCCCCTCCTTTCAAAGTAAACTGTATTCTAATGACTTTTTTCCCAAACAGAAAGGCCATTTTGTACTTGCTAAGTTGATGTGTTTAACAACCTCAAGGATAAATGTGAAATGAACCGAAAAGAAAATACGATCAGAAAATTATAGGAAGCGTATTTTTTCCCCCTAAGTGATTTTTCTACTTGTTTCCTTACAATGAGCAGCTTATTCTTCAATTCTGACAACTAAAAAAAGGGGGGTGGGGGCAAATGAGTGTGATCCACTGGAAAAACAGAAACAAAAACTGCCCCGAACTTAAACAAAACTTCTCCAAGTTGCCAACATCCAGAGCTCTTTGCAAAACTGCTCGCCCTGTCCCTGGAAGGACATTTTTCTCACCCATTTACACGGCAAGGGATGAAGCCACATTTTTAAGATTTCAGCTTTTCAAACGAGGGGTACTTGTGATAAAGGGTGTTTTCAAGCCCTCTTCTTCACTCAACCTGCCAGCTCACACGGGAAACCATTAGCTCAGGCGCTACAATTAACTCAGGGCTGCTTGGTAAAAGACTCACACAATTCCCAGCTACTTATCATGCAAACAACCTGGGGACTCATTTTCCTTGCAGTGCAGTAGGAGGGGTAAATTACTGAGATAAGTAGATTATTGGGGAAAAAGTCACACTTGGAGGCCTTATGAAATGATTAAGCCCTGGGAAATTCACCCCCTGAAATCCCTGGCCTGATAGCACACATTCACTCCTGACTCCTGGAGAATCGACAATGAGGAACCTTCTTAGGAAGCAATACACAGTCCCACTCGGCTGAGTTTTCATTTAACTTTTCAGACCAGTGGGTTCTTTAGTTTTGATAGGTGAGAGTCATCAAATATGAAGCAAATTAAATGAAAGAGGGGAGGTTATCAAACTTGTGAGATTTAAAATTTTTTTCTAAAATAGTAGAAGTACAAACGCTAAAGCCAATAAAATGATCACTCTAGGAAAAAAGTCTTACCGACTTCCTTGCATTATCTTCAAAAACTCCGTATTGCCCTGGCTGGCGGGGTTCAGTTGGTTGGAGGGTTGTCCAGTCCACCAAAAGGTGGTGGGTTCGATTCCCAGTCAGGGCACATACCTAGGTTGTGGGTTCAATCCCCTGTCGGGGTGCACGTGGAATTGTCTCTCTCCTATGAATGCTTCTCTCTCTCTTTCTCTCAAATAAAATAAACAATAAAATAACCTTTAAAAAAAACACACCTTGTGTATCAATAGAAACCATTTCACATTTGATTAGCCATCTTCAAGTCTACTGTGAAAAAATATATCTTCTCTATAAGAAGGACTTGCTTATAGCATGTGTTAGTCAATGATCAAGTTGACTATTACTAGTCAAGTTGATGAATAACCTGAAATAATGTTTCAGAAGAAGTATATACTGAAAAAACAACATAAATAAATGTAACCATGACCTGGAGACAGAAAATGAATGCTTGTTTTCTGGCAAGAGGGAAAAACCAACCATTAACCAGGAGCTCTGGGAACCAACATCTAAATGAGAGTTTCATGGAGGAGGCTGTTGGTATCAATGAGGACTTCGGCGGCCGAGTTGGGAGCAGGTGTTATGAACAAGCAGAGCTTCCGGTGAGGAGGGTACACGGCGACTGGGACACTCCCAGGCAGGGCAGTGCACTCACTGTCATCCCTCTAGGAAATACGCAAGGAATTACCAACTCTTACGTCAAGCTTAGATTGACATAGTTAATTTATCGGAGTGAAATACTTCTGCTTCTTCTAAGTAGAATAGTCACTGCCTCCCAGGAACTTAGGCTTCCTCCCACCTGTCTGATAAAGCAGAACTCGAGATAATTTGCGTGAACCAAGGTCGGGAGGGTGAGGACCAGGGAGGATGCGGGGGCATCTGGGGAAAGAGCAGCGGATGACAAAGCCCCGACTCTTCTTTTTTTAAAGGGAAGATTGGCCCTGGCCGGTTTGGCTCAGTGGATGGAGCAGCGGCCTGCGGACTGAAGGGTCCCGGGTTCGATTCCGGTCAAGGGCACATGCCTGGGTTGCGGGCTCAATCCCCAGTGGGGGATGTGCAGGAGGCAGCCGATCGATGATTCTCTCTCATCATTGGTGTTTCTATCTCTCTCTCCCTCTCCCTTTCTCTCTGAAATCAATAAAAGTATATTAAAAAAAAAAAGGGAAGATTGGCTTTGTGGGTACAAATGTAGCCTGTTCCTCGGTCTCAACATGAGACCCTCAGTAAACTATAACTCAGCAAAACTCCTGAAGCTGTTTTGTGTGTGCACAGGGGCGCGTGCTTGTTTGGAGGAAAGTGTGCTATGATGCGCTGGGATGAACCTTTCGGGGTGGGGATGCTTGGGGGTGGGGGTGGGGGTGGTCCATGGTGATCTGTTCCCACTCAACTTATAATATGGCTACCTCCATTGCTACAGATGAAATACCTGAAGCTTAAGAGGTTAAGTTACTTGCCCAAGGTCTCAGTGCTTGAACTGGGATTTAAGTCTACACTGTCTGATTCTGGAACCCAAAGTCTAATATCACACTAGACTTAGAAGATGGTAGACGGAAAAGGGACCAGTTGATATCTCAAATTGCGATGCCTCATTTATGAAAGGATGCATTACTGGAGGTAACAGAACTGATCTTTGTGGGGTAGTACAGAAATCCATCACTCTCGATATTCAATAGTTGCCTGAGCACATTTATCGTCAAAAGCATAACACTATTTCACCAACAGAATCGAGATTCAAATCAGAAGGCACAGCAAGGAAATAATATAGGAGATAAAAAGAAAATTTTTTCATTAAAAAATGGCAGATTTATTAATAGAGTATTGCTTTTCGAAACCCCAATATGAGATAGTAACAGTGAGATATTAATCATATTTATGGTGAAAGAGAAAAATGTTTTTAATATCCACATAAAGATGCACAGATATCTTGGCATCTTTTAAAAAAGACCAAAGGAATGCAGATAGAATAGTTATTAACAACATGGACAGTTTGAATCCCAGCTCAACCATTTACCAGCTGTGTGGCCTTGGGCAAATCGCTTAACCTTCCTGTGCTTCAGTTTCTTCATCTTTAAAATGTGAACATAAATGCCCCTATTTCATTGGATAGTTCTGAGGATTCAATGAGTTAATCTATGACAGTGCTTGGAACAATGCCTGGTACATGTACTAGCTAATATTATATTCTTATTACTAAACATGTGGGAGCAGGGGACTATATTAGCATGGCACATGTTACGGGTTAGCATAAGAGACTAAATGTGCAGTAGGTTTCAAGTGAGGAAACTGCTGGGTGTGTAGTTGAAATGAGTACCCACTGGGTTGGGGCTTACAGGGAAAGAAAGCTGGACTATATTATATGTTAGGAGGCTAGAGATGGATTATGAGACAGAAGGTCACTCTCCAGTTAAAAAGCAGGTCTGAGTGGGGTAAGAAAGTGGAATGCTCTGTGGTTGGGGTCAGAGAGGAGATGTAGAAGCAATGCAGTTCCAGATGGATGAACTCCAGGACGTAGCCATGGAGATGGAGATGGAGAAATGATGCAACCAGGGTGTTGGATAAGTCATCATCCCCTAGCACAACAGCTGAAGGTGGGTGAAAGAGATAACTGTGAATTGAGTGTCAATGTCCTCAAGAAGCATAGTGGATGACTGGAATGTCAAAACACTGCATCCATGGGGTTTTGTTGTTGTCGATGGCAACATCTGCTCTGATTAGTTTAGGCAAAGGGGATTGTTTTTTTTTTTTAAAGGCTATTGGGCGCTTAACAAGATCTTCAGGACAACCAGAAAACCAGGTAGGAGGCTACACAACCAGAACCTATAGAGCCAACCACACAGGACAGTCCTCTGCCACTGTTGCAGCGGCCCGCCACAGGCCACATGTCCCACAGGGCCACAGGTACCAGGGGCTGGACTCTGCTGAGCTCCCCACAAAGAAGTGAACACCCCCAACCACCGTGCCCACCTGAAGACCTCAATCCCTGCGCCCCACTAACACCTCACAGTGGTCACTTATACCTCAAGTCTTCTAAGGTGGAAGCCAGGCCACAGGCATCGGATTCCTTGTGGCAAGGAGTCTGAGAAATTAGCTTTTGACTTTCCAACCTCTATAACTCAGGGAGGAAAGGAGGGCGGGGCTGAAGTGGGTGATGGGAAAGTCTATCTGCCCATCAAAACTACCTGGCAGCGCAGGCCATGAGGAGGAAGGAGATGCTGATGCCACACGGCTGGGCTTCCCTGATGGGATCACAGGAGAACAGGTGCTGAGAGGGGAGAGGGTGAGGGAGCTGTAGTGTTATGGTGCTGAGATATTCAAGTCATGGAGAATAAAGGCCCTCAATTGAACAGGCAGCTGTAAGAGGAAATCTATGCTTCAATTAAGCCCGTGCTAGAAGCAATGTTCTAGGAAAAGGGAATTTCTCATGATGACATATGGTGAGCATCTTTCACATTCTGGGTTCCAGTGGAGACCAATTTCTCCTTGTACCCCTGACTCACCCAAGCACCATCTCTCCTCACCATTTCCACTTGTCCAAGTCTTCTTTCAATGAGCCATTTTTCAATGAGCCTGTTTTAATTCCCCTTACTCCGCACACACTTGCAGGAAGGAATTTCTTCCTTTACTTTAAACTCTCAGAACACTTTACCTGGACTATACTCATACCATTTATCTCACTTTGCCTTGTCTTTGTTATTTATCTTGTTTAGTAAGACAGAAATACTAACCAAGATGAATGAATATTCTATAGCTGAACACTGATGGTGGAAGCAGAGGAAATTCTGAAAGTGGAACTTGCTTACTGAAGTTGTGCCAGTTTTCCAAGTCATTTAAAAATGTTTGGGTATTCCACATAGCAGTTTTTAAAAAGTATGCCCCCCCCCCCCAAAAAAAAAAGAGTTATTTAATTTCATCTCTCCCTCTTGAGGCAGGGTGTATATCTGATGGACTTTGGTGTTCTCAGCATCTAGTACAGTCCCTTGCACTCTAACAATCTTTGATGAATGAAGAATGAATGAGTCATCATATGTCCTTCACAGTATTTTTAATTTAAAAATATATTTTTATTGATTTTAGAGAGGAAGGGAGAGGGAGAGAGAGATAGAGACATCAATGATGAGAGGGATCGAGCCTGCAACCTGGGCATGTGCCCTTTACTGGAATCGAACCTGGGACCTTTTAGTTAGCAGGCCGATACTCTATCCACTGATTCACACTGGCTAGGGCTCTTCACAGTATTATTTGCCAATTTCCAATTTCTGTGAGGAAAAGGATTGCCAGGTAGCCAGCTCCTCTGTTTGAGGTTCATTCTAACCCAAATGCTAAACCTTTAAAAATGACCATAATTTTGGGCCTTGCTCTACCTATATTATGGGTTTTTCATGAGATTCTGAGACTAGAAATACGTCTTTCACATCTTTGTATATACTATAATGCCGATTGTAGGACATATCAAAGAACACTTGTTGACTTGTCTAAGTCCCAGATGTGGACAGGCCCTGAACTTTGTCTTACTGAGGATGTCTACTAAGATTTCTGTATGACACATCTGGAGAGATGAATAGCAGTAACAGATATTAGATCAGATTTACTCTGGAAAAGATAGGGTTTAAGAGGAGATGAAGAGGATGAGGCATAAAGGAAGTGCAGCTCTGCAACAGTGAAGAGAACTGGAGAGGAACCATCGGTGAAAGAGAGATTTCCACCAAGTTCTGGAAGACAGAAGACAAATGGGACAGGGCTGACTAGTCAAGCCCAGGAGGAAGCTGTGGCTTAGAAAACACAGAAGAGCCATAACTGAAGGGGGCGCCAACTTGCCAAGCACAACTCCTGAGAGGCTCCAGATGGGGGAGAGAGAGAGCAAACAAGAGAGTGAGAAAAGGTAATAAAAACAAGATTCATTTAATATCTTTATATGGCTCTTCCCTCTTACCAGGTGACAAAAACACCATGCAGCCAAGTGTTTACACCTACATAAGAAGATGGAGTGACAGCTGCTAGTGTGGGTCCTGCTGTCCTAGAGTCCTCTGCTTTTTTGCCAAAGTATGTGTTGAGGGAGGCTCCCCAGCACCTGGCTGGGAGGCCTGTTGGTCAACCATACCCATGCATTTACATAGAGCTTCCCATCAGCTTTTCTACTATCAAATTTGCACACATGAACTCATCCCCATGATTCATCAAGCATGACATAGAAAGCACAGATAAACAAACAGACAAGCTGACCCTAGAGGATATGGAGATAATTCCGTATTTTTAAGCTCTCCGGAAGAGAGCTTAAAAACACAGAATGACCAAAATCTCTAGGTAGTATTCTTGAAGAGACTTGGGAAAAATAGTGTACCCGTAAGAACAAAGATAGAATCCAATTAAAAAAAAAAGGGAACAATCAAGAATGAGCTTTTACAAATTAAACGACCTACAACCAGATGCGTTGTTTTGACATTTGAAAATAGCAACAGTAAGAGAGAGACCCTAGAGAGAACGGGGCATCTGGCCTGTGAGTGGAAACCTCTGTGCCATGTGTGATAACAGAGCGATTTAAAAATGGGTGATGTTAGGAAGGGCAAGAAGATTTTTGTTCAGAAGTGTGCCCAAAGCCATACTTTGGAAAAGGGAGGCAAGCGCAAGGCTGGGCCAAAGCTCCATGGCCAATTTGGGCAAAAACAGGTCAGGCCCCTGGATTTCCTTACAAGATCAAAGGCATCAGTTGGAGAGATGGTACCCTGAGGGAGCATTGGAAGAAATCCCAATAAGTACAACCCTGAAGACAAATCTTCGCTGGCATTAAGAAGAGTGCAGAAAGGGCAGACTAGATAGCTTACATCAGAAAAAAAACCTAATGAGTAATAGTTGGCCACACCCTTATTTATTAAAAATATCTCATGTCTTTTAAAATATGTACCATATTTAAATTAATCTCATACACCAGAATTGAGGTCATGAATGGTGGATAGAACACTTCTTTGGGGCAGGACTGCTTTAAATAAGATTGACTTGTGGTTAAATGAATATGATCAGCTTCTTGAACTTGGATTTTGGTTCAATAAGTGCTATCTCTGTTCTCTCCTAAAGGTATGATTGGACTTGGTTCCTAACGTTCAACTTTCCAGAGATGGTGAGTGCCATCTCAAAACCTGCAGGAGACTGGTTTCTATTAGATTTGTAGAACTGGTTGTGTTAATATGTTTAAACACAGAGGAAATCCCTGCCCTCTCTTAGGCCAGCAAGGCGGGCCTGTGTTTCAAGTTATGCTCATCAGCCTGTTACAGGCAAGGGCTGCAGATAAGCTGGCCGTGTCACTTTATCCTTTTGGTCCCAACTATGCCAATTTAATGAAAATTCCCTGTATCTAAACTGCTGCCTTTTACTGAATGGTAGGCACTTTAGTGTGGTTTATGTATAATATAGAATAAAAAATATTTAACACTTCTCACATTTTATAGATGATCTATAAGGTCAGATGCTTTTAAAAATCAGCATGACAAGATATGCTAGTAGAAGCAAACTTTGCTTGTGAATTCTTTAAGTCAGACGAAGTTTTAATTCAGGACTGTCTTGAACAGCTATTCACAAACAACTGTAGAAGGACCGTATGCACATGATTGGGAATGGTGCTTTTGCCAACTCACTAGAAGGATTAAAGTGCAGGAGACTAGATCATCACAAAACTGTAAATTATGTGATCATAACGCTTCAGATAATTAAAAACAAAATCACAGATCAAAAGAAGAAGAAAAAAAGAAAGACCCTAAAAGCTTCCAAAGTGAAAAACAAACAACATGACGATGACAGGATAAATAAGAACAGATCACAAACGAAGGCCCAAGACTCAGACTGGCACGGACCTCTCATCAGCAGCACTGGATGTTATTAGACATTAAAGCGAGTTCTGAGTAATTTATAACTTAGAATTCTACATCCAGTCAAGCATGAGGACAGAATTCTGAAAGCATACATACTACACATACTACTTTCGCCTCCTTATTTAGAAAGTTGAAGATACTGTTCAGCAAAATGAGGGTTAACATTTTGAGAAAAAGGAAGACATGAGATCAGAGACGCAGTGTAAGTACACAGGATTACAACTAGAAATACCAGGATGGCAAAACGTGCAAAAAGCAAAAACAACCCAGTTTAGATTGGAGCAGAAAGGGGATCTGGAAGGGAAAAACTCTGGGCAAACACACAAACCAACAAAAGGCAAACAACAAACAAATGAAAAGATAAACAAATAAAAACCTTGCGAGATTTTCTGATAAATGTTTCCATGTGGAAGTTATTGTGAGGCATTTTAAAGAGATGTTGACATGTTGGGAAGAATTACAAATGCATTGAAGTCTGAACAAAAGATAAAAGGAATTACCAAGATCTGAAAAATCAAAAAGTGACATAAAACAGAAAACATAATAGCATCATACCACTTGATTCAGCAGTAAACATATTAACAAAGTAATAATCCCATCCAAATAGAAACGGGAAACTTAGGGTTTGAGGATTTATGTTTCCAGGGAAATTCAGGTTAGAAAAACTCCCAGACAAAACAAAGGCAAGGAATATAAGAAGAAAAAAAAGGCAATTGTAAACTCCAAGAAATATAAAAGGCAGTATAATTTTTTTCTGGTATAAGAAGCTGTTTAGAACAAGCAAATGAGAACAGAAAGTTGGTGGGCTTCTAGAAGACTGAAATGGATTCAGAAGAACAGAGTTAGAAGCTGGAAGGTATCAGGGGCCTGGTGAAAAAGATATGTACTATTTCTCCCAACAAGCAAAAAGGAAAAACAATCAGAAGAATTACAAAAACAATAAAATCTGAAAATAATTTTAGCAAACTAAAATGTGGCATGGTTATAAACCAATGATGGAATGTAAGAAGAGAGAACAGGCTTCAGCCTTCTCCTTTGACTAACACAGGGATTATGACTTAAAATTTATAGGGAAGGAAATACTAATATAATCAGCCACAGCTCACGTCTTGGTTTTTCAGTGCACACTATTCATACAGGTATAATCATAAAAAACCACCTATTGGCTTTTAACTTAGAACGTACAGAAATCTTAATTGTGGTCAAAATGGAATGCAAGTTGTCAACAAGCTGACAGAAGTGAAGGGGAGGAGAGATGAGAAGAGGTGGAAGAAAGGTGAGGCAAGCATACTGTTCATAGTCAATGGCACAGGAACTAGAGGTTTAAGGATATTACTTAAAGTTACAACAGTAATAGAGGAATAAAAACAATGACATTGGGAAGAGGAGAGGTGTGTTTGGAGTTGGAGTGAAACCCTATATACCAGACCAGGAAATCAATAGGCAATGTCTAAGGTGGAGAAATAAAACACGGTGCATGAATATGTTATTTAGTAATCTGCAAGCGATCACCAGGAGAAGGAAAAGCAACAATGGTTACAAGCGACTGACTCGAGGGATCAGGACGGGGATAAGGAGGGACAAGGCCAGGGATTGGCTGTTGTTTTTCAACTGTATGCATGCATTATCTAATTCTTTTAAAAGTAAATATTTACTGACTATTTTGGCTCATGACTGCTAAGACATTAACCTTTGACATGTACTACTGGATACACTTATTCTCCCTCTTATGCCTGCTCCCTGGTTATCTAGCAGTACCCCCAGATGGCATCCCACCGAGCATGAGGTAAGGACGGAGGAAGCATAAAAGGTGGGCCACCGGTCATCCTGGGGAGTTTCTACTACAAGTCATGAAAGAGGAAGATCTCCCCCGGGGCTGACGGCAGAATAGCCCTGGGTCTCCCCAGACTTCCACGTTCCTGCTGGACAGAATAAGTAAAATGTCTTATGTTTTCCCTTTGAAAGCACGAGGAGCAGCTCACGGATTTCACAGCAGAATGAAAGAGGGGGCTGTCACTTAGTTCCTTAGGACTCACAGCTTGAAAGGAAAGGAGGCCCACAGGGGGCCTGTGGACCATGCCCAGCGGGGAGGCCGAGCACTTCCCCAGCCCAGGGGGTGGGACCACAGCTCTTAAAGCCACAGATCTCCTCTGTAGGCACAGAGACCCTCTCAGCAGGAATCCATTCACACCAGTCACCCTTGGAGACTGCTATTTATGCTAAAGAAATTTATCCCATTCCATTGTATGTTTCTTGTCCAGAGTTCTCTTGGATCCCTTATTTAAGGCCTTAGTCCTATATTGTGAGCCGTGGAATGGACAGGCCGTTTAAGAGGGCAGAGATGGCTAATGATGGGTCTGTTAGCTTTGCAGCCAGTCTTTCCTTTGTGAACCAAACCCAATTTGGGTGCATTTGCTTAAAAAAAAAAAAAAAGGAAAGAAAGAAAGAAAACCTCCATTCGCAGTGGAAGAAATGTTAGTTGTGTTCTATTCCTTTTACTAGGAAAAAACCAACACTGGAAGAATCTTTATAATATTTATAATCCGTTCTTCTGGTTGAAATACATATCCAATTATCTCAAGGGTAGGGATAAATACTGCAGCTGTAGCTCCTCAAGATCGGAAGGATATTAAAAAGGAGAAGGCCTTTTTATCACCAGAGAGATGCTAATTTTTATCTTGCAAAAAGGGGAAGCCCCTTCTGAAATGTTCTCTTTTGAGGTAGAATTTAAACGTATGCTACTGCTTTCATGAATTCTGTGAGCCAAATCCTTATAAATCCTGTGAGCTGACAGATCAATTATTCCTTCTAACAGCTAATGAACTAATAACCCTTAGACATAGAAAAAAAAATACTTCAGGGGAAAAATCAATTAAAGACTACATAGCAATAAAAAACAATTAAATTCATTAAAGCTTTTTAAAGAGAGCTATATTTTGTTTGAAAGCTGTGATTTTTAAATTAAAAACGTCAAATAACCTTGTATTTTATAAACATCATAAATATCCCTAAAATATGCCTTAATCTCATATTGTGTCCTGTCAAGGGAAGGAAATTGAGAAAGGGCAGGAAAAAAGAAAAGGAGAAGGAGACGGGCACTGGAGAAGACAGCGATGAGATGGTGGGGTACAAGCGCCTGCTCCTGCTCGTGGTAGGCTCCCAGGGAACCAGAGAGGGGAGAGGACAGCAGGCCCGGCACTGGAGACAGAGGAGGGAGGGATGTGTAACTCCAGCACTCACAGACTAGGAGGCCTGTTCTAAGTAAGCATTTTGCTAACAGAGGGAGTCTGGGGTGGTGGTGGTAGAAGTGGCATAGAGTATAGGTTGGGCATTCAGGGGGTTGGACACAGGGACACCGAGGGCTAGACCAGGTGGCAGAAAGGGAGCTGGGAGAATGGGAGTGCGCGAGGGCACTGGCGTGAGCTCTGACCTCAAGAATGAGATGGCGTCTTCTGGGTGTGCAGGGCACCGCAGGGCGGAGAGACACCGATCCCACGTTGTGGGAGAAGGTCAAGGACTTGAACATTTGAGAAAACTGAAGCACTGGGAAGCTGAGTAAATGACTTGCTCAAGGTCATGTGGCATCACACACACACACACACACACACACACACACACACACACACACACAGTTGTGTGTAAAAGAGAGTCTGTTTCTTTTTAATTGAGGAACTAGAGTGTGGTGATGGTCCGGCTACAAGCTGGGGAGCACTGCTCTCCTTCCTTCCTGCGATGCAGTCGTTGGCGGTGAAAAGCCAAGCCTCACTTTAAATGGAGTGAGTAGTCTTTTTCCTACAACATTAAACCCTCTGGAGGAGGATGCCCGAGAGCACCGTATCCGTTCCAGGAGGCCACACAGCTCTCGCTCTGTAAGCTCCTGCGCCGTGTGGCAGGGGGCAGACAGGGGCCTGAAGAGTCAGAAGGCCTGGCCTGGAACCAGAGTCCCAGTGTTATCCAGCCTCATTTGCTCCAACTGTAAAACAGGGACAATTATAATCAAGTTGTGAGTAGCAGATAAAATGAAATAACACTGATACATCAGAACCCACTTGCACAGCCTTGTGAAGCCCCCAGACCCAACTGTGGACCTGCGGCCCTGCCCAGGAAAGCCAGCTTCATGGGTGCGCGACGTGAGCGTCCCTCAGGGTCCCGTGCTCGGGGCCCAGGCTTGGTCTACTGTCCTGCTGTCGCCATCTTTTTTTTAAAAAATATATTTTATTGATTTTTTACAGAAAGGAAGGGAGAGGGATAGAGAGTTAGAAACATCGAAGAGATGAGAGAGAAACATTGGTCAGCTGCCTCTTGCACACTCCCTACTGGGGATGTGCCCGCAACCAAGGTACATGCCCTTGACCGGAATCGAACCTGGGACCCTTGAGTCCGAAGGCTGATGCTCTATCCACTGAGCCAAACTGGTTAGGGCGCCATCTTGATGTTCTGGATAACTTCTGAACAAGGGCCTCATTTTCATTTCTCACGTGGCCCCACAAATTGCATAGTTCATCCTGGTTAAAGACGGGCGGAGTCCGGGAAGATGTCCATCTTTGGCAAATCACTCCGAGTGGAGGCAGGTAGGAGGCAGGGCCAAAAGGGCCACATGTTGGCATTCCCATCTCCCCGCCAGCTAGTCTGTAGCCAGTGAGGGGCCACGACTCTGGAGCACGGCGAGTTCATTTGGCGGTGTGGGCCGCAACGTCAGTTCTCCGGGGGCATCAGTGGCAGCCCCTCCAGCTACAGCCTCTGGTGTCCCCGCGAGTGCTGGGTAGTGAGGGGTGTCTAGCAGTTGTGGCAATGAGACCCTCCACCAGGTGGTTCTGACTCTGGCCACCCTCGGTTTCTCCCCATGTCCTAGTTCTCCAGGCTTCTCAATGATTTATTTTCAAACTACTCAATATCCTTTTAATAAGTTCCTTTTGTGCTTAAGTAGTCAGAGATGGGTTTTGTTCTTTATGGCCAAGAGCTTTTTCTGGGTTAGAGTTGGACTCCGTTATGGAGTTACTGCCCCGATGTCCACTCAGCTGATAGAAAGCCAGAGTCCTGTGTCCTGAGGCAGAACGCGTTGGGCCCCGCCCCTGGTGATGACATGAGTGTGGCACCTGCCCACACAGAAGGGACCTTGGAAGTCACTGGGTCCACACTCCTTCCAAAAGTAGGAATCCTTCCAGCACAATCCAGAGTCTAGATAAGATTCAAATAAAGTTGCTCCTGATAATAGAGGGTATGTGCAGCAGAAAGCCTTATCATGGGTGACAAACCGTGAGGCCTGGCAGCTTCTCCTTCTGCTTCCCCAGGTCATGGTCACAGTACTTGTGAGAGTATCCCTACCTGTCACCAAACTGTCAAGGATGAAGTTCTGGGAAATTCCACGTCACTCATGGCCAGGAGATGGAATGCCATTCCTTCAGAGCAGGTAATTAAGATGGTAGGTGAGTTGCTAATGGATTCCCAGAGCATGATGGGGTTACAGTGCTCTGGGACCCTGAAAACCAGGGACCACCCAGTAAAGAGCCCACATAAATATCACTGCCACGTAGGAAACGGCAAGTGCCGGGCAGGGTGCTGGCACCGGCTCAGGGATGCCCCGGGCATTTCTTTCCTTTCCTTTTCTGGGCATGTCCTATCAAAGGCAACAACTGCCTACATTTTGCCAAGGGCTGGAAGAGAAGGCGAAAAGAGAGCTCGGACAAGCTCATTCCCAACACTCGAGCTGAGCTCCTGGCTGAAACAAAGTCACTGGGTCACTGGCATCACAGCTGTGTTCCTACAGCCCGCTTGCCTGGCTGGGTGACTTCACAGTCCCCGAGGGAGTGGCATCAGTTCCAGAACAGGGCCCATAGCCTGAATCAGACCCAATTATGAGGGGCCTCCCCGGGAAGCCCAGGATGCAACCCACCCAACTCAGTCTGATTAGTAGGCACGTGAGCAGGGGCAGAGGGCTGCCGTGACAGAGAGGTAGTAGGTAGGACACAGAGCCACTGCGGGTCCCATGAGACCATTCAGGCAGCTGCAAAGTGAGTCTCGAGTCAGGACACGTAATGCCAAAGTCACGAGTAGGGTCCCTCCGCTCACTGCCAAGCTGGCAGAGGGCTGCCATGAAGGAAGAAGGCAGTTATCCTTTATTTGGGACCTGAATTGCATCTCATCAAGTCAGTGATCTCGGGGGGGGGGAGTGCGGGGGTTCAGAGGGTCCAGGCAAACCAGGGCCAGGGCGGGGTTACTGGGAGCAGCAGACCCTGCAGGGGGCCTGCGCCTGCGCAGAGGGCAGAACGTGGGGCTGCGGGGCCCTGCCCTGGGGGAGGAGGAGGGCGGAGGGACCCTGGGAGGTCCCGCAGCGTCAAAGGGAAAGGGGGAGAGGTGGGCAGGGAGAGAGAAGGAAGGGAGGCGCGGGCTCTGCGGGCTTTCCAGAGAGTGAAGGACTCATACCAGGGCTTTATTTGAATTTATCACCTCTTATTAGTGTCTTTTGAAATGCGAATTAGCTGATTACCCACTGCTCACAGCCTTCCAACTGCTCTTTATTCTCCAGCATTCAGCAACTTCGCTCTTGTGAACGGAAGGAGCCACATGCTAACCTGACAAGCTCAGGGGAGGCCTACGTGGCCGTCTTGCAAACTCAGAGACCTGAAATAACCACAAAGGATGGTTTGAAAATTAAATATTTAACTACAAACAGGTTATAGTGGGCAGTCATGTCCTAGGCCAATATCTTCCCTGACAAAGGTCAACTTAGATCTTCCTTACTGAGCCCATTTGCCTTTTTGCCTCTAAGATAACATATCTGTGAGATGTCTGGGTAACTTGTAACTTCCTTCTTTTGCTGGAGCCCCTGGGGCACAACCAAATGTGGTGAGCGCCAGGACAGATACTTCAAATTCCTTCATTATCATGTTAATTGTTCCTGTACCCATCTAAGTATGTGTCCATCATTTTGCTTTTTATCCAATCCCAGGGGTTTCCCACCGTTTGACTTTATCCCACCTCCTTAATCCGTCACCAATGAATTTCATGTAGCTCACCTATGTCCCTCCTCTGATGGCAATGTATAAATACAGATGTAACCCACCATTTTCTTCGGAGCATTATCTCAATTCATTGAGGTTCTGCTTCCCGGCATATGTCGACATTTTGGCTCAAATAAACTCACTAAATTCTTTACAGGTTTCAATGGTTTTTTTTTCGTTAACATTTTTGGCGTAGTCGGCAGGATTCCAAAGAAAACTCACCCGGGATCATCCTTTGGACTTGGACTTGGAGCTAGGATCCAGCAAAGGGCCCGTTGAGCCCACCGGTTCTCCGCCCATTGGGTGAATTTGGGTGAGTTTTTCTCTTGGATCCAGGACCGTCCCTTGTTTTGGTAGAGGGTCTCTGACTTTATTTGAGCTGTGTTTTAAAATCCTCGAGGTGGAACCAGGGTTGACAAAACCCCAGGTTAAGGGTTGGCAGAACCCAGGCTTAGGCAGGACTGGAGGAAAAATGGGTGGCTGGTTTTGATTTTGGCTTTTCAATTGGAATTGCTGAGAGTCTGAGCAAAAATAACCTTCGCCGTATAAATGAGCTGAACTCATTCAGCTCCGAAGATAAAGGGGCAACACTTTTTTTATTTTTAAAGAATAGTCCGATTCTGAGGTGTTCTTAGGTGACTAAGAATTTTGTGGAAGTGTCAGAAATGCAGGAGCCCCGTCTGGAAGTTCCGACTGTAATTAACTAAATGGCTTTTCTAGGGGGCCACCATAAAGGCTTGGTCTGCCCGGGCCCCCAAAAAAACTCTTTTTTGTGGTTTTAGACAGCCGGGAGAGAAACTGAGGCCACATTTGACCTACTACATAACATATCTAAAGTTTGCTCAGACTACAGATGTCCAAAAAAATAAAAAAATTAACATGGGAAATTATGCCTCCAAGGCTAGAAGCTCCCAAGACCCCAGCCCTCATTTAATACTCCTGATAAGAAGCCTTTACTTGCAAGTACTTACCAGAAATGAGAAAATCTAACTAGAACATATTAACTGAGGAATGGCCAGAAAGAAAAAATGCAGTTTGTTTGGGGTACCTATGTTAATATTTTGCATGCAAGAATTAAAAAAAAATGCTGGTGAATGAGTATATGGGAAGCGTATCTTGATTTGGAAACTAGAAGCTTCTAAGAAAAAAAAATTTTTTTCTTCCTATAGATGGAAATTAATAAAAAAGATTTTCAGGGACTGTCTCAGAACTATTCTGAAGTTAACAAATGTCTACAGCCATTTTTGAATAGTCCTTTGGGAGTGGACTGAAATTCTAGAGAGGGGCAGTTCCCAAACCGGGGACAAAGACACTGCTTTGGTAATTTTAATGCTAGACATTCTCTGGTTTAAATTCTTAGTGTGTTTTCTGCGCGCCTAATAACAGTGTTGATGTTTTTGTGTCGCTTTGTTGTTGTTGTTTAATTTGTTGAAAGAAAAGGCAAGTCCCACTTCGGGGAAGCCTAGTTGTGTGTGGTGGGGTTGAAAGCGTGAGAGAGATTGCAAGAACGTCCCAGCAGCTGCCAAGAATTCTTAATCTTGGGGGCTCTTCTTGCTCTCCCTCTCAGGGTTCAGCTTCCAAAAACAGCTAGTGAGATTTCTGTCTGTTTGTCTGAAATATAATTGTGGCTGTTTATCTCTTAGGGATTTCGGTTTGCTCTTTCCTTTGTTGTGAGAATAAACAAATCATCTTTTCTGTCTAAGAATAGTTTAGACAGCCTCCATTTTGGACTGTGACTTGGCAGCCGCCATGTTGGCCGCATGGGTTGATTCTCCCCTTGAAAAAGCAAGGGCCAACCCCTCCCTTTGAATTAGCCAATCAGGAAAGACTGTGTGCCTGAGCTCCAATCAATAGCAAGGACAGGTCACGTGCATTGCTAAGGCACTCTGCTTCAGAAAGAAACTTGCAAAGATTCTCAGAGCCAAGTTCAAACAGGAAACTTTAGGAGGGTAGCATGTGTCCAGTCAGGGACACCGGCAAGCCAAGAGTCATGATTCCCTGTGGGGGCGTCTGCCAGTGATACTCTGGGTATTTGCGTTTCACATATTGGGAGTTTATGTGTTATTTTCAATGCTCAATACACTGCTTGCAATAAGCCTTGTGCCTCATTTTAAAATCTTGCATATTATTCTTTATATGTTGAAATTATAATTGAATCTAAAGTTATACAAATTTTATATTATTCTCTATGTCATTTTACAGGGATTATTACTTACCAAGAAGTTGTTGTCTTGGAATGTTATATTTTATAGAAAAGCAAGGTTTTTATCAAATCTATAACCATGCTACTTTTAAATTTTTGTCATTTGTGGACTGCTTTATTCTGATGCATTTGTAGGTATATATGTCTAGAAAAATCCATGAAAAGGACTCGGATTTACTCTAACTTGCAGGCTTCTAAGCAGGTCATATTTTGAACTGGATGAAGATTTATAGAACTTCAAGGAATAAATAAACAAAAACAACTATGGGACTAAATGAATTGAGGATAATTATTCTTATGATTCTATTTAAAATATTGTTGACACTTAAATCTTTTGTTTCCTGAATATAGGGAAAAGTAAAGAGCAGACATTCTGCATTGTAGGAACTAACAAATTGGTAACAGATTCATTTCACAGTGTGCTCCCGGGAGACGAAGGGTTCAAAGATCATGGCTTACAACCAGGAGATTTGCTGTCTTGGAAAAGACACCAAATAAAAGACTCTCCAACCTCATTGAAGGGGACCTTACCAGGTATTACTAACTAACCCATGTGCAACTAAACTTAAAGGAGGTAGCTCATGGATTCACATTTCTCATTTAAAAAAGGCATCTGACTGTGAATGGACGTCTACTCCCATCTCCGACCCCATCTCCGTCTGCAGCGGAGATCAAAGACTTTTCAAGGATAAGGAACAGCTGGGACCTTTCGAGGACGAGAAGTCGCCGACCACGGAGGCAGACAGCTATCCCAAGATGACATCAACAAGGCCTGTATGATCACAAACTGATACTGCTTGAACCTTGTTTTATACCAACTGATTGTTATTGATTGAATGTATATAAAATGATTTTCATATTATTATTATCCTCCTTATGGTTCCCTAGTGGAAACAATATCTGCCTCCCCAGACCTCCTCCCTTATTAGATATGAAAAATTTAACTTGGATGCCTGCTAATCTTTCCCACCTAGTATACAATGATGTTCTGATTATCAGGTATGATCGTGAAATTAATGCTTTATTGGCCACACATTGGTCTTCTCCTACTATCAATATAAGCTTTGGTTGTTGTTGTTGTTGTTGTTTTCTGGCTCTATCTATTATAAAGGACCCACCTTAGGCAAATACCTCCAAGAATATCTCCCTGATAATTCCACTGGTAGAATTGTATATGGATGTAATCTGGATGAATATTGTATGGCTATAGAGATGGGTGATGAATAACTAAGAAAAACACCTGGATATGATGGCCAAAGGCTTGCAGCAGCCTGTGCTATCTGTCATAGCATATCATGTCCTCAGATTCACCAGCCATGCTCTTATGGCTGGATGTCTGTGAAACAAGAGAGAATTCAATGGGTTCCCATTTCAGAAATTATTGACATCACTTGGTGGGTAGATATGTTTATAATTACCCCACCGTCCTTGTGTCCTGGACGTTTGAGGAGCCCTATAAATACTCAAACTCTAGCCCATTTGGGAGTCTCCTTCACCCATTTAACTATGGCATGGGAAACTCAACATTTTTGGCTCCACTCAGTATACCCTAACTGCTCCCAAGTCATAGCTACCCAATGGCAACAATATTTCTGGTGGATCCAACAACATTGGTCTCCCTAAAAGAAGCAAAAGGGGAATACTTGGAGGAGTAGGGGCTGGCCTTGGTATCCTGGGACAAGCTGAACTTGCAGCTAATGAAGAACATCATTCATTAGAAAAGGATTTTTATCTCAAATAGGTCATCTAGAGGGAATGCTGTTTCAGGAAGAAGGAAAAACAGGGGGAAGCAGCATGGAAAGACAATAAAGCCTTAGTTTCATGGATAGAACAGACTCTAAAAACTTATGCACAAACCCAACAATGGGAACGTGCCTGTGCCCTAACTCAACAGGGCCTATTGTCTATGTTAATGCAAGGAATCTGAAGTGGCTATGCAACAATGGCCAACTATAATGGCTGCAGAAGCCCAGGCCAGACACTTAATGGGACTCATATGGTTCCCCAGGAATTTGGAAAATTTTAAATGGGAAATGTGATCTACGATATTGTGTTTTTAAAAGCCCAGGTGTGAGTTAAATCCTAAGCTTAAAATTCCCAGTAGTTCAACTGGCTGGCGTAAGGACTATCCTCTATAATACTAGAATACTTCCAATGGGAAGTTGATGGGCCATATTTAAAAATAATAAACAATGTGAACCCATCTCACTGTCTGTGAAAATTGGAAAGGTGAATGGTTATGCCCTCAATCCATATGGAATAATGAATTCACCCAGTCCTGGCTTATTTTATCTACCCCAACAAATAACAATATAGTATATGGAAAAGGGGCGTTTTGCTGGGAAGGGTTAAAAAACTCTTCTGTTATAATAAGTGATTTTTACTGTAATAACACCACGTTTACTTTAAATAATACTGGAATATGGTGTAATACTGAAATTATAGGCAAAATAACTTTGCCTGAGGTTCATAAAACCTATGATAATATTGATACTGAAAAACCAATGTATTGGGAAATTAAACTCCTCCCCATGAGGCCATTTTTATGGGAACTAATTGGCCAGAAGAAAATTAGAGCTTCTAGATAATGAAATAGTGGAGTCTTAATTCATTTGGCCAAACATATCATAAGGTACGAATGACAGTGGATGAAGGAGGAAAACATATAATTAGCTTAATAAAAATTATGATAATACATGTAAAGGGTTTTTCAGTTGGCTGTGATGCTTGTTCCCCTTAGACTTTTTCTTGTCTAGTATTAGACATTTTCTGTTCCTAATCAGTGTTATTGGTTTACTATTGTTACTTTTGTTCATAATATGTAAATGTTATATTAGATGCAGAAAAGCAGAATGTAAGACAAACAGCAAAAAGACTCGGATCATGGTGGCTCAAAATTAGAAATGATCCAGAATACTTTTTAACAAGGACATATAGGATCTGACTGCCTCCCATTTACCTGCTTTTTTAAAATATATAATTCGACCTTAAATGCCATCTAAGGTTATGGTCTTGCCCCATCCCCAGTGGTCCACCTGTTCAGCAAGACATGCTGACACTGAGACATCCTAGGAATGAGCCTTCCTAGCACCGTGGGACTCCATTATCCAACCAAAAGGTTGGTCATCAATGCATCCTTTGGATTGATTTATGACCAAAAGGGGAATGTGTGAACGGAAGGAGCCACATGCTAACCTGACAAGCTCAGGGGAGGCCTACGTGGCCGTCTTGCAAACTCAGAGACCTGAAATAACCACAAAGGATGGTTTGAAAATTAAATATTTAACTACAAACAGGTTATAGTGGGCAGTCATGTCCTAGGCCAATATCTTCCCTGACAAAGGTCAACTTAGATCTTCCTTACTGAGCCCATTTGCCTTTTTGCCTCTAAGATAACATATCTGTGAGATGTCTGGGTAACTTGTAACTTCCTTCTTTTGCTGGAGCCCCTGGGGCACAACCAAATGTGGTGAGCACCAGGACAGATACTTCAAATTCCTTCATTATCATGTTAATTGTTCCTGTACCCATCTAAGTATGTGTCCATCATTTTGCTTTTTATCCAATCCCAGGGGTTTCCCACCGTTTGACTTTATCCCACCTCCTTAATCCGTCACCAATGAATTTCATGTAGCTCACCTATGTCCCTCCTCTGATGGCAATGTATAAATACAGATGTAACCCACCATTTTCTTCGGAGCATTATCTCAATTCATTGAGGTTCTGCTTCCCGGCATATGTCGACATTTTGGCTCAAATAAACTCACTAAATTCTTTACAGGTTTCAATGGTTTTTTTTTCGTTAACACTCTAAATAGGGCAGCCCCCGCAGCCCACGGGCATTTTTCTCAAGGTTAGGAGAACAGAGTCCAGGCAAACTCACTGCCTGGCGGTGGGAGGAGGCTGGGGTGAGACTGTGCCTGAGGCCGGCTCTAACCACAGCTGGTCCACATGCAGACCTGGGAGGACACGGGTTACCTTCCCGTGAGCCCTCAGCCCGTCAGGACGATTCGGGAACAGGAGCCGGAGAACAGCTAGGCTCTCCTACCCCAACTTCTCTAGTTACTACAAGCCTTTTATGAAGGCTGCCTTGGGCCCAGGTCCCTGCCCAACGTCCCGGCACTGGCTTTCCCCCCTGTCTGGGCCCGGGGCTCACATCTCTGACCTCTGGCAGAGCCTCGTCCGCGCCTGCTCCTGCCTCCAGTTGGGCAACACGACACAAAGGCGGCGTGGCCTGTGTACACTCTCCAGGCCGCACCCCTATTCAGAGGGGGCTGCAGCCTGCGCATAATGGGCCCCCTGCAGACAAAGCCAGCAAGTTTCTTAATTAAGTCTAAGTGAAAGACGGATCCCGCTCACATCTGCAGAGAACCTGCCTTCAGAACTTCAAACACCCCGGGGACTGCCTATCAAATCTAGGCACGAATACCCAGCGAGCAATTTCTTCTCTTCTTTAAATCTAGAAAGCCAAGCCCCGGGCGCCCACTCTTCAGCCCCCTCTCACTTTCCCGCAATTTCAGACAGGCCTCTGGTGTGTAAAACAGGAAACAAAGGGACTTCTTGTGTGTCGGAGGAGCCCTCGGAGGGGCTGCATTTCACCGGGCCTTCCCCAAAGCCGGGCTGTCTAAGGGGCTCTTTAACTGGCTTCGTCTCATTAACATTTCCAGGGGTATCAAAGGGTGCGCTGAGAAACCAGCGCCCGTCCATATATCACATTCGGACAAATCCTAGATGGAATTATACGAAAATTTAATTATTAGCTAATTGCCTTTTCAAAAATGGGATTTTCACAACCCCCGACCCCTGCCCGACTTCTTACCCCAGCCCCAGCGACCCCCTCTCTCAGGCAGACCTGTTTCCCGGGCCTTGCTGTGATCATGTTCTGTGCAAACAGAAACCAATTATTCTGCAGCAGTAAGTCACCCGGAGTAGGAATTGCTTTAATTTTTCCCCTTTCACCAGCTGCCCAGGGTGGTTGTGAGGTGGCCGCAATCATGAAGCCGGAGTGAATACTAACGCGGCACCGAGGCCCGGTGTCCCGCAGGGAAAATGATGGGCAAAAATAAAAAATGCGCTTTTGACGTGAGAGGCTAATCAATGAGTCGGACGCTTCCAAAATCGCGCTCTCCACTCTGGATTTGCATCGCGACGCTGCTTTTCCCGGCCACTCCTGTGCACCTGACCCGCTGGTCAAAATGTCACCTGACTGGTAAAGTGTAAACGCCTGGTTTTCCTCGCGGTTCTCTCCTCCCTACCCCCCTTTTGCCTCTTTCCTCCTGCAATTCTTTGCTTTCTCATTAGAAATGCCCAGCAACGTCTGGCAGACAAAGACACTACAAATAAAGTGTATGGAAAGGGGAAAAATTAAAAAGGAGAAAAGTGCAGAGGAATTCTTCCTTCACTGATCTCTGGAATACATTAATATCTGAAACTGTTGGCACAGCCTGAAGTGCTTGGGCCGCTAACAATGCCAGCAATGACTTGGAGTCTGGGATCTTCAAACAAACCCCTGCGCTGTCACGGCCACCAGGAAGGGGGATAATGGCGATGTTAGCTGACCTTCATTTTGCTGTTTCTTCAGACCTGACTGCTGGACCTCTGTTTGCTTGTTACTAGGATTTCTTGGCTAAAAAAATTTTTAGCATTTCCCAGGCAATACAAGAGCCAGTTTATTAGGCAAAGAAACTAGGCCTTAAGCAGTCTTTTCTGCTTCGCACTGGGAACGGGGGGAATTGGAATGAGGGCGTCGGTGGCGTCGGGAGAAGACTAAGAATCAGAGACGGACAATGAGGACAGACTCTACAAACCATCAAATCCATGTGCTGGCTGTGGTTAACTTAACCAGTGCCACCCTCGGCGTGAGGCGGGTACGGCTCACAAAAGCCAAGAACAAAAAGAGCGGCTTTCTTCCTTAGACGGCAGACCTTCCAGGCCATTTCCCTTACCCCAAGTGTACGAGTAACTGGAGACCGCGTTATAGCACATTCAAGTGGAACTGACGCTATTGTATTTCATTCATCTGTCATAATTACCTAAACGCACTTATGTTATCCAAACCACTCTCCAGTGACCATCTTAATGATGTTAATAAAGTAAGTGATACAGAACTAGAGCCTTTAGATCCACAGGGTGGGCCGCTGGCTGCCCAGACCATCAAACTGGTGATTATTACATTTATGTGTCTGTTTACTGCCTCTCCCCCTTGCCTCTCACTGCAACAGAAGCCCATTAGGGCAAAGACCACCGTTGCATCCTGTCTCACCCAGCACAGCACCCAGCACCTAAGGTCGCCTTGCCGAAGGAGCTAATATTATTGTTTGCCTGTCTTTGGAAAAATATACCATGTCTTTAGTCATTCAGCTGCCACACCTAAAGGGTACTAGCTGCAATACTTCCCTAAAATGCAGTAATTCTCCACTGAAAATGAACATAGGGGTTGAAGTTTCCTGTGGTTCCCAACTTTCACATTAAAATATATCTGATAATGTGCCAGGCCAGCTGGCTCCAGTGGTTGAGGTTGACTCTTGAGCCAGGAGGTCATTGTTTAATTCCCAGTCAAGGTTCATGCCCGGATTGCGGGCTAGATCAGTAGGGGACATGCAGGAAGCAGCCGATCCATGATTCTCTCTTATCACTGATGATTCTGTCTCCCTCTTCCTTCCTCTTTGAAATCAATAAAAAACATTTTAAAATATATATCTGATAATAAATGCAAGAAATGTTTACTCTTGCTTAAAGCAGGAGGTCATGTGAAAAGATACACACACTTTTCAACAAGTTATGCAGTCATTAGAGTTGGAAAGACGGAGAAAATTTCACACTCCAGAAAGAAAAGCAAGTTACATGGCATGTGGGATATGATATCAAAATGGTTTTAAAAGGTAGTACACGTAGACATATGTATGCATGAACACACACAAAGACTAGAAACATACACCAAAATGATAAGAGAGAATGTAGGTAGTCAATTTTTATTGTTTACTATTCTCTAGTTTACCGTTTTTCTACAGTAAACCTAGTATGTTTAAAATCAGAAAAAACCTCCAATAAGCTTTTTGTAAAAAGGAAATACATTAAATGAGCCACATCTCTGCCTCAAACATTTTGAGAAATAAATTATAGTTAATACAGGCCCCCAATGGTATTTCTTATACACACACACATACACAAAACACACACACTTGCTTCCTGGGTGCGCATGTTCAAAGCTATACAGAAACAGGAGTGGGGGGGGGGGGGAGTTCTGTGGCAATTACTTATTCATTTGTTTTTTTAGTTTATTGAGACAAAGTTGCTACAGGAGTCTGGAGAGAGTTTTCTCTCTCAGCATGAAGCGACCTAGTTTCTCACGTCTGGGTTTTAAAGGAGATTATAAAGGATGCTCAATTACCCTGAACAGGTGTGACATTCCAGGCCGAGGGGTAGTCACAGCTGTCAAAAGCTGAGAATGAGCATTTCAGAACCTTCTACAAACTTCTTCAGCGTGAGGCTTCAGCACCTTGCAGAAGGCAAAGGCTGAGTGCAAAGCAGGGTAAACCTTTCTGATGGGGAGTGGCAGCCAAAGGCCTGCTCGATGCTAGAGACCCAGCTGCCAGGCACACCTTGCCGACCTGCAAGTCCACAATGCTGCCAGCAGTCAGGAACAAGGGCACTGCTTCCGATTTTTAATGGGGCACTTAGAGGGGGAGTAACCAAGCCTGGGGGAAAGTGTTAGGGGATGCGGGATAGCTGGTAATATTTACTCATCAAGGTTCTCCTGTAGCATCACCCTCTGTGCATTTCTGCTCTGATCCCTACAAGGCCACAGAAATGGGAAGGGGAAATAAAGTTGAATTAAACGCCTATTTCAACTTCAAACGGTCCCTTGAAAATGCACTTTTAAGTAAGATGGACTAACTGCCCAGGAAACACTGGAAGGAACAGCCTCACCCCTCAGACAGACCCCCGACAGTGCCTGAGGCTGGAAATGCATCCCCAACACGTGTCATCCCTTCATGTGCACGTGAAAACACCTGGAGAATTCCCCGGGAAAAACACGTGAAGGGGACCAAACACTTTCCTGCCCTGGTGCTGCTTTTCTGGATATTGATTCTAAGCTGGTTGTTAAGAAATACGACACAGAAAGAAACTCGGACCCTCCCCTTTCCTGCCCAAGAGATTCAGACAGAAAAACCTGCTTCAGGAAGGAGGTCTTCGGATGTCGCCTTAGCCTGATTGAATGAAGTGTGGTAAACAGGAGGGCTTCAGGCAGGGGCCTGTTAGCTAGAACCCTAGGTACCACTGCGTCCGAGCTGCCTAGAGAATGTGCCTGCCATGTGTGTGCCCCTCAACTACCTGCACGTCACCCACGCCAACTTCTGAAATCTAAGACCCCACCCCCATCCCGTCTCCTTTATCTAAAATGTCATATATACCCAATGTTGCCTCACTATCATTAGAATTTTCATACTTAGATGAATTCTCCATGGAGGAGGAAGGAGAAGCAGAGAAGGAAAACAGGGAAGAGGGAGAGAGAGGAGAGAGAGGGAGGAGAGGGAGGGAGGAGGGAGAAGGAGAGGGAGAGGGAGGAGGGAGAAGGGAAAGGGAGGAGGAAGATGGACTGGGAGGGAGAGGGAGGAGGGAGAGAGGAGGAAGGGAGAGGGAGAGGGAGGAGGGAGAGGGAGGTGGGAGAGGGGGGAGAGAGAAGGTGGAGGGAGAGGGAAAAGAGGAAGGAGGGGTAGGGGGAGCGGAAGGAAGAGGGGTAGGGGGAGGAGAGAGGAGCAGGACCGCATCTGGTTTCCCTCATCATGGACATAAGGCCACACTGGACTGGGCTTTCCCACAGGGTGGTGATGTCAGGACCCAAAGAGATGTGTGTCTTTGAAACACCATGGACTCTTCCTGGTATTACTGCTAGCTTCTTGAACAGGCCACTGAGGAGCCCGGGACACGGACCACATGCCCCCTGGTGTTACTGTGGTGGTCAGGATGCTCTCTCTCCCACTAGACTTCCAGCCACTCGCGGGCGGGACCATGGCCGATGCCCCTCGGGACCCTCCCTGCAGCTCATCATCGCTGAAGGGACTCAATAAACCTGCGATGAGTGGATGAAAGATGACTGTGTCACAGAAGCCTACATGTAATAAATAATAGCTCATTCGGAATCTGCACCTGTGGGAGATTCTCCGAACACCTGCTGAGGCCGGTCCTCCTGTTCTCCCAGCCTCGCAAAGAGGGCAGCTGTTCCGCTCCTCCTGGGACGGGCTGGGCGCCCATGCACCTAACCTGGAGAGGGCTGTGGCTTCCCCCAACATCCCGGCTCTCCCAGCATCCAACAGGCCCACTAAACAGACTCGCCTTTAATGCCAACCTAGTAAAATCGCATTTGAAAACTGGTTTCAAGGGGGAAGGGGATGGGAATGGGAGATATCTGTAATACTGCCAACAATTAAAAAAAATTTAAAAAAACAAAAAAATTTTTAAAAACTGGTTTCATTGAACATTTTCATAAAATGAAAAGAACAAGATGTTAAAGACATCTGGTTATGTTAATTAATGGAGAGGCCATATCACTCACTGCATCTGTAAAAGGAAAGAGTGACAAACACGGCCATATTTCCTCCTATCATTTAAATCCCAACTGCAGAGGACGATCTTGCAGCACCCCTTTTACAGACCCCAAACCGGCCTGAAAAGCGGCACTGTTCCTCTCGCTGTATCTGACACCGATGCACTCCTGTTTCTATCCATACTGCACACGAAATAGTCTTTAAATTGTTATCTAAGGGGCTATGCTCCCCTGGCAGGCACCACTTTTAAAACAGGATGTGAAAAATTTTAAACTAAGCATTTTCCCAAGGAAATTGAGGCTGCTGACTTTCCAGGAAAAACGAAGGGGCCCACAAGGCTACCTTGCAGCAATCCCCCGGGCCTGACCCCCCCTCCGCCCCCGTGAGAGGGACGCTGAGTCAGTGGCTCACCTCGGGCTCCCTCGTCTCGTGCCTGCCTGACGGTGCCGCCTGCGGTGACCACACAGGAGGCCCGCCCCTCCCGAAGGCACTGATGTGCATGGACTGCTAATAAACACACGTGTGGCATAGAGCATTAGCCACGACAGAAACTCTTAAGTGGCGCTGAAGGAAGACCGGAAGTAGAACAGCACTGAGGGAGCCACCATGTGAACAAATGCCCAGGAGCAGAAAAGAACAGGCCAGGTTTAGAGAGTGGAGATACCTGGTTTGGATGCAGTGGAAGGTTCCCAGGGGGACCCAGAAAGAAGGTGGCAGCTGAGACACGGGGGAGCGAGGCTGCCAAGGGGCTCTGGATCCGGAGCAGGGACCTGGGCTCCGTTCCAGGGGCACGCTGGCGCTCCGGCACGGCCAGATGGCAGTGGCGCTCACAGTGCACCATGTCGAGGACGCACAGGAGAAAAGTGAGACCAGGGACGGGGCCACGGGTGAGCCCACCCAGGAAGGTACAGGAACAGCAGCCCAGCCCACAGGAGAGGGTGACAGGTGAATGAGAGGGAAGAGACCGAGTGTGTAAGTAACACGACGGCCTGGGAGCAGAAGGCACTGCAGGAGGAGGGACAGGAAGTGGGAAAGGTCCAGCTTGAGCCGCCGAAGAACGGTGGTGCCAACACAAGTAGTGGGGAAGGCTGGCCGTCCGCTGGGTTGCAGTGTGCATAGAGGTGTGTGTGTGTGTGTGTGTGTGTGTGTGTGTGTGTGTGTGTGTGTGTCTCTCTCTAAGGTGGCAGGGTGGGGGCTGTAAGTGACGACTGTGGTTTGAGACCTGTTGGGTGCCGGGGAATGACAGGGTGGCCAAAAGACAGATGTGCAGCTTGGGAGCACACAGGAGACACTAGGTGGTGAGCAAACTGGAACCAAAGGAGGGGGGAGACCCCCGAGAGAGGGAGCCGAGGTCTGAGGACGACCGCACCACCAAAGGCAACATGCCTGCTCCAGCTCGAGAAACAGTGGAGGATTCATTCTCCCGGGCGTAGCCTTAGAGACCGAACTCAACTGTTGTCCTGGATATGCCCAACCTCTCAAGTTGTTACTGAGCCCCCGGCGTGATGGATGGGGCTCAGTTTACCCAGGGACAGTAAAGTCAGAAAGGGGGGTAACTGCAGCGGTTCTCTCTACTGCTGGTGCAAAACAGCCA